>NC_090649.1:48707745-49007745 GCF_040937935.1 Hyperolius riggenbachi | reverse complement strand
CATCAAGGAAAGAGCTAAAAGGACTTTGGAGGTACCTTCGGCAGTAATAAACAGTGCATTAAGGAATGTCACTCCGGCCGTGTTAGGTTTATTGCCTGCACGGACTTCTTTAACACAAATGATCCGGAACGTACGCAAAACAATTAATATGACTCCTCCGGCACCCACTTGTCTTCACGATCTACAAATTCCAGATCAATATAAGATATACTGGGTGACGGAGGATGAATATGAATTGTTCTTGCAGTACGATTCCGGACCGGAGGACCCACATAGGATTCTCATTTTTGCCAGAAGCACAATCACCTCTTGGATACATACCGTCAAATGTCTTTACGGTGATGGTACATTCAAAATTACACCACTACTGTTCAAGCAGGTGTTTGTGCTTATGGCAAGAAGAGAAGACTATGTGGTTCCCTTAATGTACTGTTTGCTGCCGAACAAACTCCAAAGCACGTACCGCAAATTATTTGTTGCTATCCGCCAACTGTGGCCAGGACTAAACCCCGAACACTATTCCACGGATTTTGAAATAGCAGCCATCAATGCTGTCAGAGCTTGCTTCCCCTCCTGCAGCATTGATGGATGTCTGTTTCATCTGACGCGGAATATAAAAAGAAAAATTGACTCTTTGGGCCTGCATCATCTCTACATTGCAGACCCTGAATTCGCACTGCATGTACGCATGATTGCAGCGCTCGCTTTCGTACCAATTGATGATCTGGAACCAGCTACAGATTCATTGACTGTTGAAATTGGTACAGAGCTTCAACCAGTGATTCGGTGGTTTAGCCGGGTATATGTTGGTGTCACCGAGGGTAGGTTGCATACACCACTATTCCGACCAAGTTGGTGGTCAGTGTATGAACGTACCCTTGATGGCCGGGATAGGACAAACAATGTTGTGGAAGCTGCCCATCGCCAATTCCGTACTGAATTGGCGGTGGAACACAGCACCTTCTGGCGCTTTGTTGATGGCCTGCGGACTATCCAAAAAGGTAAAGATGCCTTGATGGAGCAGTTCCTGAGGGGAGAACCTGCTCCTCCGAAAAAAAGAAAATATAAGGATTGCAACGAGAGAATTAAAAAAATTGTGGAAGAATACCCACGTCGCACTTTCATTGAATTTCTTCGAGGAATTGCCCTCAACATAAGCATCGACTAATTTAGTCTTTGAAATATCTCTGTTTGCAATTGTTATATTTTTTTTTTTTCGAGCCCTGACTATTTTTACCACCAAAAAAAACATTGCCACAAAAAAAAAACAAAGCAATTATCGTTGTGGATAAATAAATTATCTTTACACTTAAAATTCATTCCTTATTTGAAAAGTATCCACAAATATTTTTGGAAAAGTTGATCCCATTAGGACTATTATACCTGTACATTACATTACGTGTATAATGAATTACACCACAAACCACATACAACATGTGTGCACCCCAACAAAATAAATCTCATATAAATCAAATCCAATTGCAACATTTCAAAAAAAAGTATTGCTTTTGTTGCAATACGTTTTGATAGACAGATTGCAAGACATTTCATAGTAAATTACAACTGAACCCGTGACAAACAATAGAGCATGAGTACTGTTTTAAATTACCGTACTTGAGCATAATTATTAAAGAAAAAAAAAATTAAATAATGAAAACGGACACCACCAAAAAAATTTTCTTTAACCAAAAAAATGAAGTTCCACGAATTTACTATACAGTCCATGAAATATCAAGAATTTTGACTAATAACATTTTTCGAGTGCTTTTCTCCCATGGGACTCAAAGCGAATAAGCATGGCTCAAACCATCGTGGTACAGAGGAAGAATGTTATAAGTCATGAAATGGTATGCTAAACAGGTGGCTTTTCTGTATGAATTTGAATAGCTCCAGGGATGGTGCGTTATTTACTGGGTGTGGCAGGGAGTTCAAAAGAGTAGGGGCGGCATGACAGAAGACTCTATATCCAGATGTTTTGAGGTGCACTCTGTGAATTTCATAGTTTATATAACTTGCAGATCTGAGGTTGTGAGAGGTGTGGTGCAGATTCAGCAAGTCCTTCATGTATCCAGGGCCCAGATTGTGCATGGATTTGAATGTCAGCAGTCAAATGTTGAAGAGTCTTCTACAATGTACTGGTAGCCAGTCCAGTGAGCGAAGGATCGGTGTAATGTGACAGTGGCGAGGCTGGTTTGTTATCAATCTGGCAGCAGCATTCAGAAATAATGTAATGAGACGCAGCTCCTTTTTGAGCAGGCCAACATAAAGGGCATTGCAGTAATCCAGCCGTGATGTGATGAAGGCGTGAAGTAGCCATGAAATATGAGTATACATAGACAACATGTCTCAAATTCTAAAATTATATTGAAAAGAAATGGAATACACTTGCATAGAATATTCACATTTTTCTACGTCACAAAGGTGACTTTTAATTTTATATGTAATATAGTGAGCATTCTGTTAAAATAAATGTGAAGTTAGGGGTTGCAACTAGTAAAGCTACCTAGAAGATGTACCACAATAGCAACTTACAATTTTGTATTGTAGTATCCAATCCAAAATAATTTTTTCATTAATATTTCCAATAAAAAAAATAATTAACGAGTATTACAATGTCGAAACAGTTATACTTTTCTAACATTGTAGAATAAAAATGTTATTTTTTTATGAAATTCTACCAATGTACATGGTTATTATGTAAACCATTGTTGTGTTCTTAAAAAAAAAAATGAATAAAATGTAAAATTAAAAAATTGATATGGATTATATCTATGTAACATACCTATGTTATTTCACAAAAGTTGACAAAGTGTCAGCTGAAACACATTATATGTAATAATAAGGAATTTAGAATATTCAGTTTATGTAATAAGAAAAGTTTGAACTTTATTTCTGTACAATGTTGACATACCAAGCGCAAATGTAACGAATAAATGTATACAACATGAAAAATCTATTTTCTTAAATTTCTTAATAACAATGACCACATGACCAATAATAGAGTAATTATGTAACATTAACAATGTATGTTAATTGAAATAAGATTTATTATTTTATTAACTGCACGTATGTTAAATAATAAAAAAAATAAAAGAGGTAGCGGACTGCCCACAGGGCAGCTAGAATGAAGAATTAGGTATTGGTGAAAGATAGACTAAGAAGCAGTGCCATATGTAAGGAAGAGAAAAGGTGCTCAGAGGAATTCGGAAAACTTAAAAGCCCCAAGGGTGTAAAATAATGATACACGTGGTATCGCCATCAAAATAAACCACAATACACATTACACTACTTCTCAGGAGTCCGTAAAATCCACATATGTGATACTTTTTGGGCAGGATAGGTGCGCTAAAGGGGCCAACATCCGATGAGTACATTTAGGATTACACAAGTCATTTGGAGGAATTTCTTTAATAGACTACTACTAACGTTTTATGCCCACGGCTATGCCTGTGCAGTTTAGGAAACCCATGAGTGACCTGATTTTTCTAGCAATCCAATCAAAGATTGTTAGTTAAAATTTTGGAGAGTTCATACCTTTTTTTTTTTTTTAAGCAATGACTGATTATTGAAGATTTAAAAAAAAAAAAAAAAAATTTTAGATTTCTGGACACTTGTCACAGAACATGAAATGTTATATGAAGTCTCCATACTCCTAACGGAATACGTTGGGGTGTCTTCTTTATGTAATGGGGTCATTTGTCGGGTTCCTGTACTGCACTAGCATTTCAGGGGCACTAAACCGTGAGGAGTACACTTGAAACATAATTACTGAAAATTAACGTTGAACTAATAAAGGTACTCATTTGACTTTGGGCACCTTACAACAGTTATGGTGCAAAACAATAACACAAAGGTGTTACTGCCCTAATGTGGAGAATTAGGACAATGTGTTTTGAGATGTATTTGTACAAATGCACAATTGTTATGAGAAAAATCTATTTTAAGATTGATCATTGTAAATTTAAAAATAAAAAAGGTAACAGAGATATTTCTGACAAACGACATGGGTATGTGCAGAATAACATGCAAAAAAACATTATACTACTTCTCCTGAAAACAGCAATACCACAGGTGTGAACTTTTTTTAGCAGACTAGGTACAGTAAGTGGCACAACCTGATAATCACTGGTAATTTTCAAAAAATTGCTATCTACAGTACTCCTCACGGTTTTGTGCCCCTACATTGTCAGGGCACTATAGGAACCCCACAAGTTAATAAATACTACATAAAATACACTAAAAGTTTCTCAGGTAAGTGTATGATGAGTTGATGGTAGTTATTATTTCGGTGCAAAAACTGGAGAAAATATACACTTTGAGAAAAAAAAAATAAAGAAATAAATTTCAGATAACATGTGATCAAAAATATAATATTATATTAACTCACAATACTCTTACCGGAATACCTTTGGGGAATAGTATTTGTACAATGGGGTCAGTTGTGGAGTTACTATACAAACATGGCATTTTATAGACAAAATACCATAAGGAAGAGTCTCTAAACCAAACGCATCATAATGACTGTTCACAGATATAAACATCTTGCAATTTGTACAACAGATAGTGTATGAGGGGACCAATTCTGTTGAAATCGTCAAAATCGGGGTGGCAACTGACATGTCAGTTTTTATTGGCACTGAAGTACAGGAAGCGCAGGATGTTTGGCAATCGTGACCTGGACATGGGAACAGACAAGATTGGCATGTGATGTATTGGGTGCGTAGACCAATAATTAGAGATGGGCCGAACCTCCGATTTTATGTTTGCAAACCGGGTTCGCAAACTTCAGCGGAAGGTTCGGTTCGCGTTAAAGTTCGCAAACCGCAATAGACTTCAATGGGGATGCGAACGTTGAAAAAGAAAAATTTATGCTGGCCACAAAACTGATGGAAAAGATATTTCAAAGGGTTTGAAAACATGGCGGGGGGCATGGGGGAGTGGGATACATGCCAACAGTCCATGGAACAAATCAGGATTTGACGCAAATCAGCATTTTAAGGCACAGAAATCACATTGAATGCTAAATGACAGGCCTAAAGTGCTTAAAAACATCTTGCATGTGTATACATCGATCAGGTAGTGTAATTAAGATACTGCTTCACACCGACACACCAAACTCACCCTGTAACGCAACGCAAACAGCTGTTTGTGTAGTGACGGCCCTGCTGGTCTGGTGCGCGCACCATGGCGAGAGGGCAGGTTGTGGTGGCTTTACAGCCCATATGGTTCACTGAACAGAACAGGTATGCAGTGGCGGGTTCACTGAACAGTACAGGTATGCAGTGGTGGGTTCACAGAACAGGTATGCAGTGGTGGATTCACTGAACAGAACAGGTATGCAGTGACGGGTTCACTGAACAGTACAGGTATGCAGTGGTGGGTTCACAGAACAGGTATGCAGTGGCGGGTTCACTAAACAGAACAGGTATGCAGTGGCGGTTTCACTGAACAGTACAGGTATGCAGTGGCGGGTTCACTGAACAGAAGAGGTATACAGTGGCGGGTTCACTGAACAGAACAGGTATACAGTGGCGGGTTCACTGAACAGAACAGGTATGCAGTGGCGGGTTCACTGAACAGTACAGGTATGCAGTGGCGGGTTCACTGAACAGAACAGGTGAACCCACCACTGCATACCTGTACTGTTCAGTGAACCCGCCACTGCATACCTCTTCTGTGAAGAGATGTATGTGAGGAGTGATCAGCAGTCTGTGGAGGAATGTGACATGAGGACAAGTAAAGAGGAAAAAGAGGAGACATATGTGAGGAGTGATCAGCAGTCTGTGGAGGAGGGTGACATGATGAGGACAAATAAAGAGGAGGCAACTGTTACAGAGAGCAAAACAGGGCGGAGTCCCGGCATCAGGAACCTCAAAGAGACTCGTCTCTCTTTCTCCACAGACTGTACAACGGAAGATGATGTCATTGGACAAGAGTCTCCTGCAGATATCCTGGTTACCCTAAATACTCTCCCAGACTCCCCTCACCTGTCTAACCCTGAAGGGCCCCATACCCAGCACAGCTCTCCCCCTGCTGGAGGGTCTCATTCCTGTTCCACATGTGGCAAATGTTTTGTATGGAAATCACATCTTGTCAGGCATGAGAGATCTCACACTGGTGAAAAACCATTTTCATGTGCTGAGTGTGGGAAATGTTTTGGCCAGGAATGAAGCCTTGTCAACCATTAGAGATCTCACACTGGTGAGAAGTGCTATTCATGTGCTGAGTGTGGGAAATGTTTTGGAGAGAAAGGAAGCCTTGTGATACATGAGAGATGTCAGACTGGTGAGCAGCCTTATTCATGTGCTGAGGTTGGGAAATGTTTTGGGCAGAAAGGAAGCCTTGTCATACATGAGAGATGTCAGACTGGTGAGCAGCCATTTTCATGTGCTGAGTGTGGGAAATGTTTTGGAGAGAAAGGAAGCCTTGTGATACATGAGAGATGTCAGACTGGTGAGCAGCCTTATTCATGTGCTGAGGTTGGGAAATGTTTTGGGCAGAAAGGAAGCCTTGTCATACATGAGAGATGTCAGACTGGTGAGCAGCCTTATTCATGTGCTTAGTGTGGAAAATGATTTGGAGAGAGAGGAAGTCTTGTCATACCAGAGAGATGTCAGACTGGTGAGCAGCACCATTCATGTGCTGAGTGTGGTAAATGTTTTGGAGAGAAAGGAAGCCTTGTCCTACATGAGAGATGTCAGACTGGTGAGAAGCCCTATTCATGTGCTGAGTGTGGGAAATGTTTTGGAGAGAAAGGAAGCCTTGTCATACATGAGAGATGTCAGACTGGTAAGCAGCCCTATTCATGTGCTGAGTGTGGGAAATGTTTTGGAGAGAGAGGAAGTCTTGTCATACATGAGAGATGTCAGACTGGTGAGCAGCCATTTTCATGTGCTGAGTGTGGGAAATGTTTTGGAGAGAGAGGAAGCCTTGTCATACATGAGAAATTTCAGACTTGTGAGCAGCCCTATTCATGTGCTGAGTGTGGGAAATGTTTTGAACAGTGGCGGGTTCACTGAACATAACAGGTATGCAGTGGCGGCTTCACTGAACAGAACAGGTATGCAGTGGCGGGTTCACTGAACAGTACACGTATTCAGTGGCAGGTTCAATGAACAGGTATGCAGTGGTGGGTTCACTGAACAGGTATGCAGTGGCGGGTTCACTGAACAGGTATGCAGTGGCGGGTTCACTGAACAGGTATGCAGTGGTGGGTTCACAGAACAGGTATGTAGTGGTGGGTTCGCAGAACAGGTATGCAGTGGGGGGTTCACTGAACAGGTATGCAGTGGTGGGTTCACAGTACAGGTATGCAGTGGTGGGTACACAAAACAGGTATGCAGCCAGGAACAAGCTAAGCCTAACTAATCTTTCCCTATGACAGACAGTCTGCAGCAGCTCGCCCTACTCTCACTAACACAGGCACACGAGTGAGCGTAATGGCCGCTGCCTGCCTTTTATTAGGGGGGGGAGTGGCTCCAGGGACTAGTGTAGCCTAATTGGCTACACTGGGCCTGCTGACTGTGATGTACAGGGTGAAAGTTGACACCTCAGGGTGCATTATGGTGAGAACCAAACTTCCTCAAAAGTTCACGAAAGTTCACAAACACGAACCGCTGAAGTTCGCAGGGAAACGTTCGCCGGCGAACTGTTCGGGCCATCTCTAGTGCTGTGGGCGATAAGAGGGATGGAGGGGAGCAGATCACTGTGCTTGTTGAAGACTACGGTGGGTGCAGCCTGCCCTGGTGGGCCATCGATCTCTTGGAACAGCAGGTCAGGAACCATCAATTATATTGCTATATTAGTAAGTTATGATCATTTGCCCTATTAGAAACATTAATTTTTTTTTTTTTCTGAACATATTAAATTATCTAATAAATAAAAATTGGTGTACATTAAACATTTTTATTACAATTTTTGGCCAATACTCAATTCATGTGGGAATAATACAATTTAGGTCAGTATTGAATTTAAACTTTAGAGGGTGCTATTTGTAGGGGAAGAAAATATGAAAAAAAGTATTAGACATGAATTGGTATAGTAAACAAAAAGGGTGTAGTATACTGGTTAGGGCAGAGGGCTGATGTGAAAAGACTCTAAAATTTTCCAGTTCAAAACTCAGTGGTAGTAAAAATTATACCTTTTAATTTTAGAACTAAAATTGATACTTTACAAATATAGTACACTTATTTCATGTATATTGATAGATTACAAATTTATTATCAGAACACATAGGAAATAATTAATGAAACATATGCATAAGTACTGACCCATATTTAAAAAGTAATGATAAATGCTAACATAATTAATGATCCCTCTTCTTACTGTAGAATATGGATTTATTTATGATATTAATAAAATAAAAATACATAAAATAAATTTCATTAGACATTTTATTGGACACTGATAGGGAATACTACATTTATTTGGAACAATACAATGCCATTTAGGACGATATTTCATTTGAACACTAGATGGTGCTATTTCTGGAATAATGACGATGAAGACAAGTACTGAAAATGAAAAGAAAAAAAAAAAAAAAAAGAAGTAGAGCAGTGGGTAAGTCAGATGGCTTCTGTTCAAAGACTTTCACATTTGCAGGTTCGAGTCTCATTGGAAGCGAAAAATAATTCTTTTATTTTGAATAAATAAAATAATATTTTCAACATAAAAATTTATTTTTTCATGGATCTATATATTTACATTAGATTACCTAATTATTTAAAAAAAAATTATAACACATACACATGAGTGCTGAATTACACAAAAATTAAAAGTATACACAGAAACAAACAAGGTTACAAGAATTAATGAACGAAAAATAACGTTTTTAAGAAGTTTGAAAGAGAAGTAAAATAAAGGTAAAAGAATTAGCGCGTAAAATAACGGCAAATAACGCGTCTAGTGAAATGAATTGCAATAAACGAAAAATATAGTTTAGAAATATACACAACACAGACACATAAACGAAAAATATAGTTTAGGACACCGGCGCCATTTTTTAATAGTCAGGAACGATAAAAAGCATTCGGCAATGATTTCCTATGAGGCGCCATTTTTATAAAAACGGTATCTGGCGCCATTTTTCACTAGACCCCTTGGGGGGACTGCTGCGGGCAGTTGAGGACTTGTGATAACAGGGTGGATTCTGGCTGGGCGTCCAGCTGTTCCTCTGGAGGTTTGCACAGCTGCTGCTGGTGAATCAGGACAGACACAGCAGAGGGGGGATCAGACAGCACAATGAGGTCCATGGGGATTCTGGGAGAGGGGTCAGAGGTCAAGAAGTATAGCCAAGGAACAGAACAGGTGTACAGGAAGACAAAGGGAATAGTAACATTTGTGTCACAGCCATGGAAGAACAAGGACATGTGACTGCTGCCTGAATAACATAGCTTCTCCACATGCTGTAGTAGTCTCTTGGCTAACTCTCTGCATAAACCAATCAGGAGTTTCATAATGAGGTCATGCAAAGTACAATCTAGTCTTCTTAAAAAAAAGGGAAAAAAAGTATTTACAAATGTCAACTCCATATAAACAAGAAATCAGAATCATTCTATTTTGCCAAATAAGTTACCACTAACAAGTAATTTGACTTGGCAGTTGTTTATCGGGGACATGCAACCAGTGATGAGCGAAAATGCTGATATTCTTTTCGCATTCATTTTCGCAAAAATAACGTTAAATGCGACTTTCAAGCGAAAATGCCATCGAAAATCATTTTGTAATAAGTTTGTGATTTTTTTTCGCATTTTTTGTGAAATTTTGTGCCAAAATAATTTTTTTTTCACATTTACGCATTCAAAAATAAAGATTTCTCGCATTTATTTGTGGTAAAAATAACAATTGTGAAAATACATTGTATTTTCATGAAAATGTTCTCAAATTCGAAAAACGCCTTGGTGCACCATGTCTTTATATGGTGGACCACATGAAGATACGCGGCTAGGAAGCAGCCCCCCTAATAATTGCCCCACATATAGGTAGCCAGGTATAGGAGCCCCCTTTATAGGTAGCCTGGAATAGGTGATTCAAATATAGGTAGCCAGGTATTGCTGCCCCCAGTATAGGTAGCCAGGTATAGTTGCCCCCAGTATAGGTTAGGCAGGTATAGAGGCCCCCCAGTATAGGTAAGCCAAGTATAATTACCCCGGTATAGGTTAGCCAGGTATAGTTGCCCCCAGTATATATAGCCAGGTATAGATGCCCCCAGTATATATAGCCAGGTATAGTTGCCTCCAGTATAGATAGCCAGGTATAGGTGCCACCAGTATAGATAGCCAGGTATAGGTGCCCCCCGTATAGGTTAGCAAGGTACAGGTGTCCCCAGTATAGATAGCCAGGTATAGGTGTCCCCGGTATAGGTTAGCCTGGTATAGGTGCCCCCAGTATAGATAGCCAGGTATAGGTGTCCCCGGTATAGGTTAGCCTGGTATAGGTGCCCCCAGTATAGATGGCCAGGTATAGGTGTCCCCAGTATAGATAGCCAGGTATAGGTGCCACCAGTATAGATAGCCAGGTATAGGTGCCCCCCGTATAGGTTAGCAAGGTACAGGTGTCCCCAGTATAGATAGCCAGGTATAGGTGTCCCCGGTATAGGTTAGCCAGGTATAGGTGTCCCCAGTATAGGTTAGCCAGGTATAGGTGTCCCCGGTATAGGTTAGCCTGGTATAGGTGTCCCCGGTATAGGTTAGCCAGGTATAGGTGTCCCCAGTATAGGTTAGCCAGGTATAGGTGTCCCCGGTATAGGTTAGCCAGGTATAGGTGCCCCCAGTATAGGTTAGCCAGGTATAGGGAACCCCAGTATAGGTAACCAGGTATAGGGGACCCCAGTATAGGTAGCCAGGTATAGGTGCCCCCAGTATGGGTAGCCAGGTATAGTTGCCACCAGTATAGGTTAGCCAGGTATAGTTACCCCCCAGTATAGATAGCCAGGTATAGGTGCCCTCAGTATGGTTAGCCAGGTATAATTGCCCCAGTTTAGATATCCTGGTATAGTTGCCCCCAGTATAGGTAGCCAAGTATAGGTACCCACAGTATAGGTTAGCCAGGTAGGTTTCCCCAGTACAGGTAGCCAGCCTGCCCCCCATCCCTCCCCAGCCACCGCTCAATTACCTTCTTGAGTCAGTGGCCCCCTCCTCCACCACAGTCCCCAGTCCCTCTCGCTAGACCTCAGATCAGCGGTGACTTGGCCGCAGGCAGTGAAGAGACACGAGCGTAAGTATTTCCTTTATATGCTCCGCTATGGGAACCCCTCTTGTGTGTCCTCACTGTTAGCAGCCGGATCACTGAGACCTAGGGTCTAGTGACAGCGACGGGGGACTGTGGTGGAGGAGGGGGCCGCCAACTCAAGGGGGTAATCGAGTGACAGCCAGGGAAGGTAGGGGAAGGCAGGATGCCGCCTGACACAAATCGGGCAGTGTATGACATAGTAAATTATGCATTATGTCGGATAATGTGAAGTTGATCTGGTGTATTGTGAACTAGGTAAGCTTACTCTTTATAGAGGCCCTGTAGGGACATAACGTACAGTGCAAAATTACCCAGGATACCCACTTTTATGTTAAATATCCTAGTTTTAGCATCAGAAACACTTCCTTATCTCTGTATATTGCCGTGTATTGGAGTGTACCCCCGCCGTCCCACTGACGCTTAGCCTAGGCTATTTATTTTGTGAAATACTACCCTCCCCCCTTCCAAGCATTCTGGAAGACCAGAGATCTTTTCTTTTCTACTGGCATTTGAACTCTCAGTAAACAAACATTCTGCAGAGATCACCTGCCAGTGCTAAATACGTTTTTACCTGTGATAACTTTAGGAATGTAAATCAGGGAGGGGAAAGATTTTACAGTGGGCAAATACTGGTGCCTAAATAATTTCTAAGTACATTCTTTAAAAATAAGTCATTTTGTTTGTCATTGTTCCTCTTTACCTATTTTTTTCCCCTCCCATTATTGTCATTTTGACTTTGGTTTCTGTTTAGCTAGTTCATTTCTCCCCATTCATTAGAAGGCACAGCCGGGATATCGTGTCTCTCCCAGTGTGCAGGCAGCACGTCACCTCCTGCGGTTGGAAAACAAGCACATGCTGAGCCTTGACAAGACGTGCCAAGCATTGAATGGTCTCACCACTGTAACTAAATCACACTTGGGCCTGTGGACAGCAGCTGTGATGGGCCATAAATGTGACAATTAAGCCAATCTATTTACTGTTTGAGATGGAACACTTGCAGTAGCCATGGCAGCTATAGGGTGACACAGACAACACGGGAGCGCAAGCTCAGCAAGACATTCTTGTACCACGCAGAGCGGACATGCGGACATAATCAGGGATGGTCGTAGTCAGCCAACGTCGCTACCCTGGAACTACGCGTAGTTTTACGCAATTACGCTTCGCTAAACTACGGCTTGGCAATGAAATATTCGCATCATTTGCATTTCGTAGACTACGCGTTATAATGCGTAATTACGCGTAGTGCGAAGTGTAGTGTATGTGGATGCTTATGCCTGTATGCAGAAAATTTTACGCATTAATCCCTCTTCAAATGCTTATATCGGTAACTCTTCTATGCGTACATTTCCCTCTCCAATGCGTAAATCTGTAAGCATACAATCGCACGGGGAAAATTACACGCGAGTAACGCATTCGTAGTTCACTACGCAATACACAGGTTAACTACGCATAGTGGACATAAGCTACGCGTAGCGGTGTTTCGCTACGCGTAAATTCGTAAGCGTAGTTTTTAAACTTCACCTACGAACTACGATGCGTAAATTCGCACTGGCATAGTTTCTGCTCATCAGCTGCAGACTTATTCGCTGTGGCAGAGATTGACTGGCAAAGGCCAAAGACCTGCCTTGTCTTGGCAGACAGAGGGCTAGTATTGAGCTTGAATTTCACATAATCGTAATTTTGCATACTTATAATTTTGAATACAAATTTTCATTTAAAGAAAACCTGTAACGAAAACAACCTCCACGGGGGGGTACTCACCTCGGGTGGGGGAGCCTCCGGATCCTATTGAGGCTTCCCCCGTCCTCCTCGGTCCCACGGCGGCGGCGATAAAACTTCCCAAATAGCGGGGATGTAAATATTTACCTTCCCTTCTCCAGCTCAGGCGCAGTATTGGCTCTCCGTCTGGGAGATAGGCAGAAATAGTCGATCGCTGTCGGGCTGCTCTACTGCGCAGGCGCAAGTCTCCTGTGCCTGCGCAGTAGAGCGGACCAGACAGAGATCGGCTATATTCGTCTATCTCTGTGCTGAAAACCGCAACGGCGCCCCCGCTGGAGCTAGGAAAGGTAAATAAATCAGCGCTTGTCAGCCTTGTCGAGCACAGATTGCGGGACACTCCGGGGAAGCCAGCGCTGGATTGCCTGCAGCTACAGGGGAGGGGGAAGCCTCACTGGGACCCTGAGGCTTCCCCCACCCGAGATGAGTACCCCCCAGGGGAACTTTCTTTTGTTACAGGTTCTCTTTAAGAGGCAAAATCCTAGTGCAACATTTTTGGCAAATTCCTAATAAGTTTGCACGTAACCGTAATTATGTTCTGTAATATTCCGATTACGCATAATTCTGTACTAAGGCAAAATGTGAGTCTTTGGGAGCAAGTAAATTGTATTTTCGGTCAGCATGGAGAGAGCTAACCCATCACCAAGAGTCGGATACAACTGAATGGATAACATCAAATCATCAAATTGTATCGTATAAGTATACAGAACTTGGAACTCTCTATACAGTATATATTAAAGGATAACTGAAGTGAAAGGAATACGGAAGCTGTCATATTTATTTCTCTTTAAACAATACCAGTTGCCTGGCAGTCCTGCTGATCTATTTGGCTGCAGTAGTATCCAAATCACACCATAAGCAAGCATGCAGCTAATCTTGTCAGATCTGACAATGTCAGAAACACCTGATATGCTGCATGCTTGTTCAGGGTCTGTGGGTTAAAGTATTAGAGGCAGAGGATCAGCAGGGCTGCCAGGCAACTGGTATTGCTTAAAGAGAACCCGAGGTGGGTTTGAAGAATATTATCTGCATACAGAGGCTGGATCTGCCTATACAGCCCAGCCTCTGTTGCTATCCCAAACCCCCTAAGGTCCCCCTGCACTTTGCAATCCCTCATAAATCACAGCCACGCTGCTGACAAACAGCTTGTCAGAGCTGGCTGTGTTTATCTCTATAGTGTCAGTCTGCTGCTCTCCCTGCCTCCTGCAGAACTCCAGTCCCTGCCTGCATCCCTTCCCTCCCTGCTGATTGGAGGGAAGGGACAGGGGCAGGGACCGGAGCTATGCAGGAGGCGGGGGAGCAGCTGAGACTGACACTACAGATGTAAACACAGCCTCACAGCACGGCTGTGATTTATGAGGGATTGCAGAGTGCAGGGGGACCTTAGTGGGGTTTGGGATAGCAACAGAGGCTAGGCTGTATAGGCAGATCCAGCCTCTGTATACAGATAACATTCTTTAAACACACCTCGGGTTCTCTTTAAAAGGAAATAAATATGGTAGTCTCCACATACCTCTCACTTCAGTTGTCCTTTAACCACTTCAGCCTACAGCTTTGAAAATCTTATGCATCCGAGCAATTCATTCGCTAATAACTTTATCGCTACTTATCAAAATTAATTGATCTATATCTCGTTTTTTCTGCCACTAATTAGGCTTTCTTTGGGTAGTACATTTTGCTAAGAATTATTTTTTTTTAAATCCATCTTAACAGGAAAATTAAGATAGAAATGGGAAAAAAATCATTATTTCTCAGTTTTTGGCCATTATAGTTTAAAATTAATACATGCTACAGTAATTAAAACCCATGTATTTTATGTGCCCATTTGTCCCGCTTATTACACCGTTTAAATTACGTCCATATCACAATTTATGGCACCGATATTCTATTTAGAAATAAAGGTACATTTTTTCAATTTGCGTCAATCACTATTTACAAGCTTATGATTTTAAAAAATTTAACAAGATACTCTCTTGACATGTATATTTAAAAAGTTCAGACCCTTAGGTAACTATTTATGTAGTTTTTTTTTTTTTTTTTTTTGTAATTTTTTTTAATTTTTTTTTAATACAAAAATGTATTTGGGTAATTTTAGTTTGTGAGGTAAATAGCTAATTTTAGATGTAATATAATGTATTTTTTTTATTTAATAAAGGTATGTGGGTGCAGTTTACTATTTGGCCACAAGATGGCCACATTCAAAAAATTCCTGGATGCGACCGATGTCGCATCCAGGAACTAAAAGAAGCAGGTGATGTTTCCTGGGGCAGAAATACAGCGCTCTCTGATGAGAAAGCGTCGGTATTTCTGCCGGGGACTTAGATCGGTGAATGGGAATTATATTCCCATTCACTGATCGGGGGGGGGGGGGGGGGGGGGGCAGCAGGAGGCAGCGGGGACGCGCGCCCGATCGCGCGCACCACACGGCTGCAGCAGCAGTGCCTATCTGGACGGATGTATCCGTCCAGATATGGCGAAGTGGTTAAAGTATACCCGAGGGGATATGTGACATGATGAGATAGACATGTGCATGTACAGTGCAAAACATATTAATAACCAGGCTGTTTAACTTGCTTTATTTTGCTGCGTGAAAGAGTTAATTCTTAGGCGTGAAAGTGACAGCTTCTGTCTTGTTGGTACCTTGTCAGGAATAGTAAACATCACTGATAAGCAAATTACAGCCATAAAAGTTTTCCTTGCAGAATACAACTTCTGAGAGCAGAGGGAGATATGAAAAGGTTAATAGTTCATGTATTTCCATTTAGAGACATTTAAAGGATACCTGAAGTGACATGTGACATGATGAGATAGACATGTGCATGTACAGTGCCTAGCACACAAATAATTACGCTGTGTTCTTTTTTTTCTTTTTCTCTGTCTGAAAGAGTTAAATATCAGGTATGGTGTCAGTTAAAAATGGCGCACAGCGCCAGGGGGATAAAAAGGGCGCCCCATAGACTTACATTATATAACGCTATTTAGGGTTATAAGTGTTAAAAAATGGCGCAGGCAGTGTGTCTTACACTTATAACGCTAAATAGCGTTATAAGTGGTCAAAAATGCAGCGGGGGTCGGGGGAGGAGAGAGAGAGAGAGAGGCAGCGGGACGCTGGAGGGCATAGGCATCGGGGGAGGATGTGCAGAGCCATACGTTACCTTTTCCCGGCCGCCGATCGCTCCTTTCCTCCGCTCCTTCACTTCCTCCATTGGTTTACTGTAGTCCTGCAGCCGGCCAATCACCATGTGGCTTCAGTCTCCGCATGGTGATTGGCCGGCTGCAGGAATACAGCAAACGAATGGAAGGAGCGGAGGGAAGGAGCGATCGCCGGCTCAGGACAAGGTAACGTATGCCTCTGCATACATCCGATACCTATGCCCTCCAGTGTCCCGCTGCCTCTCTCCTCCAGCCCCCCCCCCCCCCCCCCCGCGGCCTACACTAACAGCCCCCGCTCTGCAAAACGGTAAATAGCGTTTTATTTATCGGCAGAACGGTGCGCCATTTTTCTCCCTGCGCCATTTGCGGATGTAAGCATCAGGTATGTAAGTGGCTGACTCAGTCCTGACTCAGACAGGAAGTGACTACAGTGTGACCCTCACTGATAAGAGATTCCAACTATAAAATACTTTCCTAGCAGAAAATGGCTTCTGAGAGCAGGAAAGAGATAAAAAGGGGAAATTCTTATCAGTGAGGGTCACACTGTAGTCACTTCCTGTCTGAGTCAGGACTGAGTTAGCCACTTACATACCTGATATTTAACTCTTTCAGGCAGAGAAAGAAAAAAAGGAACACAGCCTAGTTATTTGTGTGCTAGGCACTGTACATACCCATGTCTATCTCATCATGTCACGTGTCAGTTCGGGTATCCTTTATTAGGCTTTCACTGAGCAGAGACAACAATCTACTTTGTAAATGTAAATATAAAATAAAACCCTGGGATATCTAAAAAAAGGGGGTCATTTTTAGGAGTAGGAGGATAAATACAATTGTTTATTTCATCCGTTTATTTTCACCTCAGTTCACTTTAAAGTGTACCGCAGCAAAATGTCATTATATTGAGTTTAAGAAAACATTTTTTTCTTTGAATTTGTTAAATTCGATTTTCTCAAAAAAAAAATCTTAATTTTTGCCATTATTCTTATGTTGCCATTATCCCCCTTTTTCACTCTAAATGGATTTTAATTAATAATTTTTGAAATGTATCGTCTAGTAGAAAAATTTTATTTTATTTAACCCAAAAAAACTACAAAGTCTTTTTGTCAAAATAAAAATAATGTTAAGACTAGTTCCCAACGAATCAAATTACACGTAACCGTGACATTATGGAACATAATTAGCATTATGAGCAAAATTACCAAATTACCAATTTTCCCAAAAATATACATTGCGATTTGGCATCATAATTGTGAATTTTGATATGAAATTATGATTATGTGGAATTTGAACTCCACACTACTGATCAGATTCTGATGTTAGGCCCAGTGCACACCAAAAACCTCTAGTAGATCTGCAAAACGCTGGAGGTTTTTGAAGCAGATTTCAGAGCAATTCTAGAGAGGTTTTCTAAACATGCCTTGCGGTTTTTGGCTGCGTTTTTGTGTAGCAGATTACAAATATTGTTACAGAAGCTGTAACTGAACAGCTTCTGTAACAAAAACGCCTGGCAAGCAGCCCTGATCTAGCGTTTTTCAGAGCTGTTTTCCACTTTCCTATACTTTACATTGAGGCAGAAACGCCTCAGAAATCTACAAAATGCTGCAGCCCCCGAGTTTGCATTTGTGGAAAAAACGAGCCGCTCTGGTGTGCACCATCCCATTCACTTTCATTAGACAAGTGGTTTTCCCCCTGCAAGCATTTTAAAAAACCGCTCCAGAACCGCTCTGGTGTGCACCAGCCCTAAGAGGGTTTTATGTTTTGGCCAAATTGGGTAGCTATCTATCTATAAGGCTAGGTTTCCACTTGTGCGTTTTGTGTCAGTTTTTCTGCTCAGAAAATTTGCATAGATTTTAAAACTAATGTTAGTCAATGCAGCCGTTTCCACTCTATGCGAATTTTCGTACACGTGAAAAAAATCTAAGGTCCTGCATCATATTTTCGGACAATGCTTTGTATAGGCAATGCGAATTTTCACGTTATTTGTGCGAAAATTCGCAGTAAATCCATGGTTACAGAAAGTTGTCAGCAATCATGACTAAGCTGTTACTAGGCAGATTATGTACAGTATATTTAACTAATGTGAATTTTCGCGTACGAAAATTTGCATAAAAAACGCGTACAAATTTACATGCAAATTTTCACCAATCAGAAAAATCTTATACGATTTTTTGCAGGCGAAAATGTAACGCTACAGTGGAAACGTAGCCTTAGGCCGGTTTTAAACCTGGCCACAGCCAACATATTTAAAATGTCTGTATCACCCATTGACTTTCATTACTTCCGCTGTCTGACGGTAACGCCCTGTTGACTTTGCGGTGCCTCAGCGGCCAATCGGGCACTTTTAGGATGCGGTAACTGTGCTAGGCTCCCTTGCATAGCCACTGCGTAAATTTGTGTTACCGCGTGGTAAAACAGGGTAACACAACGCACATTTGCAAGGCAAATGAGAAAGGGCCTCAGTGTATGAGCACCCTTAGTATGATAGCCCCAGTGGTTTTTGGACAGCACAGACCTCAAGCTGGCCATACTTGTTGCCCGGAGTCCCTCCATAATGTCTCCCTTTCTTCTTCAGCAGTGTGTAAGATGACCTTCCACTGTTTGATGCTACGGTGGGAAAACTGCATGTAGGAGAGGTCTGAGGAGAATTCCAGCTATGACTGGAATGGCATCCTCCAAATTCTCACATCCCATCTGAACCCTTTCTCCTCTGCGTCCCGCGGCCCGCATTGCGCTGCCATTGTCGCTGGCCGGGCTTCCAAGGAGCCGCCGCTGTGATGGCCCAGTTGTCGGCTCTATATGACACCACAGATGGGAGATATTGGATATCTGGACCTGGATAATTATACATTGCAGGAATGTATAAGTTGATACACCAACATGCAGAGGACTAAAGAGCACCTGTCATGCACAACGCAAAGCTGACCAATCTCCCTACTAAGCTAGTAACACTGAGAAATCACTTATCTTGGAATTTCATGGGCAAAGGCTGGACATTTAGATGTCAGTTATTTCTTTTAATTCCCCCTGTATGTGCAGTAGTCACCTCCCATTTCATGTGCAGCCCCCATTTCCTTGTATTAACGTCCATATGCTCCTTTATGTGGAGCTTCCTTAGGCAGCAGGCCTCCTAAACTATGCTTTGCTCCCCTAAACTCCTAAACTATGCTTTGCAGCCACTTGTTTCATACGCAGTAACCCCTCTTCCATGTCCAGCCACTCCCTTGGCCATGATCCGCCCAAGGCCTAGGCCTATCTGGCCTTTACTACTTGGCCCTTGCTGCTACAGTCAGGGCCTTTTCCTAGGTAACATGGGGCCCCTGGGCAGAATTAACCTGAGGCCTCCTGACAGAACTCTCCAAAGTGGCATTAGAGGCTGCCAAATTCACCCGACACACCTCCAGGTCCCCCCAACTTTATTTTGGTCCCCAAGGCCCCTGCAATGTAGCAGCTCACCTGTCCAGCCGAGACGCACTTCCCCGGAGTCTCTACTCTGTAGGGGCCCGGGGACTGTATAAAAAGTGTGTGTGTGTGTGTGGGGGGGGGGGGGGGGACCTGCAGGGGCAACAGTGCTTGGGTGCTCTGAGGCAATTGCCCAAGTTGCCACTTTTGTAGTGCAACGGCCCATCACCTGAAGCACATGGAGACCTGATCACAACCCTCAAGATGACATAATTGTTGAAAGTTTGGGCATCTCATGCCATGAGTATAAATGTGTGGATCGGTGGTTGGGTGGGTGGGAGGAAATGGGGGTTACCCACATTGCAACTTAAAGAAGACTTGACCATTGGTAAAACTACCTAAGGTAAGCACAGAGGAATGATCATGTTCGGTCCAAGTACCACTGTGCATTGTCCATTCCTCCCCTCATTCCCCCCAATCCCTGTAATCACTCCTTGAAAAATTGTCTTTTGGCTTAAAGAGGAACTCCAGTGAAAATAATGTAATCAAAAAGTGCTTCATTTTTACAATACTTATGTATAAATGATTTAGTCAGTGTTTGTACATTGTAAAATCTTTTAAATCCCTGATTTACATTCTGACATTTATCACATGGTGACATTTTTACTGCTGGCAGGTGATGTAGCTGCTGCTTTCTGTTTTGGCAGTTGGAAACAGCTGTAAATAGCTATTTCCCACAATGCAACAAGGTTCACAGACAGGACACTGCCAGGACCATGGTCCTCAGAGTTTCTTGTGGGAGGGGTTTCACCACAATATCAGCCACACAGAGCCCCCTGATGGTCTGTTTGTGAAAAGGAATAGATTTCTCATGTAAAAGGGGGTATCAGCTACTGATTAGGATGAAGTTCAATTGTTGGTCACGGTTTCTCTTTAAGTCAACATTTTTAGACAGAAAGAGGCAGGTTTGATGTTATGTTCCCTTCGATCACCCTCCCATTGTCTCTATTTAAAGCGTGATTATAAGCCATAACATCAAACACCATTTACCCACTGCTGTTTATTATGTAGTCTACATGCAGTCTGCATTGCAAGCATTCCAATATAATCATAAATGTGCCTGCTGTAATGAAACTTATCTCAGTCGGCCTGGCTCTATTCTGGTACATTGCGAGGGAAAGGGAAGCTTGTTACCTCTTTCAAGTAAGCTGTATTGGCAACATACAGTTACAGAGTATGCAGAACACACAACGGGCTTGATTCACAAAGCGGTGCTAACTGTTAGCACGCCTGTGAAAACCCCCTTAGCACGTCTAAACAAGTTTTTCGCGCATAAAACTTTACGCGCGCAAAACTTTATGTGCGTAAAACTTTACGCGCGTACTGCACAGAGCGCAGGGCGCTCCGCGCAAAGTGCCCGTTAAAGCCTATGGGACTTAGCGCGCATAAACCTTTGCGCGCATAAAACTTTTTCAGTGTGACAGGAGGCTGAGAAGGGAAATACACCTCACCCCACTGCAGAAGCTGCTGAAATATGATCTATGCTGTGGCCACATGTGTTCACAAAGCAAGCTAGATGTGTAATTGACAGTGCAGTTCCTACAGAGCTCAGTGGGGAGCAGGGCTGGCAATGTATTCACATTTCAGGCAAGAGGAAAAAAAAGAGGAAATTACATCAGGATTGGCTTCAGTCAGAGGCAGTAAAGATGGAAAATGCCTGGAACAGTTTTCTCTTTATTTACTAAATAAAATTTACTGAAAACATTTTTTTCCTGGGATAGTATGGCTGTCCCTGCTGCTTTAAGTGGAGAGAATGGGGTGGGGAACAGTAGGGAATGGGAGGGTAATAGAAAAGAACATCTCAGCAAGGCTGACTCTTCAAATCTGAAAATGTTACTTTAGTCAAAAAGAAGATCCTTCAAGCAGTGATTACAGGGATTTTGTGGAACTAGGAGAGGAACAGATAACACACAGGGGTATGTAGATCAAACATGAACATACCTCTGTGCATACCTTGAATAGCTTTGCCATAGGTCAGCTGTCTTTTAAGGTAATTTTGAGCAGGAGATATTGTTATTTGAGCTATGTTTTTGGATTTTTTGGAATATGCTCAATTTATCTTATGTGGAGGTAGAAAAGTAAACTGTCCTACAATTTAAATAAATAATAATAGTAGTAACATCTACCCAATCGGGCTGTTGGCTACATAATACTAGTGATGGTCTTCCAAGGTGTGGGGGCAGGGCTCAGCATCCTAATGACTGTGGGGAGGCGGGGCTTAGACAAAGCTGTCTGTGAAGCTGTGCGTCTGCCGCTCTGGCGGTCTGTGGTGCGGAACTTCCTACTGGATATTACTAAAGTGATTATTATTACTAGATAGAAGCTATGCAGGAAGCTTCTACACAGCCCTTTTACTGAGCATCTACACAGAAATTAGATCTTGGTTAGAACAAGAGCAGGATCATCCACCAGGCAACTTAGGCAGGTGTTTTGGGCTCAGTGGGCCTCAAGGGGCCCGTCTGCCACCTTCTCTGACCTCTCTTTACTTCAGCTTACCAAAAGGACCACACGGGGACCCCAAATCTCCTATGAAAATGCTAAGGAACCCATTCAGGTCTGAGCAGTGTTGTGGCCGACCGCGATATCACAATGACATGAGAGGGCCAGCAGGCCTATCACAGTGACCTTTCTCCCCCCCTTCGTGAAGAAGACTCAAGCAGAATATGAGATTGTGAAATGCTATCCAGCTCCGTCAATCCCCTCGGACAGTTGTTCATGTCGGAAGAATCAGCACTTCCCCATGTGTTTAATTGTCAGTGTCAGGAAGGGATGGGGAGGTCGAGCAGTTGCCTGTTCCTTCCATTCCGTATCAGCTGTTCTGCACCTCCAGCTTCTCACACCCTCTATAAACCCTCCACAGGGGACACAGGCCTTAAAGAACATATCTGAGATGAGCTAAAAATAAAACCCGGCTTTAGCTAAACCTACAGGCCATTCCTTTAAATGGAGACGTCCATATCGTCCGCAGTGTTTACATAACTCTGGAGAGGAAACCTGTTCTATTTTTATGGACGGGCCACCCCTGGAGGAGTATATATGGAAGGAGAGACTTTCAGGAAGTGCCATTGGGCTGCTCATTGAATATGTGATAACATTTGTCATTTATACCTTTTTTTAAAAAAAAGAAAAGTTCATTGAAAGTTCTAAGCTTCAGAGTGTCCTCAGACTCCTCATGTTCACACGAAGGCTGGATCCATAAGGGATTTCTGATTCCATGGAAGCTTGGCTGGTCTTCCGTGGTCTATCCTGATGGGGTGGAGATGGTGCCAGGAGAACCAGTTCCCTAGATAGGAACACTCTGCAGTTAGGATGTCCTCTGTTCCTCCCCTTCTTGGACATACACCAATTCACCAAAAGGTTAAAACTAACTGCCTTATATTATTTAGGCTCCCCGTGTATAAGTACTCCACAAGACTACTGAAGTTTCCCTCTCCTGCACTGTTCCTCTAGTGCTTGCTTCTGCTGATGATGCGATCAGCAGAAACCGGCACTAGGAGAGCTGTGCAAGAGAAGAGAGGTCTATGTTCACCGCAGGAGCCATTGATTAGGTGAGACACACTGCCGCTGCACTTAAGTATACTCACAGAGCGGAAAGAACACAGGAAAGCAGAGAGGGACAAACGAGAGACAGAGGAAGATACAGGAGTGCAGAGAGGGGGACAAAGGGGGACAGAGGAAGACACAGGGGGGCAGACAAGGACAAAGGGGCCAACTAGGGCATGGAGGAAGACACAAGTAGGACAGAGTACACATGGGGACAGAAGGGGACATATGGGGGTTACAGGAGGACATATGTGGACACAGGATGTACAAGGGGGAAACAATATTTAGGGGGGAGAACATCTAGAAGATGCTCCAGGACCATGGACGCACCAGGTTTAGTATATTTTTTTCCCTTGGTTTTTGCCTTCTAATCCTAGGTGGGTCTTAAAGGAGTTATCAGGGCATAAAGAGTAAAGTGAGTGGTACTTACCGGGGGCTTCCTCCAGCCCCAAGCTCCCAGGATCTCCGACCCGGTCCCCGGCGATGATGTCAGAGCGACCTGGAGGTCGCTCTGTACTGCGCCATCGGCGCTGTCAATCACCGCCACGTGGGCCGGAGCGGACTGCGCAGGTGCAGAACTACTGCGCCTGCGCAGTCCACTCGGGCCCACAAGGCGGTGATTGACAGCGCCGATCGCGCAGGCGCAGTACAGACGTCTGACATCATCGCCGGGGACCGGGTCGGAGATCCGGCGAACGGCTGAAGCCAAAGCTGCGGCGAGGGAGGTCCTGGGAGCTTGGGGCTGGAGGAAGCCCCCGGTAAGTACCACTCACTTTACTCTTTATGCCCTGATAACTCCTTTAAAGTCCGGAGCAATTTATATTCTAAAAAATATGGTATATAAAACTAAGACCAGTTTAAAAAGGAGAGATATGGTTGGCTTACCTCTTTTATAGCATATACGACACCACTATGACCTAATATGAAGAACAAAATATTAATTGCACAATAAAGTCAGACAACACGTTTCACATTGATATTTGGTTTTGGCTAAAATGATCATGATTAGTGGTTATGTGTACTGTATATTATGTTTATTGTTAGGCAAGCTTATTTCTATATTTTTGGGTGTCTCCATCCACTTGTTGATGCTGTCTGCACCCCTATTAGGCGTTTTTATTTTTAATGTGTTCAGCTCTGCGGGACTAACGTAATACCAGGAGTGCAACCTTTGAGGATCTTCTTCGAGTCCAATTTTGGGGGAGATATCTCTTAAAGTCTTAAGGCCCTTACCCACTTAGCGATTTTCACAAATGAATGATTTTTTTGTACAATATTGTGCAAAATTGTTTAACAAAAATGTGTTAAATGATGTTTAAAGGATACCCGAACTGAAATGTGACATAATGAGCAGGGGCGTAGCAATAGGGGGTGCAGAGGTAGCGACCGCACCGGGGCCCGTGAGCCAGAGGGGCCCCGAAGGGCCCTCCCTCAACTTCAGTATTAGCTCTCTATTGGTCCTGTGGTGGTAACAATCACTTCTATAGATACTTTGAATAGTGGTAATCATAAACAAACTGTTCCCCATCCCCTTCTTATACCTCTGACACTTTAGTTGCCATTGGCAGGTTTTGGTGCACTGTATCAATTGTTATGTATAAAGTGCTTGGGGGGCCCCATTGTAAAACTTGCATCGGGGCCCGCAGCTCCTTAGCTACGCCACTGATAATGAGATAGACATGTGTATGTACAGTGCCTAGCACACACATTACTATGCTGTGTTCCTTTTTTTCTTTCTCTGCCTGAAAGAGTTAAATATAAGGTATGCAAATGGCTGACTCAGTCCTGACTCAGACAGGAAGTGACTACAGTGTGACCCTCACTGATAAGAAATTTCAACTATAAAACACTTTCCTAGCAGAAAATGGCTTCTGAGAGCAAGAAAAAGGTAAAAAAAAGGGGAATTTCTTGTCAGTGAGGGTCACACTGTAGTCACATCCTGTCTGAGTCAGGACTGAGTCAGCCAATCGCATACCTGATATTTTTACTCTTTCAGGCAGAGAAAGAAAAAAAGGAACACAGCATAGATATTTGTGTGCTAGGCACTGTACATACCCATGGCTATCTCATCCTGTCACATGTCACTTCGGGTATCCTTTAACCACCCTGCAGCGATTGTTCATTTTTGAAAGACTGACATGTCCGATTAAGTTGTTGAGGATTGTTTCGATCCTCATTGACTTGCACAAGTTTTACCGCCATCGTGTAAAAAATTGTGGTGGCGCCCAAACTTCTGCTGCTAGCGGGTGCCAAAATTTCCTGCTTCCGTAAAATAATATGCTGTGCCAGCTAAGTGAGATTGGCAATAATGGCCACTCACCATACAATCTGACTGTGCAATTTATACAATCTTTCCAACATCCATGTAGTATAACAGCAATAGAGTCACTGTGACTTGGATATATTTTTCAGTTAGTCTCACAGTATATAGCATGTATACTACAAGAAAGTTATGTATAACATAGCATTACAGTATAGTACAGTGATGGCACTCCAGCTGTGACAAAACTACAAATCCCATCATGCCTCTGTCTCCCCGAGTTATGCTTAGAGCTGTCAGAGTATTGCAATGCCTCATGGGACTTGTAGTTCCACGACAGCTGGAGTGCCAAGGTTAGCCATCACTGGTTTAGTACAAGAAAGTGGTAACATTGTTGATTGATTGTACATTCAGATTGTATGGTGTGTGACCAGAGCAGGGACAAGGTCCTCCAGCACCCAAGGCTGAGACACCAAAGTGCGCCCCTCCACCCCTCCCACCCCAGCTGTCACTCACTGATTGCTATTAAACTAAGAGGTGCCACAGGGCCCACAACCTCCCCAACACCTGAATATCTAGTTATCTGGCTTGCAGTCACTGCCATGTATCCCCTTTTCTTTTTTTCTGCTTCATACACAATTAGGAGTGACAGCTGAATGAATTGTGCGCCCCCTCCTACACTGCGCCCTGAGGCTGGAGCCTCTCCAGCCTATGCCTCGGCCCGGCCCTGTGTGTGACCACCATTAGGCTTGGTTCTCACTTGCACAGAAAACGTACCCGTTCAGTGCAGTTTCTGCAGTGCAGCGAAATGCAGCAGACAAATCTGTTAGTAAAAATACCTAGGCCGGCCCTTATTCAATTTATGTTTCCTCTTGGACAGTGCACGGTTTAAGGGCTTTGCCTCTGACACGGGCGACCAGGGTTTGAATCTTGGCTACACCAGGCACCCTGTTTTCCAGGCGCCCTTTTCAAATAGACGCAGTGGAAGTGTTAGGGAATCTTTCCCAAGGTCTCCTTACTGAATAGGTGCTGGCTTACTGAACAGGAAGACCCAATATTCAAACCCGCGTCTATTTGAAAAGGGCGCCTTGAAAAAAGGGCGCCTGCTTGTAGCCCATATCAAAACTCGGGCGCCCTTTTCACCACCCTGTAGCCGATATTTGCAGAAATAACATTGATGTCTATGGAGGCGCCCTTTTCATACAGGCAGCTCAGGAGCCCTTTCCAACTGATCCCCTACCACTGCCTATAGAGCGCCTCCTAGTGGCTGCAGCTCTGGTGCTTTGAGTCCACCAGGAGAAAAGTGCAATATAAATGTTCTTTGTCTTTTCTGAGTGATATTTTCACACCTTATCAGTAAAATGCCTTTAAAGCCACTAACATATCTTACTAATAAGAAACACATTTAAAGCCACAGAAAGTAAGAAAATACTCAAAATAATTATCACAGTACTTTGTTGCCAACTTTTTGCTTTGTTTTTTAATTTCAGGTTTAAAACAGAAAATGAAAAATGATCACGTAGGAGAAAAAGGGAATTGAATAAAAGCCCATGTGCTTCAACTTGCTATTTTCGGAGCAGGACAAAATGGCGCATACTGCAACAGAAACTTACTGGCGCACCATTGAAAAGCCCGGTAAACGTAATTTACCGCTTTAAAATGCCACATTCTAGCGCACAGCAGCTATTTACATGAGGAGGGAAATGATGGCGCAGGGCACTTCAAAACGGTAAATCACGTTTACCGCGCTTTTCAATGGTGCACCAAAAAGTTTATATATTTCCTGCTCCGGGCGCTGTGGGCATGGACTGTGCTCCCACCTGCAGACCGCCTCCTCCGATAACAAGTACACCGAGTACAACTAGTAACGACAGGCAGGATAGGATCGCACAACTGCCATTGCCGATTCTACAACTGCGATTGCCACATCTACCTACATGAAGACAACACGCTACTGGGGAGTCACATGTCACTGCATGGGGGGGGGGGGCAGGGCCGGGCCAAGGCATAGGCTGGAGAGGCTCCAGCCTCAGGGCGCAGTGTAGGAGGGGGCGCAGAATTCATTCAGCTGTCATTCCTAATTGTGTTTGAAGCAGAAAGAAATAAGAAAAGGGGATACATGGCAGTGACTGCAAGCCAGATAACTAGATATTAAGGTGTTGGGGAGGTTGTGGGCCCTGTGGCCCTCTTAGTCTAATAGCAATCAGTGTGTGACAGCTGGGGTGGGAGGGATGGGGGGGGCGCACTTTGGTGTCTCAGCCTTGGGTGCTGAAGGACCTTGTCCCGGCTCTGGCGGGGGAGTGTTCTGTATGGGTAGAGTATGACTTCTGTAGGTAGAGGCCAGAGCTCTGGTAGGTGTACCTTCATTTCTAGAGCATTGCTACACTTTTTACTCCCTGGACACCCTTTTTCATTATACATATAGGATAGAGAACATCAGTGGTGTAGCAAAGGAGCTGTGGGCCCCGATGCAAGTTTTACATTGGGGCCCCCCAAGAACTCTATACAGAACAATTGATACGGCACACCAAAACCTGCCAATGGCAACTACAGTGTCAGAGGTGCAAGAAGGGGATGGGGAACAGTTTGTTTATGATTACCACTATTCAAAGTATCTATAGAAGTGATTATTATGAGCACAGGACCAATAGAGAGCTAATACTGTAGTTGAGGGAGGGACCTTCGGGGCCCCTCTGACCCAAGGCTCCCGATGTGGTCGCAACCTCTGCACCCCCTATTGCTACGCCCCTAGAGAACATTATTTACCTTATTCTCACTTTCAAACCTGGCTCACCAGCGTGTGATCTGACTGAGTATACAGTGGTCTGAGCGGAAAAATACGTTTTAAAGAAACCTACATTAAAACGCTAAATAACGTTTTTTTTTTTTTTTTTGTTTTTTTTTTTTTCTTTCAAACTCAGCCGTTATGTGACCCAGATATGACCATGTGACAGCTGTGAAGCCATCATACGTGGGTCTCAGGTCTGCATCATAGTTTGATTTTCTTTCCTCTCCTCCCCCCCTCCCTCACTCCATCATCACTACAATATATCAAATATTCCACCAGTGGCTCAGGTCAAACTAATTATAGTAAGAGAGAGAAAAAAGAAAGTAAGAAAAACAAAACAAAAAAAAAACACAAGCACCAGCAAAAAACAAACTCCACCTACCCATCTTAACTTTAAGTGGTTAATATCCCTTTCCGACCACCCACTTATTTTATGGACATGCCCTCCATGCATGAGCCATCAGGGCCGGACCAAGCCAATGGAGGGGACAGGCCTCATGCACAAACAGGTCACATATCTAAGCTGAGAAGCAAAGCAATTACTCTTATTTCACCTTTCATACACATTCATATAAGTGCCTTCTATACTTCAACATATATCTATGCATCTGCACATTCATCCATCCATTTATCCTTACAATTTCAGTTGGTAATATAGTGGTTATTTGGTTCTTTTCTCCTCATCCCCTCCACTTCAAATACTCAACTACTTATTATATGTTACTTATTTTTTCCCATGCAATTTTCCATTCCTCCATTTGTTTGTTGGTGCCAGCATCTTCTACACTGCCCTCGCCACCTTGCAAAAAATCTGACATCATCCATATCCACTCTTCCATACTGGGAGCTTCGGGGTTCTTCCAGGATTTTGCTATAAGTTTCCTGGCCACAATTGCTGCAGGAATTACTAGTTTATTTGCATGTCTAAAGCGGTCAGGTTCCATGCAACTCAACAGAGCGGTACTGGGATGAAAAGGGGAAGGAAGTTTAATGAAGTCTCCTATCTCTCTCCAAAAGTTCTGTATAACCGCGCACGACCACCACATATGCATATGTGAACCAAACGCAGTAAGACATCTCCAACAGTTCCCATTTCCGCCTTTAAATTTAGCCATCTTAGAGGGTGTGAAGTACCATCTCGTCATGAGTTTATAATTAACAAGTTGAAATGAGGTATAGCTGGGGGTCCAAATTTCCTGGAATACTGCTCCCCAGTCCAAGTTTTGGATATGATTTAGGTCTTGTTCCCAGCTTCTACAGAACTTAGGTAGAGGATCAGTTTGACAACTGTCAAGAAAAAAATATAAATTTGCTGTCATTCCCTTCCCCACCCTCGAATGAAGAAAACACTTTTCATAAATATTTATGGTTTTACTTATATTATCCTTATGTTTGGAAAGGTAGCTCCTGACCTGGAAGCTCCACAGCCCATTATCCATTCTGACCATGTTATAA
This sequence comes from Hyperolius riggenbachi, assembly GCF_040937935.1. Classification (NCBI taxonomy): domain Eukaryota; kingdom Metazoa; phylum Chordata; class Amphibia; order Anura; family Hyperoliidae; genus Hyperolius; species Hyperolius riggenbachi. Next base: position 48,978,082 of record NC_090649.1, on the reverse strand, counting down.
ATCTCCCTCAATGTGGAATCTCTGTGGCCAACTAAGTCTAGGATTCTAACATCTCGAGGGAGCCCACATTCCTTGAGCCACCCCGAAGTTAAGCCAGGTTGAAAATCTGGATTATTGCGTAGAGTGGTTAGTAATGATATTTTATTGCTCTTTGACATAGATCTTATAACTTTATAAGATCTATGTCAAAGAGCGCTAAATAACGTTTTAAGCGCATTATCGTTCGCAACCGTGAGCCATTTTTTCCCGGCTCCTCTTTTGGCTGTATGCGCTATTTTTTGATGGATCCGTTCATTCTGTCCTGTAAGTCCAGGATAGTAGATGCGTTTCCCATAGAAGCCTTGGGGCTTGATTCACAAAGCGGTGCTAACCTACTTAGCACACCTAAAGACTTTGGGCGTGCTAACCAGGGTGCTAAGTAGGTTAGCACCGTTTTTTGAAATCAGATCACGCGCAAAGTTTGTGCGGTGCGCCAAAAATGGCACACCCGATGCGCCTATAAGGTCGCACCCCATGCAACCTTATAGGCGCATCGGGTGCCCCAATTTCGGCGCACCACGATGCGACGTTTCGCGTGCACCGCCTTGTGCGCACGCAAATCTTTGCACGTGGGACTTTGCGCGCGAGTTTTATTTATCACGCCTAAACTAACTTTAGGTGTGATACAGGGCATTTCACAAGCGTGCTAACACTCAAGCCCTTTGTTGGAAACACATCCACTCCAGACGCAAACTGAACAAGAATATGAATTGAACTGGGGTGTTGCAAGTGGGAACCTAACCTTAGTGAACCAACTTAGATACATAGAACTGTGCAGGGATTAAATAAGTAAAGAAAAGTGTTGTTCGAAGTTGCTTTGAGTCCTGGTTCTTCAATGCCTGCTTGTGTCTAGTTGTGTTTTATGAGTTGTTGACACTGTTGCTGTTTGTGTACTTTACCTGTTCCCAGTTCCTCCAGAAATAGGGGCACAACAGGTGGGCCTGACACTACTGGGTGGCCAGTGGCTTATTGATGACTGACAGCTGTAAGTCACACCGTATGGGACGGGTAAAGGTGAGAACTTGTTGAACTTTGTTAACAAACCATGTCCTTGGCATTATCATGCCTTCATCATCACGTCCAGACTCCAGAAGCAAATGGGGCATCTTTCTCTGAAGGCATCATTGAACGCCTTGTCTGGATGGACTTCTGTTCTGAGAAAAGATCTGATCAAATAAATGTGGGTTTCTTAGCAGCTCTAATTATTTTGCAGCTTTTCAGGTCCATTGCCAGTTTTTAGCACAGTTTTTACCACAGCAAATACGATACTTTTGAAAGTCGATCTGTTAAAGTGGATCGTTTTGAAATCTATCTTCTCAGCTGAGCATATAGGGACAGTTGGAGGTCTGTGTCAACATCATGAAAAGTGGTCTTACCAGTGGCGTACCTAGGGTGTTTGACACCTGGTGCTAATTATCCACATACACCCCTCCCCCCCCCCCCCCCCCTAAAAAAAAAAAATCCCACTACCAGCCAGTCCAGCATAAGTTAAAGTCAAGTGTACCAGAGACCAATAGAAAAAAGAGATTAATACATACCTGGGGCTTCCTCCAGCCCATCCGCACAGACTGCTCCCACGCCGCCGTCCTTGCCTCCCTGCAGCTCCGGTATTGGGTCCCATTAGTTCTGCCAGTGGCGGCCAGTCTGCACAAGAGGAAGTGTGCTCTCTACGTATCTCTCTGGTGGCTGCTGGAGAGATATGTAGAGAACGCATTTCCTCTTGCGCAGACTGGCCGCCACTGGCAGAACTAATGGGACCCAATACCGGAGCTGCAGGAAGCAGAGGACGGCGGCGTGGGAGCAGTCTGTGCGGATGGGGTGGAGGAAGCCCCAAGTATGTATACAACTTTTTTTTAATTGGTCTCTGGTTTCCTTTAAAGACAGGGCCCCCTCCTGCTCCCAGTCCCTCCCCCCCCCCCCCCCCCCCCAAGAAAAAAAGCACACTACCATCCAGCCCAGCACCAAGTTTAATACAGGGGCAGGGACCCTCCTCCTGCTACCTGTCTCATGGCATTTCCACCTGCTCCCCCCCCCCATCCCCCAGAAAAGAAGCACATCAACAGCCTGGCTTCATAGAGACTCATGAGTTCCCGCCATGGCACCAGGAACACTTTCTCTCAGAGAAGGGCAGAGAGGAGAGGCGTGCCGCTGGGTGACTCAGACAGTCGCATCTGTCACTCACTGGCGGCAGCACACTCCCTCCTCCAACTTGAGACGCCATCGTCAGCCAGGCTTTCCCTCTGTCAGCTGAGTCTCCGCTGGTAGGTCAGGTGACGCGGTTGCAATGGAGACGCACCGCGCGGTGGAGCAGGAGGAAACTGCCTCCAACTTCTTTAACTCGGGGCTCCGTGCCTGCTTTCCAAGACTGAAGGGGAGGGAGGAGGAGGCAGCTGAGGGAAGTTGAAGGTAGCTGCGGCCTGCCTGACGTTGTGGTAAAATGAACATTGGCGGCCGCAGAAGTTTATACAATGGACAGGGGTGGCTGCACAGGGCACCATGTGTTACCCCCTTCCATGATGACACCCGGGGGCGGGCCGCTCCTGCCGCTTGACGGTAGGAACGCCGCTGGGTCTTACAGTAAAAAAACTGACAGAGAACCTGAGCTAAAAGCTGGATGAAAAAACAGATACTTACCTAGGTGTACTCTTCACCAAGGCTGGATTTAGGCCAAGGCCACCTAGGCCATCGCCTAGGGCACTACAGGAGCAAGATCACCAAAGCAGCAGGCTAAACTGGTGCAGCATTTGCAAGCTTGCAAATGCTGCAATGCAGGTAGATCAGGCGAGCGCCTGACTGCAGTACTCTGCTGCTAGCTGCCTGTGCAGCAGCCACCTTGCTCTCTGTGCATGTTTGCATTGTGGCCGGCGGCTATAGACTTGGGCAGCATTGGAGACGGAAAGGAAGAGGAAGCTTCTGCACTGGAGATGAGTGGAGAAATGAGTGACACTGATGGCTGCTGCGGTGTGAAGGTGAGCTGGCTATCTATACTGAAGAAAGGGAGGGGTAAGGGGGAGGGGTAATCTGACTACATATACTGAAGGGGGGTCATCAGGTTACTTATACTAGAGGGAAGAGTCATCTCGCTACCTATACTAAAGGGGGCGGCTGGTGACAGTGGCCTTGGGCGGTAAAGAGTACAAATCCGGCCCTGCCCTTTGCCCCTACCCAGTGGTGTAACTACAACTCATGGGGCCCCCCAGCAAAACTTTGATTGCCCCCTCCCCCCCCAATGTTGACACCTCTTCCATTGCCTCCCATTGTTGCCCTTCACTGCAGGTTAGAGTGACCAGATTTTTGTGGGTCCAACCTGGGACAGGGAGGGTGGGCGCGGGAAGGGTGGGGGGGGCGCGGCGAAAAGTTGGGGGGACTGAGGAGCGCACAGCGATGAAGACCGGGGGGGGGGGGGGCGCCGCTGCGAAAAATGGGCGTGGCCATGACATTGTATGGGCGGAACTAACGTAATGATGTAACAGCGAGGCATAAGAAAGCAGTGTTTACGCCATGATGTGGACAAACGAGACTTTGCATCATGGGTGTGCAGAAACTGTGTGATGCTAATAGTATACCGTAACCACAAAGCAGCAAACAAAGCCATCTATGACCATTAAATAATAAATGCAGTAACAGTTACCCCAGGCACCAGAAACTAAATGCAATGGGCAACATGTCAGCACAAAATAAACGCAATGCGGGCAAACATGTCAGTACAAAATAAACACAATGCAGGCAACATGTCAGTACAAAATAAACGCAATGCGGGCAACATGTCAGTACAAAATAAAAACGCAATGCGGGCAAACATGTCAGTACAAAATAAACGCAATGCGGGCAACATGTTTGTATAAAATAAATGCAATGCGGGCAACATGTCAGTACAAAATAAACGCAATGCGGGCAAACATGTCAGTACAAAATAAACGCAATGCGGGGCAAACATGTCAGTACAAAATAAACGCAATGCGGGCAACATGTCAGTACAAAATAAACGCAATGCGGGCAACATGTCAGTACAAAATAAAAACGCAATGCGGGCAAAAATGTCAGTACAAAATAAACGCAATGCGGGCAACCATGTCAGTACAAAATAAACGCAATGCGGGCAACATGTCAGTACAAAATAAAAACGCAATACGGGCAAACATGTCAGTACAAAATAAATGCAATGCGGGCAACATGTCAGTACAAAATAAACGCAATGCGGGCAAACATTTCACCAGAAAATTACTGCAATGCGGGTAAACATTTCACCAGAAAATTACTGCAATGCGGGTAAACATTTCACCAGAAAATTACTGCAATGCGGGCAAACATTTCACCAGAAAATTACTGCAATGCGGGCAAACATTTCACCAGAAAATTACTGCAATGCGGGCAAACATTTCACCAAAAAATTAACGCAATGCGGGCAAACATTTCACCAGAAAATTAACGCAATGCGGGCAAACATTTCCCCAGAAAAGAAACGCAATGCGGACAAACATTTCCCCAGAAAAGAAACGCAATGCGGGCAAACATTTCACCAGAAAGTAAACGCAATGCGGGCAAACATTTCACCAGAAAAGAAACGCAATGCGGGCAAACATTTCACTAGAAAAGAAACGCAATGCGGGCAAACATTTCACCAGAAAAGAAATGCAATGCGGGCAAACATTTCACCAGAAAAGAAACGCAATGCGGGCAAACATTTCACCAGAAAAGAAACGCAATGCGGGCAAACATTTTCCCAGAAAAGAAACGCAATGCGGGCAAACATTTCACCAGAAAAGAAACGCAATGTGGGCAAACATTTCATCAGAAAAGAAACGCAATGTGGGCAAACATTTCACTAGAAAAGAAACGCAATGCGGGCAAACATTTCACCAGAAAAGAAACGCAATGCGGGCAAACATTTCACCAGAAAAGAAACGCAATGAAGGCAAACATCTTCCCAGAAAAGAAACGCAATGCGGGCAAACATTTCACCAGAAAAGAAACGCAATGCGGGCAAACATTTCCCCAGAAAAGAAACCCAATGCGGGCAAACATTTCACCAGAAAAGAAACGCAATGCGGGCAAACATTTCCCCAGAAAAGAAACCTAATGCGGGCAAACATTCCACCTGAAAAAGAAAGCATTTACTCACCTGGCAGAAGTCTCCGGCCTCTGGCGCGCTGCTCCCAGGACCTCCTTCCTCCTCCTTCAGAGTTCCGCGCTGACAGGGCTACGGCAAGATGGCGCCCGAAGCCCTGTACTGGAGACACAAATAGTCTCCAGTACAGGGCTTCAGCAGCCATCTTGCTGTAGCCCTGCTCGCCTGCCGGTGTCGGAACAGACACCGGAAGACGAGGCTGGAGCGGGGCTGCGGGCAATGAACTGGCACGGCGTCTATAGACGCCGCTGCCAGTTCATAAGGATAGAGTGGCCAGAGTCCCGAGGCCGGGACGTCCCGCTGCTGAAAGCGGGACGTTTCCCGGGACCTCATGCAGCCTGGGACAGCGGACCCCGAATCCGGGACGTGTCCCGGGCAATCCGGGACGTCTGGTCACTCTACTGCAGGTCCATCTCACAAGGGTCATACAAGCATGTGTGGCCATCATGATTGTCACACCCATAACTAGTGCAGCCACAAAACACCTGATCTGAAGTATAGTCCCCTGTATGGGAGGAAGGGAAGGGCCAGGAGGACGTGTGAGGCCTCTGCAGAGGATCCAGAGGCTTTCCTATACCTAAATACAGTAAAAGTCTATTTTTTCTCCTGGGTTTCACCTCGAGTACTCTTTAAACTTTGTGGAAAAACAAGGGTTATGCCTTCCTCTACCCATTTCAGACAGCATGGCTCTAGCCTCTTAAAGAAAACCTGAATTGAAAATTAAAATTCAAAATAAACATACACAGGTGATACTCACCTCCCGTGTAGTCCACTCCTCAGTGTCTTTCCCCGGTCCTGCATCCTGTTTGTCCACTGTGATCAATGGATTTCTCCGTCCTCCATTTTGAAAATGGCCTCTACCCTATAACAGCTTCCTGGTCAGCAGCACACAGTTAAACTGTAACATTGCCCACTTGAGCTATAGGGAAACATGGGCACATCAGTTCTCCTCTCAGCTATAACTGACAGCAACTAATATATTTCAGATCTGACAAAATGTTGTCAAGGGATCATTGTCAGAAGCAAATGGTGCGCTTCTGAGAGGAACTGATGGCAAGGTAACTATGTAATGTTCATTTGAAGTTACTTCATGTGTTTATTTTAAATAATTTTACTCAGTACAGGTTCCCTTTAAGGACCTCTAAAGGAGGGTAACCAGACACCCTAACAAAGAAGAACACAAAGACAATGTGAGTCCAGATGGTGCAGTACATCACAACATGAAGTAATGGATGAGAAGGAAAAGTTGGTACTCACAAAGAGCAGTTGCATGAGGGGCAACCAACCACTGAAAGCTGGTGGAAATGCATAAACTCGACTCCACTCGGGTTCCCACAAGAACATGGGCATTTGGGCATGGTCACACTTTTAAAGAACAACAACAAAAGTTCCTAACAGTGGCAAAGACACCCTTACTACCAGGGGCGTTTCTAGGGTCCTTGGAGATTGGGGGCACCTGTGGGCACCAGGTGGGGAGGTATATGGCAAAAATGGGCGTGACCATGCTGTGAGTGGGCGTGGCCATGGGTGGGGCCAAATGTACATGAAGTTAGCAGCGGTGTAAGCTACAGATAACGGGCCTGCCCATCAAAATATTGGATGGAGCCCCCTGTCCTTTATTTGGATAATTTACAATCAGTATAGGCATAGATCAAAGATGTATACGCACATACAATTTTGATTGGTCAATCACTGACCCCCAATTTTACCACCCCCGTGCAGTAAGTGGGCCAACAGACAATGAATTTTATGAACAGAGCTAAAATTGGCTAATCAAAATTGTATGTGTGTACCAGGCTTTACAGCTAATACTGTACATACTGAAAGTAGCAGGGATCAGCATACAATATAGCTGGTTTACAATCAGTAAAGGCACAGAGTAACACCGTACACTGTACACACTGGAGGTAAATCAGCACACAGTGCAGGCACTAGAGAACAGCGTATACTGTACATACTGTAGGCAGCACAATTCAGCACACTGCAGCTAGCGTGCCAAAAATATGAGGATCACGTTGTGCGGCGTGCTTATCGCGCCGCACCGAAAAATGGGTGGGCCATGGACCAGAATATAGGTGTGGTAACGGGTGGAGACAAATTTACATGAACCTAGCAATGGTGGGACATTAGATTATGACAGTGGTGGCGAACCTTTTGGAGGCCGAGTGCCCAAACTGCAACCCAAAAGTCACTTATCTATCGCAAAGTGGCAACAGCAATTTAAACAAAATACTGTACAAACGTTTTAACTCATACATGAACATTATGGAAAATCCAAGTTGAAAATAAACTGTGAAGATAAACAATTTCATCCATCCTACTCCTGAAAAATGTATTCAATTTTTTAGAACCTCCCAGTTTTATTTTCTGTTTTAAAAAGCTAAAAAAGTAGGATTAATGCTATTGTCTCATATGATAAGGATTCAGCTTTTCCCATAGTCTCGCAGTTAGCAATCATGTGACCCCCAACAAGACAAATTCAGCAATCATGAGGCGCGCAACAAGACAAATTCGGCAATCATGAGGCCCCCAACAAATCATGAGGCCCCCAACAAGACAAATTCAGCAATCTTGAGGCCCCCAACAAATCATAAGGCTCCCAACAAGACAAATTCAGCAGTCATGAGGCACATAAATAGACAGCATTTCACATAAATAGGCAGAATCCCCCCTTAATATGGTAGCCCCCACGTTAGGTAGTGAGTGACAGGGACCCCCAGGTTAGCTAGGGAGTGACAGGCGCCTCCAGTTAGGTAGTGAGTGACAGGGACCCCGATAGTGAGTGACAGGGAGCCCCTTTAGGTAGTGAGTGAGTGCCAGTGAGCCCCTTCAGGTAGTGAGTGAGTGCCAGGGAGCCCCTTCAGGTAGTGAGTGAGTGCCAGGGAGCCCCTTCAGGCAGCAAGTGAGTGCCAGGGAGCCCCTTCAGGCAGTGAGTGAGTGCCAGGGAGCCCCTTTAGGCAGTGAGTGAGTGCCAGGGAGCCCCTTTAGGCAGTGAGTGACTGCCAGGGAGCCCCTTTAGGCAGTGAGTGACTGCCAGGGAGCCCCTTTAGGCGGTGAGTGAGTGCCAGGGAGCCCCTTCAGGCAGTGAGTGAGTGCCAGGGAGCCCCTTTAGGCGGTGAGTGAGTGCCAGGGAGTCCCTTTAGGCAGTGAGTGAGTGCCAGGGAGCCCCTTTAGGCAGTGAGTGAGTGCCAGGGAGTCCCTTTAGGCAGTGAGTGAGTGCCAGGGAGCCCCTTTAGGCAGTGAGTGAGTGCCAGGGAGCCCCTTTAGGCAGTGAGTGAGTGCCAGGGAGCCCCTTCAGGCAGTGAGTGAGTGCCAGGGAGCCCCTTCAGGCAGTGAGTGAGTGCCAGGGAGCCCCTTCAGGCAGTGGGTGAGTGCCAGGGAGCCCCTTCAGGCAGTGAGTGAGTGCCTGGGAGCCCCTTTAGGGAGTGAGTGACAGGGAGGCCCTTTAGGGAGTGAGTGAGTGACAGGGAGGCCCTTTAAGGAGTGAGTGCCAGGGAGCCCCTTTAGGGAGTGAGTGAGTGCCAGGGAGCCCCTTTAGGGAGTGAGTGCCAGGGAGCCCCTTTAGGGAGTGAGTGAGTGCCAGGGAGCCCCTTTAGGGAGTGAGTGACAGGGAGGCCCTTTAGGGAGTGAGTGCCAGGGAGCCCCTTTAGGCAGTGAGTGAGTGCCAGGGAGCCCCTTCAGGCAGTGAGTGAGTGCCAGGGAGCCCCTTCAGGCAGTGAGTGAGTGCCAGGGAGCCCCTTCAGGCAGTGGGTGAGTGCCAGGGAGCCCCTTCAGGCAGTGAGTGAGTGCCAGGGAGCCCCTTTAGGGAGTGAGTGAGTGCCAGGGAGCCCCTTTAGGGAGTGAGTGCCAGGGAGCCCCTTTAGGGAGTGAGTGAGTGCCAGGGAGCCCCTTTAGGGAGTGAGTGACAGGGAGGCCCTTTAGGGAGTGAGTGAGTGACAGGGAGGCCATTTAAGGAGTGAGTGAGTGCCAGGGAGCCCCTTTAGGGAGTGAGTGCCAGGGAGCCCCTTTAGGGAGTGAGTGAGTGCCAGGGAGCCCCTTTAGGGAGTGAGTGACAGGGAGGCCCTTTAGGGAGTGGGTGAGTGACAGGGAGGCCCTTCAGGCAGTGAGTGAGTGCCAGGGAGCCCCTTCAGGCAGTGAGTGAGTGCCAGGGAGCCCCTTCAGGCAGTGAGTGAGTGCCAGGGAGCCCCTTCAGGCAGTGAGTGAGTGCCAGGGAGCCCCTTTAGGCAGTGAGTGAGTGCCAGGGAGCCCCTTTAGGCAGTGAGTGAGTGCCAGGGAGCCCCTTTAGGGAGTGAGTGAGTGACAGGGAGGCCCTTTAGGGAGTTAGTGAGTGCCAGGGAGCCCCTTTAGGGAGTGAGTGAGTGCCAGGGAGCCCCTTTAGGGAGTAAGTGCCAGGGAGCCCCTTTAGGGAGTGAGTGCCAGGGAGCCCCTTTAGGGAGTGAGTGAGTGCCAGGGAGCCCCTTTATGGAGTGAGTGACAGGGAGGCCCTTTAGGGAGTGAGTGAGTGACAGGGAGGCCCTTTAGGGAGTGAGTGAGTGCCAGGGAGCCTCTTTAGGGAGTGAGTGAGTGCCAGGGAGCCCATTTAGGGAGTGAGTGCCAGGGAGCCCCTTTAGAGAGTGAGTGAGTGAGTGAGTGAGTGAGTGACAGGGAGGCCCTTTAGGGAGTGAGTGAGTGCCAGGGAGCCCCTTTAGGGAGTGAGTGAGTGAGTGAGTGAGTGAGTGAGTGAGTGACAGGGAGGCCCTTTAGGGAGTGAGTGAGTGCCAGGGAGCCCCTTTAGGGAGTGAGTGAGTGCCAGGGAGCCCCTTTACCGAGTGAGTGAGTGCCAGGGAGCCCCTTTAGGGAGTGAGTGAATGCCAGGGAGCCCCTTTAGGGAGTGAGTGAGTGCCAGGGAGCCCCTTTAGGGAGTGAGTGCCAGGGAGCCCCTTTAGGGAGTGAGTGAATGACAGCGAGGCCCTTTAGGGAGTGAGTGAGTGCCAGGGAGCCCCTTTAGAGAGTGAGTGAGTGAGTGAGTGACAGGGAGGCCCTTTAGGGAGTGAGTGAGTGACAGGGAGGCCCTTTAGGGAGTGAGTGAGTGCCAGGGAGCCTCTTTAGGGAGTGAGTGAGTGCCCGGGAGCCCCTTTAGGGAGTGAGTGAGTGCCAGGGAGCCCCTTTAGGGAGTGAGTGAGTGCCAGGGAGCCCCTTTAGGGAGTGAGTGAGTGACAGGAAGCCCCTTTAGGGAGTGAGTGAGTGCCAGGGAGCCCCTTTAGGGAGTGAGTGAGTGACAGGGAGCCCCTTTGGGGAGTGAGTGAGTGACAGGGAGCCCCTTTAGGGAGTGAGTGAGTGCCAGGGAGGCCCTTTAGGGAGTGAGTGAGTGCCAGGGGGAGCCCCTTTAGGGAGTGAGTGAGTGCCAGGGAGCCCCTTTAGGGAGTGAGTGAGTGCCAGGGAGCCCCTTTAGGGAGTGAGTGCCAGGGAGCCCCTTTAGGTAGTGAGTGAGTGCCAGGGAGCCCCTTTAGGTAGTGAGTGAGTGCCAGGGAGCCCCTTTAGGGAGTGAGTGAATGCCAGGGAGCCCCCCCCCCCCCCCCCGCTGCTCCCCCCACCCCCCTTACCTCGTAGCAGACCTCAGGATCAGCGGCGACCCGACCAGTAAGAGCGTGCGCCGGACACACCCGCTCAATATGCGGAAGTGATGTCACTTCCGCATATCAGTGCGGGCGCTGGGTCCTAGCGCCCGCACGATTGGTCGCCAGCTCGCCGCCTGATCCTGAGGTCTGAGACTGGGTGACGCGGCAGCGGCGGCTGGAGAGAGCCGCTGCCAGAGGGGGCCGGGCGGAGATCCGTGGCACCCCAGGACAGATTGGGGGCACATGCCCCCCCCAAAATAGGGCTAGCAACGCCCCTGCTTACTACCAAAAGTACAGCCCTCCAAAGGAGGGTGAGAAGCACAAAGGGAGTAAGAGGTGCCCAGGAGTAAATAAAACTATTTTAATAAAACTATGTTAAATACAACTAAAAATAGAAATAAGGAGGTGGCCTACAGGGCCGGCCTTTGACCTGAGCGACCGGAGCGATCGCTCAGGGCGCCGGCTTCCAGGGGGCGCTCCTGCCACCTGGCTGCATGTGGCTGCTGCGGCCCCGTCTGGGTCCGTCTCGCTCCGCCCCCTGGTGCCGCTGCTGGGGAGCAAACATGCGGCCGCCGTGATGGAGGGGGGAGCCGCGGGGAGGGCAGCCCGACCTCTCCCTCCCTTCCTCTCCGGGCCGCCCTCCGTGCTCCCCCCTCCGATGCAGACTCGGCAAGTTATGCACAGAGAACTCACCTTCCTGGTTCTGATCGCCGGCGCCTCTCACTTCCCGCTGTTCGCCTCTTCTACATAGCCGCTGATGCACACTAAACTTCCTGCTTCGCAGGAAGTTTAGTGTGTATCAGTAACTAATGTAGAAGAGGCGAACAGCGGGAAGTGAAAGGCGCCGGCGATCGGAACCAGGAAGGTGAGTTCTCTGTGCATAACTTGCCGAGTCTGCATCGGAGGGGGGAGCACGGAGGGCGGCCCGGAGAGGAAAGGAGGGAGAGGTCGGGCTGCCCTCCCCGCGGCTCCACCTCCAGTATGAGGGGGGGGGGCACCTACCTACCTACCTACCTACTCTAATCTATACTGGGGGCAGCTAACTATCTAACCTATACTGGGGGGCAGCTACCTATCTAATCTATACTGGGGGCAGCTACCTATCTAACCTATACTTGGGGGGCAACTACCTATCTAACCTATACTGGGGGGGCAGCTACCTATCTATACTGGGGGGCAGCTACCTATCTAACCTATACTGGGGGGCACCTACCTACCTACCTACCTACCTACCTACTCTAATCTATACTGGGGGCAGCTAACTATCTAACCTATACTGGGGGGCAGCTAACTATCTAACCTATACTGGGGGGCAGCTACCTATCTAATCTATACTGGGGGCAGCTACCTATCTAACCTATACTTGGGGGGCAGCTACCTATCTATACTGGGGGGCAGCTACCTATCTAATCTATACTGGGGGGCAGCTACCTATCTAACCTATACTGGGGGGCAGCTACCTATCTAACCTATACTGGGGGGCAGCTACCTATCTAACCTATACTGGGGGGCAGCTACCTATCTAATCTATACTGGAGGGCAGCTACCTATCTAACCTATACTGGGGGGCAGCTACCTATCTAATCTATACTGGGGGGCAGCTACCTATCTAATCTATACTGGGGGGCAGCTACCTATCTAATCTATACTGGGGGCAGCTACCTATCTAACCTATACTGGGGGCAGCTACCTATCTAACCTATACTGGGGGCAGCTACCTATCTAATCTATACTGGGGAGCAGCTACCTATCTAATCTATACTGGGGGGGCAGCTACCTATCTAACCTATACTGGGGGCAGCTACCTATCTAACCTATACTGGGGGCAGCTACCTATCTAACCTATACTGGGGGCAGCTACCTATCCAACTTATACTGGGGGCATTTACCTATCTAACCTATACTGGGGGCAGCTACCTATCTAATCTATACTGGGGGCAGCTACCTATCTAATCTATACTGGGGGCAGCTACCTATCTAATCTATACTGGGGGCAGCTACCTATCTAACCTATACTGGGGGCAGATACCTATCTAACCTATACTGGGGGGCAGCTACCTATCGAATCTTTACTGGGGGCAGCTACCTATCTAGCCAATACTGGGGGCAGCTACCTATCTAATCTATACTGGGGGCAGCTACCTATCTAATCTATACTGGGGGCACCTATCTATCTAACCTATACTGGGGGCAGCTACCTATCTAATCTATACTGGGGGCACCTATCTATCTAACCTATACTGGGGGCAGCTACCTATCTAATCTATACTGGGGGCACCTACCTATCTAATCTATACTGGGGGCACCTACCTATCTAACCTATACTGGGGGCAGCTACCTATCTAACCTATACTGGGGGGCAGCTACCTATCTAACCTTTATTGCGGGTACCTACCTATCTAACCTATACTGGGGGCAGCTACCTATCTAATCTATACTGGGGGCAGCTACCTATCTAGCCAATACTGGGGGCACCTACCTATCTAATCTATACTGGGGCAGCTACCTATCTAATCTATACTGGGGGCAGCTACCTATCTAACCTATATTGCGGGTACCTACCTATCTAACCTATACTGGGGCAGTTACCTAACTAACCTATATTGCAGGTACCTACCTATCTAACCTATACACTGGGGGCACCTACCTATCTAACCTGTACTGGGGGCACCTACCTATCTAACCTATAGCTGGGACAAATGCCTACCTAACCTATACTGGGGCAAGTATACTGGCTACCTATACTGTGGGCACCTACCTGGCTAACCTACTGTATACTGGGGGGGGATCTATAGCTGGCTACCTTTACTGGGTAACCTATGCCTGGCTACCTATACTGGGGGGACTTATAGCTATATGTCAGAATCAGGATGGACGGAGGCGCGCTGAGCCTTAGGCTGCTGCAGAGAAGCGTGCAGCATGTCCTGAGTGACGACGAGTCCTCTCCTGCTCCCAGGATCCTGTCACCTACACTGACACTAAGTCTGCAGACTGCTCTGCAGACAGTAAGAAGAGAAGACTGACCAGCAAGAAGTAAGGCTCCCCAACCTCCCTACACTAAAGGGGGGAATATGCTTATGCTGCTAGAGTAGATACACTAATGGGGGGGGGGGGGGGGGGGGGTCGGGGAGGATCTGCTGCCTAAATACACTAAAAGGGATCTGCGACTGCAAGACTAGTAGCCTAAGCCTATATACACTAAAGGAGGGATCTGCCCCCCCCCCCCCATTATGTGTGTGTGTGCTCACACGCGAAGAGGATAAATGTGGGGGGGGGGGGGGGGCACCAAAATCTGGTTACGCTCAGGGCGCTGTGAAACCTAAGGCCGGCCCTGGTGGCCTACCTCAATAATGACAAATTCATTTGAGAATGAATGATAATATGCACTGGCAACACATTCCGTGGGTCTAGGCCCGCTTCCTCAGGCCAACTAAAGTGCCAAAGGAACATTCTGAGCCAAGTATGGAGCGATGCGCGTTGCCAGTGCAAATTACAATTCATTCTCATATGACTGTCGTTATTGAGGTAAACCATCTCATTACTTCTATTTTTAGTTGTTTTTAACTTATTTTTATCTACTCATGGGGGCCTCTTACCCCGTTTGTCCTGGACCAGAGCCTTTTTTTACATTCTGCCCTTCATGATCACTGTGATTGGCTCATAGTGATCACCTGGTAAGGAGCCAATGAAAATGGCTCTTTACCGATAGGCAGAAGCTCAGCTGTCACATGATTGCAGAATCTGCGGCTGTAGCAAGCAGTGATCAGCTCAGGGACGCAGAAAGCCACAGCATAGAGTCTACACCGTATCAGAGATAGAGAACAGCAAGTACAGTGACGATTCTCACCTCCACAGTCCCGAGCAGGTAAAAGGAAACTTGAAGCAAGAGGTATACGGAGGCTGCCATATTTAATTCATTTTAAACAATACCAGTTGCCTGGAAGCCCTGCTGATCTATTTGTCTGCAGGAGTGTCCGAATCACACCTGAAACCAGTGGCATCGAAATTCACAATTACGCATCGTAATTGTAATGCGAAATTTCAGAGAAAAACGTAATTCATTTCGTATGTAATAGTAATATTTAAAGTGGACCCAAATTAAAAAGTACAAGATTTCAGAAATGAAATCTATTTTCTAAATTATAATAATAAATAGCAGCCTTTTTTCAGCTGCATGATGACAAATATAAAATATTTTACATTTATTGGAGGAACCCCTCCCTTCCTTTCATATTGCCGGGACAGAATCCGGCAGACTGGTGGAGTAGGAGGTGTCCGGCAAAGGAGGAATTGCTAATGGCTGCCACCTGTATAGCCCTAGTTATGAAAAGAGAAGGGTGAAAAGCATGCACTGAAATGCTCATAGGCTTGAAGGAGTGTTTATTTATCTTTGTATGTGTCAGAGTGGTGCAACTAAATATTTTGAATTAAAAAAATGTTTGGTTTGGGTCCGCTTTAACTAATTTCGCATCATTTTCGTGAAATTTTCTATTATTTTGTGCCAAATTTAGCAGTTAATAGCAAAGCCTTCTTACATGCTATTTACACCAAAATTGCTGCATATCTTAAGAAGAATAGTGGGAACAAGTCAGAAAAAGAATTTTCCAAAAAGACTGAAGTTTTTGAGAAAATCGATTTTAAAAATGCAGAGAAAAATGTTTTTTTTGCCATTTTTCTGAGTTTAAAAAACATTTTTTCTTTGCATTTTTGAAATCGATTTTCTCAAAAACTTTGGTGTAAATAGCATGTATTGCGGCTTTGTTATTCACTGCCAAAGTTGGCACAAAATTATGTGAAATTTACATGAAATTTTACGCGAAATTACAAATGACTATACAAAATCAATTGGATTTACAAAACGTAATTACGTATAGATGTGATTGTAAAAATGTATGCGAAATTTGTCGTAATATTAGTTAGCTGATTGCAATCACCACTGCCTGAAACAAACATGCAGCTAATCAGTTTAGGGTCTATGGCTAAAAGCATTAGAGACAGAGGATCAGCAGGAAAGCCAGGTAATATGCATTGTTTAAAAATAAATACACATGGAAGAGGGGGCTGCACATGGAAGAGAGGGACTGCTGTACATGGATGATACACATGGAAGAGGGGGCTGCACATGGAATGGGAGGGGACTGCTGTACATGGATGATACACATGGAAGAGGGGGCTGCACATGGAATGGGAAGGGCTGCTGTACATGGATGATACACATGGAAGAGGGGGCTGCACATGGAATGGGAGCTACAGTACATGGATGATACACATGGAAGAGGGGGCTGCACATGGAATGGGAGCTACAGTACATGGATGATACACATGGAAGAGGGGGCTGCACATGGAATAGGAGGGGCTGCTGTACATGGATGATACACATGGAAGAGGGGGCTGCACATGGAATGGGAGGGGCTGCTGTACATGGATGATACACATGGATGAGGGGGCTGCACATGGAATAGGAGGGGCTGCTGTACTTAGATGATACACATTGAAGAGGGGGCTGCACATGGAATGGGAGGGGGTGCTGCACATGGATGATACACATGTAAGAGGAGGCTACACATGGAATGTGAGGGGCACTGCTGTACATGGATGTTACACATGGAAGAGGGGGCTGCACATGGAATAGGAGGGGCTGCTGTACATGGATGATACACATGGAAGAGGGGGCTGCACATGGAATGAGAGCTACAGTACATGGATGATACACATGGAAGAGGGGGCTGCACATGGAATAGGAGGGGCTGCTGTACATGGATGATACACATGGAAGAGGGGGCTGAACATGGGATGGGAGCTACAGTACATGGATGATACACATGGAAGAGGGGGCTGCACATGGAATAGGAGGGGCTGCAGTACATGGATGATACACATGGAAGAGGGGGCTGCACATGGAATGGGAGCTACAGTACATGGATGATACACATGGAAGAGGGGGCTGCACATGGAATGGGAGGGGCCGCTGTACATGGATGATACACATGGAAGAGGGGACTGCACACGGAATGGGAGGGGCTCCTGTATATGGATGATACACAAGAAAGAAGGGGCTGCATATGGAATGGTAGGGGCTGCTGTATGTGGATGTTCGAGAGGTTTTAGCCTCATGGCACAATGCAAAGGAGAGGTATCGGGGGTATATAGCTCACCCATCCTAGCCTCAAAGTGTATGCAGTTAGTGGGGAGACAACCACCGGAGGGAGCAACAAACGCATGCAGTCCTGAACATAAGCAAGCAGCTGTGCTCTCATTCCCTGCTCAGATGACGAGCACAGCGGTGTGTCTTTGCAAATCTCTCACCTGTCCATACGACACGTCCATGCTTCTCAGCAGCCGGCTCCTCTCTACTTCCTGTTTCCCTGCATGACGAGTATGGAATCAGGAAGTAGAGAGTAGCTGACTGGCGAGAAGCATGGCCACTCTCAATGTCACTGTCCCGGCGCCGTCCTCGTGTAATCTGCTACCTGAAGCAGGTGCTTCAGGGTGCATCATGGTAGGTCCACTCCTGATAATATGGACACTGAGAAGATATAGCCAAAAGGGTGTAGACAATAACACACGGGGCCACAGACTAAGGGAGGAGCATGAGGGCTACACTGCCAAAAACGTTACAGGGGCCCATGTGACCACTTTGAAGTTGGGGGGATGGGAGACCTGGTGGGGTCTTGCAGTGATTGAGTGCCCTGGGTCAATTGCCCACTGCCCAGGTTGCTCCTCTGGTAGTGCCGGTCTGTCAGCATTGTGTGCAGGTGGACCACGCCCGAGCTCTGCAAACCTTACTGAGGGTGGGGGCCACAGGCCAGACACCGCTAGCTGCTGTCATACACGTGGCTTGTACATTGATACAAAGGCAGTTTTAGAGGGCGTTAAACGGTCACGATTTTACGCCCTGAAAAAAAGCCATGTTTGTCAATGAGGCCTAACTGTTTAAATGTAAGTGTGACCTCCCTTCAGTCAGTCAGCACATCACTGCAGCTCACATTGTGCACCATGATTCATTAACAATGTTAAAGAGGGGTTTTGTTGCAGTGTTTGTCTCTGGGCATCCCCACCTGTTCCCAACAACTGGCATTCCAAGTGGCCTCATTGTTCTTGTGTCCATTCCGCCTCACCACTGTGACTTGTAATGTGTGGCTCAGGCTGGTCACCTGCTCACGTGGGGACAGCTGTGTGAGGTTCTCCCTGTAGGACTTTATGGGTGGTGCTCTTCTCTGCCACCCAGTGGTGTGTTCTGCACTGTACAGCACAGTTCACTGTATGTTCTGTATGTACTGAGCATTGATATTAGAGCACTTACTTGGCTAAATAGCTTTCAGGCCGGTCCACCATCAGAAATGTTTGGGCCCCATACTGGGCAAACCTACTGGGTACCCCTACTCCCCTCTGCCTCCACATGGAAAATCACAAGCTATGAAGGCCGGAAAACACTAACGTCCGTGTGTCCGCTTTTCAAGCGCTCCTATGGCTGAGAGCATTCTGCATATGCTCAGTTCACTAAAGGTGGCCACATACGATACAATAAAATGATCCAATTTTACGGCAATTCGATAAATATGATCGGATCTCCCGAAAAAAAAATCGAAAGCTTTTAAAACTTCGATCGGGTTTCCCGTTTTTTCCAATTTTTATCAATCCGGAATGCTGGAAATTTTTCTTCAATTTTTATAAAGATTGTATGGTGTGTGTTGGATTGTCAATTTATTAATATACACACCCTAGCAATTTTCTCAGAGTTTCCAATCATTGTTATCATAATTGGGGGAAATTTTAATATAGGTGTGTGGTACATTGGTCAGATTTTTTTAAATGTTACAATCAGTCAGAAAAATTGATTGCAATTTTTTAAATTGAACAGATATTTTAAAAAACTGTATGGTGTGTGACTACCTAACTTCACTTGCGCAGAATGCTCCCAGCTATGGGAGCACGAGTGAAGGAGGCGTGGGGAGCAGAACAATGCCTGTGCAGTACCCCACAACTCAGCTGGATTGTGTGGACTTCACAGGAGGACAATGGATTGGACCAGAACGGGACTGAGGGAGCTGACAGACTACAGGGTGCTAGAAAGAGTCCCAGATACGTAAAAGTCCTTGTCTCCTATTTGTCTCATGTTTACTTTATTCACTAATAGACTAAGGTATCTCCTGGATGAGCCTCCTGCCATGTCTCACCACATTAATGGGCAGCCAGAAGGACAGACACAGAGTGCAGCTGGGGCTTATCCCAGGCCCACATTTACTTGGGCCCCATACAGCAGTATCCCTTGGGGTTGCCCTGAAGGCAGCCCAGCTTTCAGAGCAAGTGAATAAAACTCCCCCTCTCCTTCAATGGATTGAATTTGCAAGAACCCCCCCCCCCCCAGACCCGCACCCGCAGCCCCGCAACCCGCTTTCTGGTAAATTTGGTACCCACACCCGACCCGCAACCCCGCAACCCGCTTTCTGGTAAATCTGGTACCCACACCCGACCCGCAACCCGCTTTCGGGTAAATCTGGTACCCACACCCGACCCGCACCCGCAACCCCGCAACTCGCTTTCTGGTAAATCTGGTACCCACACCCGACCCGCACTCGCAACGCGCTTTTTTGGTGAATCTGGTACCCAAACCCGGCCTGCTCCTGCAGCCTCGCTACCCGCAGTTGGCTGATGGTGTAATGGTTAAGGGCTCTGCCTCTGACACAGGAGACCAGGGTTCGAATCTCGGCTCTGCCTGTTCAGTAAGCCAGCACTAATTCAGTAGGAGACCTTTGGCAAGTCTCCCTTACACTGCTACTGCCAATAGAGCGCGCCCTAGTGGCTGCTGCTCTGCTCTGGCGCTTTGAGTCCGCAAGGAGAAAAGCGCAATATAAATGTTATTTGTCTTGTCTTGTCGCTTTCAGGTGAATCTGGTACCCACACCTGACCCGCACCTGCAGCCCCCCTACCCGCAACTCGCTTTCTGGTGAATCTGGTACCCGCAGCCTCACTATCCACTTTCTGGTGAATCTGGTACCCGCACTCGACCCGCACCTGCATCCTCCCTACCTGCAACCTGCTTTCTGGTGAATCTGGTAACCGCACCCGACCCGCAGCCCCGCTATCCGCTTTCTGGTGAGTCTGGTACCTGCACCCGCAGACCCGCTACCCAACCTTTTCAGTCCAGTTTGCAACCAGGTAAGAATTGTGTAAACTGAGATTATGCCGTAAATGCACCTCTTTACAACCAGGGCAACAGTATTGTTTGTGACATAGACTAATGCTACGTACACACATGCGACAACGATCGTTCGTTGAGAACGACGAACGAACTTTTAATTGATGAAAGAACGACCTAAGTAAAGTTAGTTTTAAATTGTGTGTAACGATCTGATCGTTTACATCACGTAAAGCAACTATTGCGCTTGCGCATAACAATGAGAAATTTCATGGAGAAATAGCGAAATGCGCATGTCAAGCCTAGTACGAACGACCGTTTCCAACAATGTACTACTTTTGCAAACGATCGTCGTTGGTAAAAATCCGCCAAGCTAGATCGTTCATTTTTAACGATCTAGCTCGTCCGTCGTTAGACTTAATGATCGTTGGTTGCTTTTTTTTAAACGATCGTCGTTTGAAACGATCGGGGAACGATCCTTTCAAACGACTATAGTCGCATGTGTGTACGCATCTTTAGACTGTTCAGAAGTACAGATATACACACATGTCAGGAAGTATACCGCTCCTTTCAGGAAATCGCTGCAATTACAAATGTTTTGGAATTGTCATTTGTCATGTTTATTTTTTATTTTTTTTGTTAAAACTGGAAGAACATAAACAAAACAAGCAAAAAAAAATGTGTCCTCTCACCTCAATCCTGGTACTCTGCAGGATGACATGTGATGAGTCAGGACCGAGATGGAGGTGAGTGGCTGAAAGTGGACCTGAACTCTTGCACAGGACACAAGAAAAACATAGAGAGATCCATCCTGTATGTATTTAGAGAGTTTAGCCTGACTAATTCCCCATCAGTGCTAATCACAATTTGTAATTTGAGCTCTCCACTGTGTCACTTGACTGCCATGGCAGATAAGCTCATTTGAAAGCACAGGATGTTAACCCTATAACTGCTTCCACGAAAGCAGACACACTGTTGATTTATTGTAGGATTTGTTGCAGCTGTAACAAAGAAATGTTTTTCTTTTTTTCATGCTGTTGTGTATCTTTTAGAGCAGAGAGGAAGTTCTGAGTTGTGCGCAGGCGCAGTACGTGCCAGATGACGTGGACGTGCAGGCGCAGAAGAGGCTCCTGACTGGCTCACAGCTTTACAATAAACAGTGCTAACTATAAGTTAAACCCACAAATTGTATTTGCTCATCCATCCTGGTTATTACAACATTTAGATTATGTTCCTAGTACAATGTATGGTGACAATATTTCATTTATAAATAAAAGTGTCTTTTTTCAGTTTTTTTTTGCTTTCTCATTGTACACTATCGATGATTACAAAACCTTATTGGCAAAAATAACAGTACTATACCCTCATGGCATACATATTTAAAAAGCTAAGTTCCTAAGGTAACAATATACCGGTAGTTATTTTCTTTTATATTCTTTCACTTTGTTTTCATTTTACAAGTCTTGGTTTTGGTATAGAATATACAACATTTTTATTGCTTTTGATCCAGTTTGTTACTAAAAAAAATACACAAGACATAGCCCTTAAAAAACAAGCGACAGCCATGCTAACTTAGAAATAAAAAAAACTCATATATAAGTAGATAAATACCACTTCTACTTACATAACAGATGTATTGTGCTGTCCACGTAATGATTCCTGTGAATTCTATAAAGGAAAAGCAGAAAATCCTATTCTAGGCAGTGGCCATCTTGCCAAGCTAATGCTGACATCATATCCTCCCTGACTCTTGTTTCCTCCCCTCCCTTCTCTTGCTCATTGTGTATTCATTAGCTGCCCTCCTCCCAGAGTCTTCAGACACTCCCACTGAGGTGTATACTAGGAACTACACTGTCTTTTTTTTATTTACACATCCAATCACTGAGTCAGCTCAGCCTTGCTTGTAAACACAAGTGAACAGGGGATCATGTTTCTGATAAGCAGCTAGGCAGGGAAATAAAGGGAAGAGGAGGACTATATTATAGATAAAAAGAACTCCCAGCATTCAACTCTTTGGCACTAGGGCCAGTGCTCCTAAAGTATGTGATGATTACAAACCATAACAGCAGAAAGAGTTTTGCAAGTTTTGAATGCAGGATTAGCATCTTTATCACTTAATACACTCAGACCAGTTGCTGTTGAAATTTGATTTTTATGGTGACAATACCGGTTTAACACTTAAACACCCTAAAATCTATTCTACTACTTATCACAGTTAAAATGTTACCCTATATGTCTTGTGTAGCTTTACTAATACGTTTCCAAGTTTGATTACAATTTTGAAAATTCATTTTTATGTTGGATTGCGTTTGTCCCTACCCATTTCTCATGCAACGTGGTTCCAAGCTTTAAAACACACCAAAATGTATTCTACAACTCGTCCCGGATAAAATGATATCACATGGGCCTCATTTAGTAACAAACTGGTGATGCACTCTCCACAATTACACTGCACGTGTATACTCTTCCAGTTAGGCTGAAGTGGTTAAAGTATCACATAACGATGGGATGGCTGAACTACACAGTTAATTTAATTTTTATTCCTTAACGGCCAGCGAATCAGAGTCAATGATGGGGCATGCGGCCAGCTTTTGCAGGGGACACAAGACAAAGGCGTGAGGAGGGAGGTCATGTGAGGCGAGGAGAACAGAAGCAGGCCTTCTGCACTTATTTGTGGATCACATTACAGAGATTAGTATGTCACAGGACATGTGCTGCTGCTTCACACTCTACAGGAGGCTCTGGCAGGGCTGACACATAGACACAGCGCAAACCACCCGCTCTCCTCAATGCAAAACACGCTCTCCTCACTGCATTACACACCAACAGGGCAGACATAGCGCAAACCACGCACTCTATGCCCATTACAAACCAACAGGGCAGACACAGAGCAAACCACCCGCTCTCCTCACTGCTACGCCCATCACACATCAACTGGGCAGACACAGCGCAAACAACACTCTCTCCTCACTGCAAAACACGCTCTCCTCACTGCTACGCCCATTACACACCAACAGGGCAGACACAGCACAAACCACCCACTTTCCTCACTGCTACGCCCATCACACATCAACTGGGCAGACAGCGCAAACCACCCACTCTTCTCACTGCAAAACACGCTCTCCTCACTGCTACGCCCATTAAACACCAACAGGGCAGACACAGCGCAAACCAACCGCTCTCCTTACTGCTACGCCCATCACACATCAACTGGGCAGACAGCGCAAACCACCCACTCTCCTCACTGCAAAACACGCTCTCCTCACTGCAAAACACACTCTCCTCACTGCAAAACACGCTCTCCTCACTGCTACGCCCATTACACACCAACAGGGCAGACACAGCGCAAACCACCCGCTCTCTTCACTGCTACGCCCATCACACATCAACTGGGCAGACAGCGCAAACCACCCACTCTCCTCACTGCAAAACACACTCTCCTCACTGCAAAACACACCCACCTTGCTGCAAAACACACACTCTCCTCACTGCTACACCCATAACACACCGGAGGGTTCATATAGCAAAATGCAATCCATTATTATTCATGAGTACACTAAATTCCAACCAGATATAGTTTTTAGCTAGGACACCATCTGCATGGAGTTGTGTTTTCTACCCACATTTGGGTGTGTTTCTTACCTCTCCATCAGGGGAGGACTGGGACCTTTAACCCGTTAACCAAGGTAAAATGAAAGTCCATAGACTTTCATTTTACCTTTCACACCCGACGCTGCGTTTTGGTGCGTTGCGGTTCGACGCCCCCGGGAGCGTCGATCCGCCTGGAGCCGGCGTTTTCTGTCGGGTTCAATTATAGCTACAGCCGCTGATTGCGTCGCACCGCAGATTCCCGTCGACACGCTGCAGAGCATATAACGCGTGCAGGAAACGGCTCCTGCATGCGTTGATAGATGTGAAAGAGGCCTAAATCATTAACCACTTGATGACCCAGCCTTTACCACCCCTTAAGGACCAGCGCTGTTTTCGCTGATCTGTGCTGGGTGGGCTCTACAGCCCCCAGCACAGATCAAACACCAGGCAGAGCGACCAGATCGCCCCCCTTTTTTCCCCACTAGGGGGATGATGTGCTGGGGGGGGGGGGGGGTCTGATCGCTCCTCAAAGCCCTCAAAGCCCCCTCCACCGCAGGATTCCCCCTCTCCCTCTCTTCCCCGGAGATCGGAGGCTGCACAGGAACGGATCTGTCCTGTGCAGCCTCTAACAGGCTCCTGCCTGTCATGTGACAGCGATCCCCGGCCGCTGATTGGCCGGGGATCGCTGATCTGGTACAACGCTGCTACTGTTAGCAGCGTTGTACAAATGTAAACAAGGCGGATTATTTCCGCTTGTGTTTACATTTAGCCTGCGAGCCGCGATCGGTGGCCCGCAGGCTATTCACGGAGCCCCCCGCCGTGAATTGACAGGAAGCAGCCGCTCGCGCGAGCGGCTACTTCCTGATTAATTAGTCTGCAGCCGGCGACGATCTGCGTCGCTGGTCCTGCAGCTGCCACTTTGCCGAAGCGCGTTATGAGTGAGCGGTCGGCAAGTGGTTAAGTGAGAGGCAGCCTGGGGGGACCCCCCCCCTTACACGCCCCCCCCCCCCTCCCCCCATTCCAGGGCAACGCCGGGCCATCAGCTAGAAATAATATAATTGTTATCAATGAACAGATTTTATTTCTGTATATACTAGCAGCGCCACCTAGTGACAGAACTGTATGTAATGTAGTTGCTAGGAATTCTAATGGTTGCATTATACACATATTCAAACATGTTTCTTCCAGGGGCGTAGGAATAGACCCTGCAGCCCCTGCAATTGCAGGGGGGCCCCTAGCAAGTCAGGGGCCCGGAGGAGGAAAGGCTGTCACCACCGGCGTACCTACCGGGGATGCGACTCTCTCAGCCGCAGGGGGGCCCGGCCGCCCGGGGCTGCTCTGGGGCCCGCTCACTGTCCGTAGGGGGAGCGCTGCTCTGGACCCCCCAGCAAGGTGCTCAACTGGCCGCAGCGTCTAATAGACTCTGCGCCAGTTCATTCCCCGCAGCCCCGCTCCACCAGCAGCCTGCATAGTCTCCGGCAGGCAGAGCAGGGCTACGGCAAGATGGCCGCCGAAGAAGCCCTACACTGGAGACTTTGTGTCTCTAGTACAGGGCTTCGGCAGCCATCTTGCCGTAGCCCTGCACTCTGCCTGTCAGCGCCGGAGATGTGCTGCAGGAGGACTCGGGGAGCTGCGAGCCAGAGATGTCGGGAGAGGAGAAGACTTCTGTCAGGTAAGTGAATTGTTTTTTTTTCACAGGTGCATTTTTTTTCTAGTGTCTGCTGCCTACATTGTGATTTTCTGGTGTCTGCTGCCCACATTGTGATTTTCAGGTGCCTGCTGCCCACATTGCGATTTTCTGGTCACTGCTGCCCACATTGCGATTTTCTGGTCACTGCTGCCCACATTGCGATTTTCTGGTGTCTGCTGCCCACATTGCGATTTTCTGGTCACTGCTGCCCACATTGCGATTTTCTGGTGTCTGCTGCCCACATTACGATTTTCTGGTGTCTGCTGCCCACATTACGATTTTCAGGTGTCTGCTGCCCACATTACGATTTTCAGGTGTCTGCTGCCCACATTATGATTTTCTGGTGTCTGCTGCCCACATTGCGATTTTATGGTGTCTGCTGCCCACATTACGATTTTCAGGTGTCTGCTGCCCACATTGCGATTTTCAGGTGTCTGCTGCCCACATTGCGATTTTCAGGTGTCTGCTGCCCACATTGTGATTTTCAGGTGTCTGCTGCCCACATTGTGATTTTCAGCTGTCTGCTGCCCACATTGTGATTTTCAGGTGCCTGCTGCCCACATTATGATTTTCTGGTGTCTGCTGCCCACATTACGATTTTCTGGTCACTGCTGCCCACATTGCGATTTTCTGGTCACTGCTGCCCACATTGCGATTTTCTGGTGTCTGCTGCCCACATTGCGATTTTCTGGTGTCTGCTGCCCACATTACGATTTTCAGGTGTCTGCTGCCCACATTACGATTTTCAGGTGTCTGCTGCCCACATTATGATTTTCTGGTGTCTGCTGCCCACATTGCGATTTTCTGGTGTCTGCTGCCCACATTACGATTTTCAGGTGTCTGCTGCCCACATTGCGATTTTCAGGTGTCTGCTGCCCACATTGCGATTTTCAGGTGTCTGCTGCCCACATTGCGATTTTCAGGTGTCTGCTGCCCACATTGTGATTTTCAGGTGTCTGCTGCCTACATTGTTATTTTCAGCTGTCTGCTGCCCACATTGTGATTTTCAGGTGCCTGCTGCCCACATTATGATTTTCTGGTGTCTGCTGCCCACATTACGATTTTCTGGTCACTGCTGCCCACATTGCGATTTTCTGGTCACTGCTGCCCACATTGCGATTTTCTGGTGTCTGCTGCCCACATTACGATTTTCTGGTGTCTGCTGCCCACATTACGATTTTCAGGTGTCTGCTGCCCACATTACGATTTTCAGGTGTCTGCTGCCCACATTATGATTTTCTGGTGTCTGCTGCCCACATTGCGATTTTCTGGTGTCTGCTGCCCACATTACGATTTTCAGGTGTCTGCTGCTCACATTGCGATTTTCAGGTGGCTGCTGCCCACATTGCGATTTTCAGGTGTCTGCTGCCCACATTGCGATTTTCAGGTGTCTGCTGCCCACATTACGATTTTCTGGTCACTGCTGCCCACATTGCGATTTTCTGGTCACTGCTGCCCACATTGCGATTTTCAGGTGTCTGCTGCCCTCATTACGATTTTCAGGTGTCTGCTGCCCACATTACGATTTTCAGGTGTCTGCTGCCCACATTACGATTTTCTGGTGTCTGCTGCCCACATTACGATTTTCTGGTGTATGCTGCCCACATTAGGATTTTCTGGTGACTGCTGCCCACATTGCGATTTTCTGGTGACTGCTGCCCACATTGCGATTTTCTAGTGACTGCTGCCCACATTGCGATTTTCTGGTCACTGCTGCCCACATTGCGATTTTCTGGTGTCTGCTGCCCACATTGCGATTTTCTGGTGTCTGCTGCCCACATTACGATTTTCAGGTGTCTGCTGCCCACATTACGATTTTCAGGTGTCTGCTGCCCACATTATGATTTTCTGGTGTCTGCTGCCCACATTGCGATTTTCTGGTGTCTGCTGCCCACATTACGATTTTCAGGTGTCTGCTGCCCACATTGCGATTTTCAGGTGTCTGCTGCCCACATTGCGATTTTCAGGTGTCTGCTGCCCACATTGCGATTTTCAGGTGTCTGCTGCCCACATTGTGATTTTCAGGTGTCTGCTGCCTACATTGTTATTTTCAGCTGTCTGCTGCCCACATTGTGATTTTCAGGTGCCTGCTGCCCACATTATGATTTTCTGGTGTCTGCTGCCCACATTACGATTTTCTGGTCACTGCTGCCCACATTGCGATTTTCTGGTCACTGCTGCCCACATTGCGATTTTCTGGTGTCTGCTGCCCACATTACGATTTTCTGGTGTCTGCTGCCCACATTACGATTTTCAGGTGTCTGCTGCCCACATTACGATTTTCAGGTGTCTGCTGCCCACATTATGATTTTCTGGTGTCTGCTGCCCACATTGCGATTTTCTGGTGTCTGCTGCCCACATTACGATTTTCAGGTGTCTGCTGCTCACATTGCGATTTTCAGGTGGCTGCTGCCCACATTGCGATTTTCAGGTGTCTGCTGCCCACATTGCGATTTTCAGGTGTCTGCTGCCCACATTACGATTTTCTGGTCACTGCTGCCCACATTGCGATTTTCTGGTCACTGCTGCCCACATTGCGATTTTCAGGTGTCTGCTGCCCTCATTACGATTTTCAGGTGTCTGCTGCCCACATTACGATTTTCAGGTGTCTGCTGCCCACATTACGATTTTCTGGTGTCTGCTGCCCACATTACGATTTTCTGGTGTATGCTGCCCACATTAGGATTTTCTGGTGACTGCTGCCCACATTGCGATTTTCTGGTGACTGCTGCCCACATTGCGATTTTCTGGTGACTGCTGCCCACATTGCGATTTTCTGGTGACTGCTGCCCACATTAGGATTTTCTGGTGTCTGCTGCCCACATTACGACTTTCTGGTGTCTGCTGCCCACATTACGACATTCTGGTGACTGACTGCTGCCCACATTAGGATTTTCTGGTGACTGCTGCCCACATCAGGATTTTCTGGTGACTGCTGCCCACATTACGATATTCTGGTGACTGCTGCCCACATTAGGATTTTCTGGTGACTGATGCCCACATTGCAATTTTCTGGTGACTGCTGCCCACATGGCGATTTTCTGGTGACTGCTGCCCACATTGCGATTTTCTGGCCCACATTACGATTTTCTGGTGAACACTGCCCACGTTACGATTGTCTGGTGAATGCTGTCCACGTTACGATTTTCTGGTGAACGCTGCCCACATTACGATTTTCTGGCCCACATTACGATTTTCTGGTGAACACTGCCCAAGTTACGATTGTCTGGTGAATGCTGTCCATGTTACAATTTTCTGGTGAACTCTGCCCACATTACGATTTTCTGTCCCACATTACGATATTCTGGTGAACGCTGCCCACATTACGATTGTCTGGTGAATGCTGCCCACGTTACAATTTTCTGGTGACTGCTGCTCACGTTACTATTTTCTGGTGACTGGTGCCCACATTACGATTTTCTGGTGAACTCTGCCCACATTACGATTTTCTGGCCCACATTACGATTGTCTGGTAAAATGCTGCCCACTTTACAATTAATTTACAGTGAAACGCTGCCCCATTACGATTATTTGGCACCTATGGGGGGGCCCCATCCAAATATTCGCAGGGGGGCCCAGTGATTTCTAGTTACGCCCCTGGTTTCTTCTGAATATGTGGTAATGGGATTTCCAGGAGCAGCACGTTCATTTTCTTCAGCATAGCCCTGTATTATATTCATCTGTGGTCACTACTTTATACTATGAACTTTAATAGTACAAATCTGAATAGTTAAAGAGACACTGAAGCGAAAAAAAAAATATGATATAATGAATTGGTTGTGTACTATGAATAATTACTAGAAGATTAGCAGCAAAGAAAATATTCTCATACTTTTATTTTCAGGTATATAGTGTTTTTTCTAACATTGCATCATTCTCTAATATGTGCAGATTACACAACACTCTGCATTCAAAATGAGTCTTTCAGAGCAGTCTGTGAAGTAATGACCTCTCCTCTAGCAGAGGAAAAGTAAACAGTTCACTTACAGTTGAGATAATAAAAGTCAGATAAAAGCCCTCTCCATGACTATGACTTAGTCAGAGAGTTCATGGCTTGTTTGCATAGAGATAACAACTGGAGTTTCTCAACTCTTCCTGTACTGGAAACAATTAGACTGATGTATCTGATCTTAATGTTTTTTTTCTTAGCTGTACTACACATACAAATCATAATATCATACTTTTTTTTTCGCTTCAGTGTCTCTTTAATATATATTTATAAACCATTAACAATTAGAGATGTCCCAATGAGACCTCAGTAATTCTGGCTTGCCTGCCCTAATGGAAATAGCGTGTAGCTGGTAAGGGCTGATTCACGCTTACGATCTGCGTTTTTTCCGCGATGAACGCGTATTTTTCACTGTACATTTATTTTGATTTTTGAACGATTAGTATTTCCTTAACATTGTAATCGCGATCGCTCAAAAATCGTCAGATAGCGCTGCATGCCCCACGTTTGCGTTTGCCGATAATCGCGAATCGTCACCGGTGAGATCACTGCCATATACTTTTAATTGCACTAGCACTTGAAAAAAGCGCTAGTGATCGCCCGCAATTTGGCGATTAGCGGTAAACGCCCACTAATCACCCAAGTGTGAATGGGCCCTTACTGGAACAATCAAAATTGACAGGAAGGGCCTGATTCACAAAGCGGTGCAAAGACTTTGCACGCCAGTGAAAAGCCCTTTATCACGCCTAAACTCAGTTTAGGCGTGATAAGAAGAAACTCGCGTGAAATTCCCGCGCGCAAAGTTTTGCAGTGCACAGCACGATGCACGCGAAGGCACCCATTAAGGCCTATGGGCGCTGCGCGCGGACTTTGCGTGCGATAACCAGCACAAAGAGGTGCTAACTCAGCGGTGCAAAGGTTATCACACCTAAAGTCTTTTAGGCGTGATAACTGAGTTATCACCGCTTTGTGAATCAGGCCCGAAGTCCTTTTGGATTGGCTCCATGCCAAGCCGTGTGCAATTTACATTAAATCCGCATGCAAGCCCAAATTGTTAATATCTTATTGGTCCTCTCTACGATCTCATTTACATGTCAACATACAATGATATACTTTTAGGGCTGGTTCTAGACTTTTTGTTGCCTGAGGCAAACTTGTGGGGATGAGCCCCCACGCCCTCCTCGATTAGGAATGATCGCACAGCATCCAACAGCTTACTCTGCTTCACTTAATGTTCTCACATGACATGCTGCAGCTCAACACAATAGCACACACTGGCTGTGAGTCTGCGACAAACAAACTGCTCACCCTCAGCTACTCCATTCCTCCTCAGTCAGGACAGCAGTGCCACCTCCCCCCTTCTGCTGTGCAAGTCAAAGGAAACACTGCTGCTCTCCTGCCTCCCCCTCCTCACTCACTGTCAGACTCCTCACACAGCACAACAAGCTGCTTTTCCCCAATGATGATCTCTTCACCTCCCTCCCCTCTCGCTTCTCCTCGTCCTCTGACTGCATGCTGTTAGTGTAAGCACACAGTACAAACATGCCGCCCCTGTAATCTCTGCACCTGATGCAAATGTTTCACCTTGCATCATGAGTGAACCGGCCCTGAGGGCACCTCCACCAGCGTTTATATTCTTGCTTGTTGGTGAATTAAAAAGCATTTTGTGGATGTAAAAATGTAACCTAGGATAAAACTTCTTTCTGGGACAATTGTTTGATATAGTAAACGCCTGATATAGTAAACCACTTTTCCTGGTCCCTTGGAGTTTACTGTAATGAGATTATACTGTATCTGCGGCCTCTTCGGCCACCTTTATTAGAATTTAGCGGAGTGCTACTTTAATAACCAAGGGATTATTAATGAAGGTAATCTCTGTTGGTCAGAAGCTGGATTTTTTTCCTCTTACCTCTTGCATATTTCACCAGGTTGGCTGCGGGGTAAGTCAATGATTAAGCTTCCCCTGGATGCAGGTATGAGGATTAAACTCGCAGGCTTAGCCGTTTAATGACCTGTGAGTCAGGGTGATACGCAGCAGCGCTAGTACAGGGAGAACCGTTCATGTTGTAGCTGCGTAACACAGCCAGGAGACAGGGGATTGCGGGTCACACCACAGGCAGGAGACGGGGGACCGTGGGTCACACCACAGCCAGGAGACGGGAGGCAGCAGGTCACACCACAGCCTGGAGACAGGGATTGCGGGTCACACCACAGACAGGAGACGGGGGGCAGCGGGTCACACCACAGGCAGAGGACGGGGGACCGTGGCCCGTGGGTCACACCACAGCAAGGAGACAGGGGGCAGCGGGTCACACCACAGCCAGGAGACGGGGAACTGCGGGTTACACCACAGCCAGGAGACAGGGGGCAGCAGGTCACACCACAGCCTGGAGACAGGGACTGCGGGTTACACCACAGCCAGGAGACAGGGACTGCGGTTTACACCACAGCCAGGAGACAGGGACTGCAGGTTACACCACAGCCAGGAGACAGGGACTGCAGGTTACACCACAGCCAGGAGACGGGCGGCTGTTGGTCACACCCAGGACAGATAACACAGAAGATAGGGGCCAGAATGGAAACACCTGAAAAACACTGGTCCTCCAAGCAACGGACAATGCTGAGAATCGAAACCCCCGAAACCCTGTGTATTCTGTGAGGATTCATTGGTTGCCTTCAAACCTCAACATCGTCCAGCCTGTAAGTACAAACTGTGTCAAATGTAACTTTAAAGGACTTCCGAGGCAAACTTAAAAATCTATTTTGTACTCACTTGGGGCTTCTACCAGCCCTGAGCAGCTGTCTCAGTCCCTCGGCGCAGCCACGGTCCTCTTCGGTGTCCCTGCTGGCCGCCTGCAATGATGACAACTCACCGACTGGGTTGGCTCTTCTGCGTTGGTGGGTTTCCATCATTGCGGGCAACTAGTGGGGACACCAAAGAGGATTGGGGCTGCGGTGAGGGATGGAGACTGCTGCTTGGGGCTGGTAGAAGCCCTAGGTGAGTACAAAATACATTTTTAAGTTCACCTCAGAAGTCCTTTAAGAGGGGATCTACCCAAAACTGAAATTCCACCTTAAAGCAAACCTGAAGAGAAAATAAACTTATGAGATATTGAATTGTATGTGTAGTACAGCTAAGAAATAGGACATTAGTAGCAAATAGTTGTTTCATATTGTTTTCCAATACAGGAAGAGTTAAAAAAAACTTCAGTTGTTAACTAAGCAAAAGAGCTTCTCTGAGCTCTCCGACCCACTGAGTCCAGTACAGTCCTGATTTCTGGAGCACTTAAAGGAGTTGTAAGGCAAATTTAAATAAAATAAACGCTACTTACCGGGGGCTTCCTCTAGCGCTGTCAATCACCGCCACGTGGGCCGGAGTGGACTGCGCAGGCGCAGAACTACTACCACCTGCGCAGTCCACTCCGGCCCACGTGGCGGTGATTGACAGCGCAGATCGCACAGGCGCAGTACAGAGCGACCTCCAGGTCGCTCTGACGACATCACCAGGGACCGGGTCGGAGCTCCGGCAAACGGCTGCACGCAGAGATGCGGCGAGGGAGGTCCTGGGAGCTTGGGGCTGGAGGAAGCCCCCGGTAAGTAGCATTTATTTTATTTAAATTTGCCTTACAACCCCTTTAAACAGCAAAGAAACAGTGAGAGGCAGCTTGAGATAAGGTTTTACTGCAGGGAAGTTCAAAGGGACATTATTTCTGCTTAGTTTTCAAGCTTAAAAGACAGAGTGCAACTGTGACAGAATGATGCAATGTTCTTAAAAAAGGCTACTGTATATAAATGAAAATATGAAACTTTTTTCTAATGTTTTTACTAATGTTCTATTCATTATTCGTACTACACGTACAATTCATTATATCATAAGGTTTTTTTCGCTTCACTTCAGAATTAAAATCCCTAATCGCAAACAATCACTGGCAACGCTCATGAAATCACATAAATTATATAGTAAACCACTTTTCTTGCTAATTAAAAACGCTAGCGATGGCGTTAGCGATTTGCGATTTGTAGTGGGTGGGTTCCAGGCCTCATGCTGTTTCAAATATGAAGCTTTGTGTGCACATTTATGCAGCTTGGAAATAGACCAATAACATTTCAACTTGGCACTTGGCAGTATTCGATTGGTTAATTTTCAACTTTACTTTTGCCCTGAGTATGTTTATATGACTTGCTCGTTGGTATTAAATTGATTTTATATTTGCCCCTGGAGTCCATCTGCTAAGTGATAATACTTTGTACATCATTTGTAGCATAATGTACAATAAGACATTTCCAGAATCCCTATTACCCAGATAATAATATTACACCCTAACCCCATCGTACTACAGATAGAGCTGGGAGCAGCTATTCCATATCCTGTTGAGGCGTACCGTGACAGAAAAATGGCTGTCTGCTGCCAGGGATCAGTGCAGCCCTCACCTCATTCATCCAGATAAGGTTCCTGCCTTGTTTGCTCCCTGAATGATCTTGTCTGTTGCTGTTCATTTCAAAGAACAAACACCTGCGCCCCCCAAGCTGCAAGGAGGGGTGAGTGCAGCACTACTTCCTGCTGGCTCAGTCACATGACAAGGCTCCAGGAAACAGTGAAGGTATGACTTATGAACCATTTCAACCAGGGTTCTTTTTTCAGTAGTTTTATTAGTTTGCCAAATCTATTAAAGTGCAGGGGAGCTTTTGAAGGTAAAAAAGAGAAGTGAAGAAAGATGGGCACAGCTGCTAAAATACCCTTTAAGGCCTGGTGCACACCAAAACCCGCTAGCAGATCCGCAAAATGCTAGCAGATTTTGAAACGCTTTTTCTTATTTTTCTGTAGCATTTCACCTAGCATTTTGCGGTTTTGTAAAGCGTTTTTGGTGTAGTAGATTTCTGATATTGTTACAGTAAAGCTGTTACTGAACAGCTACTGTAACATAAACGCCTGGCAAACCGCTCTGAACTGCCGTTTTTCAGAGCGGTTTGCGGTTTTCCAATACTTTACATTGAGGCAGAAACGCCTCCGCAATCCAAAATCTGCAGCAGCCCGGGAGTATGCGTTTCTGCAAAACGCCTCCCGCTCTGGTGTGCACCAGCCCATTGAAATACATTACCCTAGCGTTTCCACATCCGCAAGCGGATCTGAAAACGCTGCCGAACCGCTCTGGTGTGCACTAGGCCTATTTGTGGCTGGGTAGACACATATAGGTTACAGCAGTGGGGGGAAGGCGAAGTCTGACAGCTGTTTCGCAGGGACTAGCCCTGCTTCATCAGAGACAGTATGCCAATGAACATAACAGCCTTCCACATGGCCGGAAGAGGAGAGGGGCTTGGCTGGACGGCTAGCGCGGCGTGCGTTCCAGATGAGCATGGAGGCGGAGGTAAGAGTGATGGCTACTACGATATTTAAACATGTTATGTTCATTGGCATACTGTCTCTGATGAAGCAGGCCTAGTCCCTGCGAAACAGCTGTCAGACTTCGCCTTTCCCCCACTGCTGTAACCTATATGTGTCTACCCAGCCACAAATAAAGGGTATTTTAGCAGCTGTGCCCATCTTTATTCACCTTTCTTTTTGACTGGACTTGTGTGGATCACTATTGGAGCACACTGCAGGTAAGCCTGTGTGGTTGTATCCGTCCCTGCTGCATTTAGTGCCAGTGCCTTGTACTTTCCTACAAACATTCTCACTTGAATCTTATGCTTTATTGAAGTATTTCTTTGAAGTTATGATATTGGTAAATAAAGGCTTCTTGTATCTGTTGTTTTCAGGTCTACATTACATTGAGAAGAAACATGAGAGGGCTCTGTGATCTCTGTCTGCATTCAGGGACAGTTTCTTTCATCTTATACATTTGTATTGTATCAGTGTCATCCCCTGTTGGTAAGTATAAGGGCCTATTTCCACTATCGCGAATTCGCATGCGTTTTTCGCATGCAAATTCGCATAGCAATACAAGTGAGGGCCCTTTTCCACTAGCGCGTTTGCGCTGGCCGAATCGTAAAGTCGCAAACCGCTAGCGATTTTACAATCGCTACGGTTTGCTTTTTAACATAGGAATCGCGGTAGGTCATTTCCACTACCGCGATTCATTTTTGACGGGAACGCGAGCGCGCAGCGGAGCGATATTTGCCGCGATTTTGCTATGCCGTGCATAGCATAGCAAAATCGCGGCCGCAAACGTCGGGAAATCGCCGGAATTGCGATTCAGCTATCGCTAGCGTTCAGCGTGAACGCTAGCGACTGCTAGTGGAAAAGGGCCCTGAATGGGACTGTTTCCACTTGTTAGGATTCCTTTGCGTTTTTCTGTGCAGAAAAAATTCGCATGGCAGAGCCATCAGAATTCGCATACCGCATACCGCTATGTGAATCGCATACAATGTATTTAATAGGAAATTCGCATGAGGTTTGGGTATGCGAATTTTCATGCGAATTCGCATAGAAACAATGGAAAAGCACACCAGCACTGCCATGGTTAAATTTGCATACATCGTCAACCATGCGAATTCGCATAAAAATTCGTATAGAGCCGCATGCGAAATTCGCATCCGCATGCAAATTTTTACCGTGGCGATTCGCACCGCACAAGTGGAAATGCAGCCTAACTGTTGAGTCCTCTGCAGGGCTGGCACTTCTATAGGGGCAAAACTGGTCTACTGCCCAGGACGCCAGAGCCATTAGGGGCCCAAAACATTTTTTTTTCCTTTCTTATGGCTGTCAGTATCCCTTTTGGACAGGTGCCATTATTTCCTGCTGCCATGGAGAGATGCTCTAATTCTTCTCCTATTCAAACGTAAAGTCCACTGGAAAGTAGTAATCACTGAGTTTAGCGTTAAAAACACATATTTTTTAAACCTTTTTTTTATTACAAATAATTGAAATATTATAAATATCCATATCAGTGTTTTTGCTCTGCACCTGGTGATATTTTATGAGCAGAATAGTGTCATTTTACTGTGGCGCTAGATTATCCTCTATGGGCTGGTGCACACCAGAGCGGTTCTGGAGCGTTTTTTAAAACGCTTGCAGGGGGAAAACCGCTTGGCTAATGAAAGTGAATAGGCTGGTGCACACCAGAGCGGCTAGTTTTTTTCCACAAACGCAAACTCAGGGGCTGCAGCATTTTTTAGATTTCTGAGGCATTTCTGCCTCAATGTTAAAGTATAGGAAAGTGGAAAACTGCTCTGAAAACGCTAGATCAGAGTGGTTTTCCAGGCGGTTTTGTTACAGAAGCTGTTCAGTTAGGGCCGGTTCACACGGACGGCAGGAGGCGTTGGGGTGGCCAGGAAGTCGCGTCGTCCTGTGACGTCCCGTTCGGTGGCGGCGGTACAGAGATCGTCGCGATCGGCGTTTCTCGTCCCCGCAGGGGGACATGAAGCCGCGCCGGCTAGCCGTCCCTGGACGTTGCATGCGGCTTCTAGGGACGGCCGAAACGATGCGTTAAATCGGGATCAGAACGCCGCGTTTATGCAATCGACGGTAATCGACGGTAACCGCGCAATGCTAAACGCTCCTATTCACTTGAATGGGAGAGTTTAGCCGATGGGTCCCGAACGCTTGACGGTAGACGCCGCCAAGCGTCCGTGTGAACCGGCCCTAACTGCTTTACTGTAACAATGTTTGTAATCTGATACACAAAAACGCTCCACAAAACCCTAGGCATGTTTAGAAAACCACATGCCTAGGAATCGTTCTGAAATCTGCTTCAAAAGCCTCTGGCGTTTTGCAGATCTGCTAGCGGTTTTTGGTGTGCACTGGGCCTAACATTGCAACAGCAAAGTCCCCAGACCAAAGCTATGCACACACTTTTTGTTCAGGACTGTCTTCCTGGACAAGCCACATAGGTCTGGTAGTCAAAGAGGGGTTGGACATTTAGGAAGTGTTGCTTTATATATGGAAGAAGATTCTGCAGATGGGGAGCAACATATAGAAGACGGGAGCTGTTGACAAAGGGGGCTGCACATGGAAGAGAGGGACTGCTGTACATGGATGATACACATGGAAGAGGGGGCTGCACATGGAATAGGAGGGGCTGCTGTACATGGATGATGCACATGGAAGAGGGGGCTGCACATGGAATGGGAGGGGCTGCTGTACATGGATGATACGCATGGAAGAGGGGGCTGCACATGGAATGGGAGGGGGCTGCTGTACATGGATGATACACATGGAAGAGGGGGCTGCACGTGGAATAGGAGGGGGCTGCTGTACATGGATGATGCACATGGAAGAGGGGGCGGCACATGGAATGGGAGGGGGCTGCTGTACATGGATGATGCACATGGAAGAGGGGTCTGCACATGGAATGGGAGGGGTGCTGTACATGGATGCTACAAATAGAAGAGTGGGCTGCACAAGAAATAGGAGAGGCTGCTGTACATGGAAGTTACACATGGAAGAGGGGGCTGCACATGGAATGGGAGTGGGCTGCTGTACATGGATGTTACACATGGAAGAGGGGGCTGCTGTATTTGGATGTTACACATGGAAGTGTGGGCTGCACTTGGAATGGGAGGGGCTGCTGTACATGGATCCCATACATAGAAGAGGGGGGGCTGCACTTGGAATGGTAGGAGGCTGCTGTACATGGATTCCATACATAGAAGAGGTAGCTGCATATGGAATGGGAAGGGGGCTGCTGTACATGGGTTACATACATGGAAGTAGGAACTGCACATGGAATGAGAGGAGGCTGTAGCATTCGGAAGGGGGGACAGAGGTACGTTGGCCTAGGGGCAGGAAAAGTATAAATCCTTGTTCCTTCATCTACACCTGAGAGACCCATTCTGTTGCTATGGGGAAGTGAGAACAAACCATGGCCTGGGCATAATCAAGCAGCTTCTGGCATGAGGGGTGAGGAGGGGAATAATGCGCTTGAATGTTGCTGTCTCTCAGATATCCAGCATTCAGGAAATATAGGTGACCTTGGGGGACACCTGTACACATGCTAATGGCTAATGAGATGCAAGTATAAGGCTCCGGGGAGAAAATGAAGCTAAAACCATTAACCCTTTTAGGCACTAAAAAAAAAGAGTTTGCAGCCAGAACTTAATTTGTGAGGCTACTGTATTGGAGCACACGCGAAATGTCCCCTGTGGTTTTGCTTTAGAGATTGATCTTGATGTTTGACCACACTGTTTCTTATAGCAATGCCTCTGTTCATACTTTTCCATACCTTATTTTAGTTGTGTTTGAATCACACAGTGAACCCGACGGAGGGGAGCGTCGCTGGCGGGACCTGGATTACCATACAGTTTAATGGTGAGATCTGGTGATACAGTGATACTAAATGAGGTTGATCTAAAAAAACAGAGGTTGCCATACACGCTTCAACCAAATCATTCCTTTTTCCCCTGAAATAAAACAATCAAATGTATAACAATATCAAATTTTCTCTTAATCCATAAATCTTGTTCGATTTTTCCTGAAACTATCATCAGACTGGAACCACGAGACTCAGTCACACCTTCTCTGCCTCTTATCATTTACAGACAGCAGTTTGGACAGCAAGCGGGACAAACATTCCGGACAGGATTCCTGTATTGAGGTGTACATGACCAATCCGGAGAGCCCTCTGCTGGCCTGTGATGTCCGTCCTTCTCATGGGCCCTCCTCCTCGGTCACCTGCAGGACAAGGTATGCTATATCATCTACAGGAGGATGGCTAAGTGTTTATTTACCAAGCAGCCAACCCCGCCCCCGTCCTTCTCATGGGCCCTCCTCCTCGGTCACCTGCAGGACAAGGTACGCTATATCATCTACAGGAGGCCGGCTCATTGTTTATTTACAAAGCAGCCAACCCCGCCCCCGTCCTTCTCATGGGCCCTCCTCCTCGGTCACCTGCAGGACAAGGTACGCTATATCATCTACAGGAGGCCGGCTAAGTGTTAATTTACTGAACAGCCAACCCCGCCCCCATCCTTTTTATGGGCCCTCCTCCTCGGTCACCTGCAGGACAAGGTACGCTATATCATCTACAGGAGGACGGCTAAGTGTTTATTTACTGATTAGCCAACCCTGCGCCCGTCCTTCTTATGGGCCCGCCTCCTCGGTCACCTGCAGGACAAGGTACGCTATATCATCTACAGGAGGACGGCTAAGTGTTTATTTATTGATTATCCAACCCCGCCCCTGTCCTTCTTATGGGCCCTCCTCCTCGGTCACCTGCAGGACAAGGTAACGGGAGATACTGCTCATGCGGAGGACGCTACTGGCGACGGGAGCGTGAACGAGGACGCGTGCGGCAAGCAGGGCTGTGGAGTTGGAGTCAGGAGTCGGGACAATTTTGGGCACCCGGAGTCGGAGTCGTTGATTTCATAAACTGAGGAGTCGGAGTCGGATGATTTTTGTACCAAATCCACAGCCCTGTTAAGTATTAGACTAAGGAGTCGGAGTCGAGGAGTCGGAGTCTGAGCAATTTTAGGTACCCGGAGTCGTAGTTGAAGTCGTGGTTTCATAAACTGAGGAGTCAGAGTTGGAGTCGGAAGATTTTTGTACCGACTCCACAGCCCTGGCGGCAAAGGCTGCGCAGGCGCAGTGGCCATTGACTGGCTGAGTCACAAAAACTAAAGTGGGTCGCTGTGGGGGACTGGAGGATCGGTTTGTCCCAGCGTGGGCACAGGGTGGCTGCAGGGGGCCGGCAGAAGCCCCAGGTAAGTAAAACTGGCCTTTTCTGAATTACTTTAGGCTTCCTTTAACAAGGCAAGCTTTATACTTTTTCCACCCCTAACCAAGAAGGGGGAGGAGCAGTGGCGTAGCAATAGGGGGTGCAGAGGTTGCAACTGCATTGGGGGCCCTGGACCAGTGGGGCCCTCCTTCAGCCACTGTATTAGCTCTTCATGGTGTTATGTTAGTAATTATCACTTCTATGTATTCTTTGAATAGCGGTAATCATTAACCATCTGTTCTACTCCCCTGATTACACGTCTCTGACACTGTGTGGCTCAAAATCAATTGTTCTGTATAGAGTGCTTGATGCCCATGTAAAACTCTCACTGGGGCTCATAGCCCCTTAGCTACACAGCTGAGTAGGAGCAGCCCCCATAACCCACAGCCACCGCTCTCCACACTTACTATAGTTACGCCACTTTGCTTGAGACCATTCAATAAATGTTGAATCCTAATGTGACAATCAGAGGCTGGATGGTTATATACTGTATGGACAGCAGATGGCAGCAGTAAGGATGGCTGTGTGAAACAGCACCTCTCTTGCCAGCCATAGATAACAATAACAACAATAACAATAAT
This sequence comes from Hyperolius riggenbachi, assembly GCF_040937935.1. Classification (NCBI taxonomy): domain Eukaryota; kingdom Metazoa; phylum Chordata; class Amphibia; order Anura; family Hyperoliidae; genus Hyperolius; species Hyperolius riggenbachi. The sequence continues at coordinate 48,937,716 of NC_090649.1, read as the reverse complement.
ATTTATATAGCGCTTTTCTCCCTGGGGACTCAGCGCTGTGGCCCTGCATTATGCAGTCTCAAAGGCTAGGGAAAAGAGGTGAGTTTTTAGCCTTTTTTTAAAGCTGTCCAGAGAAGGAGCCTCTCGTACTGATTGTGGAAGTGAGTTCCATACAGTAGGGGCTGCATAGGAAAAGGTCCGAGCACCAAATGTTAAGTGTATCCTGGGAATAATTAGCTTCATCTTGTTGGCAGAGCGGAGGGTGCGTGGAGGGGCATAAAGTTCCAATAGATCCGCTATGTATTTGGGTCCCATGTGGTGTAGAGCCTTGAATGTCAGCAGGCAGATCTTAAAATGGATTCTCCATTTTACTGGCAACCAGTGAAGAGTTTGCAGTACTGGGGTGATGTGTGAGCTGCGGGGGGCATTGGCTAGGAGTCTGGCTGCAGCATTCTGTACTAGCTGTAAGGGGCGCAGAGCCTTATCTGTAGATCCGATGAACAGGGCGTTGCAGTAGTCTAGGCGGGAGGATACAAATGCGTGAACCAGGGCAGGTAGGTCTTTAGCTGGGATAAGGTGTTTTATTTTCGCTATATTTCTTAGATGGAAGAAGGAAGACTTGACGACAGCTGATATCTGCTGTTTGAGTTTTAGATTTCCATCCAGGATCACCCCAAGGTTTCGCACAGAGTCTTTATACTGCACAGTATCTCCCCCAATTGCTAGTTTGAGGTGGTGAGCGTTTTGAACTTTATCCATCATGTGTGGACCACCTACCACCAACACCTCTGTTTTGTCAGAGTTCAGCCTCAGCCAGCTGGTGTTCATCCAATTTTGTAAATCCACTAGACACGCATTTATGGATGCTGATGGGTCTTGGGTGCCAGGCTTGAAGGACAGATACAGTTGTGTGTCATCTGCATAACAATGGTATCCTAAACCATAGTTCTGGATTATTTTGCCCAGTGGGAGCATGTAGACTGCAAAGAGTAATGGTGATAGTACAGAACCCTGTGGAACTCCATAGGCAAGTGGCACTGGATTAGAGTAGTGTGTGCCCAGACATACTTGCTGTGTCCTGCCAGATAGGAAGGTCTGAAACCAGCTAAGAACAGTACCCCTTAGGCCACAGTAATTCTTCAGTCGCTGGATTAGTATTTCATGGTCCACAGTATCAAATGCTGCTGACAAGTCAAGAAGAATCAGAATTGAGCAATCACCCTTGTCCCTTGCAGTAAGTAGATCATTCATTACTCGGACTAATGCTGTTTCAGTGCTGTGCCTTTTCCTGAATCCTGACTGAAAAGTATCAAAGATGTTGTTATCTGTAAGCCTGGCTTCTAGCTGGTTGGCGACTGCTTTCTCGATAACTTTTGATAGGAATGGTAAGTTCGCCACAGGTCTGTAGTTGGTTACAGAATCAGGATCTAGTGATGGTTTCTTCAGGAGGGGTTTTATGATTGTTTTCTTGAGTTCTTCTGGGAAAAGTCCACTTTGCAAGGAGCACTGAGTGATTTTGTGAAGTGCTGGCCTGAACAGCGCTGGGCACTGCATTAAGGATCCAGTTGGGCCAGGATCCAGGTCGCAGGTAGTGGGGCGGAGACTAGATGTCGGTGTCCTGCAGGGCTGAGCCCAGAAGGATGGATGGCTATACCCTGCACGAAAGCAGGTGGCAGCAGTGAGGATAGCTGTGTGGAGCTGCACCTCTCCTGCCAGCCATAGATGTCGGTGTCCTGCAGTGCTGAGCCCAGGAGGCTGGATGGCTATACACTGTATTGACAGCAGGTGGCAGTAGAGAGGATAGCTGTGTGGAGCTGCACCTCTCTTGCTAGCCATAGATGTCGGTGTCCTGCAGTGCTGAGTTCAGGAGGCTGGAAGGCTATACACTGTATGGATAGCGGGTGGCAGCAGTGAGGATAACTGTGTGGAGCTGCACCTTTCCTGCCAGCCTTAGATGTGGTGTGTACTGCAGTGGTGAGCCCAGAAGGATGGATGGCTATACCCTGCACAGACAGCAGGTGGCAGCAGAGAGGATGGCTGTGTGGAGCTGCACCTCTCCTGCCAGCCATAGATGTTGATGTCCTGCAGTGGTGAGCCCAGAAGGATGGATGGCTATACCCTGCATAGACAGCAGGTGGCAGCAGAGAGGATGGCTGTGTGGAGCTGCACCTCTCCTGCCAGCCATAGATGTTGATGTCCTGCAGTGCTGAGCCCAGGAGGATGGATGAAGGCCAGGCTAAAGGTCAGAGTGCAGAAGAGGTGAGTAAGGACAGGAGAGGAAGCAGAAAGGGGTAGGAGGAAGTTGCACTCACTACAAATGAGCACCCACTACAGCTGTGCAATCACTGTGACTGATCAGCCACTGTTTGTCTCTCACCCATAGATTTTGTTGCTGGTTGTTCCCTCTACCTGTCCGCTTTTACCTGCCTGTCAGATTTGGATCATCCACAGAGCGCTGCGTAATACGTTTGTGCCTTATAAATATAATAAAATAAGGTAAACCTAGGCAGCTGCCTAGGGCCTAGAGCAGCGCTGGGCAAACTATGGCCTGCCCATAGGCGGCTAGATTTCTCTCCCCCCCCCTCCCCCCACAGAGTTGCGAACGGGTGATTAGCGGGGTTCCACGTTCTCATGGTAATTGTGTCACGTGCACATCATCACATGACACGCCAGCATATCAAGCGCTAGCGTGTCATGTAACAATGTGCACGTAATGCTGTTACCATGGAGACGTGCAAGTGCGTATTAACCCCCACTAATCGCCCACTTGCAACTCTGCAGGGAGGGGGCCAAAAATGATAGGCATGCTGCCTGCGGTCTGCACAATGTGGCCTGGGCTGCGTAAAGCTTGTCCAGGCCTGGCCTAGAGAGTGTGTAGGGGCCGGGTGGATGCTAGCCTCCTCCACATCTAACCAAAAAAGCCAAGTGACCATCAGCGATGGATAAACTGCTATCTTTGCCTGGGGCCCCATTTCATCTTAATCCTTTTCTGCTGGCTGCTGCCTGTCACTATCTGCCTGCCGTTACAATCTACCGATCCTTACCTTGTCATTAGAGTCATTACCGACCACTATCTACCCGCCACTAGATTCTGATTATCACTACCTGCCCACCTCTAGACACTATACCAACCTATTACTAGAATCTACCATGTAGTCCTGTGTCGGGGCTCAGCTTCATCTAGGCTGTTTATAAACACTCTGGCTGGTCTGGTTTTAGAAAAAACAAATCAGGAAACCCAGATTTTCAAAAGAATCATACACACAGCGAGCACACCACAACTGCTGCCTCCCACAGCTGCCCTGCCCACACTAAGCCACCGCCCACACTAAGTCATCGCCCACACCAAGTTACCACTGCCCACACCAAGCCACCACCCACACCAAGCCTCCGCTGTCCACACTAAGCCACCGCCCACACTTAGTAACCGCCCACACCAAGCCACTGCTGCCCACACTAAGCCACTGCTGCATACACTTAGGCCCGGTTCTCATTGCGTTTAGGAGCCAAAAGGATCCGGTGAGCGGATCTGGTCTCCGCTTCACCGGATCTGGATGGCTCTGTCCGCGGCCCGGTTCCCATAGTAAAAACGGAACTGATCAATGATTGATCAGATCCGTTTTCACTCAGCAATACATACCTAATCTTCCGTAGTAGCCGACGGTAGAGGCTTCCTCTTCTTCCACTGTGACTACACAGCGCGTCATGTGACTAGTCACATGATGCTTCATGTAGTCACATGACGCGGAAGAATACGGAAGCCTCTACCGCAGGCTACTACTGAAAATAAGGTATGTATAACTCCTCCCTCACCCACCCGCCCGGCTGCTGCACCCTCCTCTCACCCTCCCGTCGCTAGATTCGCGTCAGCGAATTTCGGTGGTTCGCGTTCGCCCACAAACGCAAACTTTATAACAGTTCTATTCGCCTCCTATACTACATCATTAGGGTCAACTTTGACCCTCTACATCACAGTCAGCAGGCACATTGTAGCCAATCAGACTACACTCCCTCCTGGAGCTACTCCTCCCCCTTATAAAAGGCAGGCCGCGTCAGGCTTTGGACTCACTCGTGTGGCTGAATTAATTAGAGAAGGGACAGCTGCTGTAGACTCTCATAGGGAAAGCTTACTTAGGCTCTTGTAGGCTTCTTAGCTTGCTCCTTGCAGATTCTTATTGCTAAAAAAGCACCCCACAACAGCTCTTTTGAGAGCTAATCTTGTTCTTGTGGTCCAATTTTTTTTTTGAGTGTGTGTCCCACTGACACTTGTGTTGCATAGACAGCCTTAGTAATTCCTATTGTGTGTGCCACTGCCATGCCCAGCACATTCAGTGACTACCTGTGTGTGTGACAGGTGCACATGTAATACCCATCCCTGCATATACCTACTACCTGTTGTTCACTTCAGTGCTCCCACCTACCCACGTGAGCGCACGCAGTTTCACTGTGCCTGACCGGTACCTGTCTATGTGTGACAGGTGCACATTGTAATACCCATCACTGCATATACCTACCTGCTGTTGTTCACCTCAATGCACCCACCTACCTACGTGAGTGCACGTAGTGTCATTGTGCTTGTCCAGTACCTGTCTGTGTGTGACAGGTGCACATTGTAATACCCATCACTGTATATACCTACCTGCTGTTCTTCACTTCAGTGCACCCACCTACCTACGTGAGCGCACGCAGTGTCACTGTGCCTGTCCGGTACCTGTCTGTGTGTGACAGGTGCACATTGTAATACCCATCACTGCATATTCCTACCTGCTGTTGTTCACTTCAGTGGACCCACCCACCTACCTACGTGAGCGCACGCAGTGTCACTGTGCCTGTCCGGTACCTGTCTGTGTGTGACAGGTGCACATTACAATACCCAATGCCCATCACTACATATACCTACCTACCTGTTGTTCACAGTACACCCACCTACCTACGGGAGCGCACGCAGTGTGATATACCACTCCGTGCATACCAGTTAACTGCTCCTGTGTGACTGCACATTGTATTAGTCAAGTCAGTGCATACCTTTCACTTCATCCCCCCCAATATGGACAAAACAAAAGGCAGAGGCAGGCCACCTGGCAGGCATGTTTGAAGTCGCACAGTCGTGATTTTGTGCGGCCCTCGACTAAAGTACAGTGTTCAGAAGAAGGCACGTGCCATCAACCCCCAATATTTTCAGGACGTAGATGACTATTTAACACAGAACACCTCATCTTTCTCAGCTTCCACACGGAAGTGTGACATATCTTCCTCCTCCTGCTCTGATACTGGCACCCCACTTAACACTCAGTTGGCCGCCACCATCAAAGTGCCATCACCCCAGGGCTCAGCGGTGTGGAATTTTTTTTTTGTGTCTGCCTCAGATGAGAGCAATGCCCTGTGTACTCTCTGCCACCGAACATTGAGCCGTGGAAAGACCAAGACCCGCGTAGGGACAACTTCCTTACAAAGGCACATGATTACAAAGCACAAACTGCAATGGGGTGACCACCTGAGGAAAAGCAGCACACAAAAGCAAAGCCACACACCGCAGTGGAAGATACCAGGCCGCAATTTTTTTCTCAAAAAGGCGATACCTAAACTGTACTGTGATGTTGAAAGGCAAGTGGTGACATGTCTGGCACACAGTGTTGGGTCAAGGGCCCTGCTGGGCCGATTTTAATAATTTTTTTTAAAAACACGCAGCAAGCATTTAGCTTGCTGCGTGTCCTACACGATCGTCGCCGCCGATCCGCCGCTACCCGACGCGAAAGAGGCCCCCCCCCCCCAGACCCCGAGCGCAGCCTGGCCAATCGCCGCCAGGCTGCGCTTTGGGGTGGATCGGGAGTCCCTGTGACCGTCATCATTCCGTTCGTCGCCATGGCGTTGGGGAAAGCCCTCAAGGAAATCCCGTTTAGAACGGGATTTCCTGACGGACATAGGCGCCGGCGGCGATCAGAGGGGTGGGAGGGATACGGCAGGGAGGGGGGTATCATGTAGGCTAGCTACATGATTAAAAAAAAAAATTAGTGCATAATCAAAACACCCAGCAGGTTAAGCAGCGGCCGCTATAATAATTTTTCTGGTGTGTGTACACGCCTGCCTAATTTTTCTGGCTGCACTGCGGCTGCAACAACAAAACAAAAGGCATGTACATGTGCCAATTCCTCTTCGTGATCATTACCTTGCCGCGGTGAAGGGGCTTGCGTATCACAATGAAGCAATGACCGCTGGCTATTTGAGTGTCTCGGGTGGGGGTGGCACACAAAAGATAATAAGGTCGTTGCTTCATTGTGGACAGACCAGATTTGATCAGCTGGACTGCCACTGTTGTTCTATCATTGAGCTACCTCAGCCCGGCGACCATATGGGCTTGAAAACCACCATGGCCTGCACTCTCGCCACGGTGCGCACCAGTCCAGCACGGCCGTCACTACGCAAACAGCTGTTTGCGGTGCGTTACACAGTGAGTTTGGTGCGTCAGTGTGAAGCAGAACTCTAATTACACTCCCTGATTGATGTATACACATGCAAGATGTTTTAAAGCACTTTAGGCCTGTCATTTACCATTCAATGTGATTTCTGCCCTTAAAATGCTGCTGTGCGTCAAATCCAGATTTTTCCCCAGGACTTTGGGCATGTATCCCACTCTGCCATGCCCCCCTCCAGGTGTTAGACCCATTGAAACATCTTTTCCATCACTTTTCTGGCCAGCATAAATGTTTCTAGTTTTCAGTTTGCCTTCCCATTGAAGTCTATTGCGGTTCGAGAAAGTTCGCGTGAATCGAACATTCGCAGAAGTTCACATTTGCGGTTTGCAAACCAAAAATCGGAGGTTCGAGCCATCTCTAGTTGCCTGGTTATCCTGCTGATCCTCTGCCTCTAATACTTTTAGCCATAGCCCCTGAACAAGAATGCTGCAGATCAGGTGTTTCTGACATTATTGTCAGATCTGACAAGATTAGCTGCATGCTTGTTTCTGGTGTGATTCAGACACTACTGCAGCCAAAAGAGCAGCAGGATAGCCAGGCAGCTGGTATTGTTTAAAAGGAAATAAATATGGCAGCCTCCATATTCTTCTCACTTCAGTTTTCCTGTAAGTATGTATGCACACACCACAACCGCCTCACTGAGCAGCAGCACACACTCACCCGCCGCACCCAACTGCTTGCTAACTGTTAAAGGGGCACTATGGCGAAAAATTGTAAAAATTAAAATATGTGCAAACATAGACAAAAAGGAAGTACATTTCTTCCTGAGTAAAATGAGCCATAAATTACTCTTCTCCTATGTTGCTGTCACTTACAGTAGGTAGTAGAAATCTGATATTACCGACAGATTTTGGGCTAGTCCATCTCTCTTTAGGGGATTCTCAGCAAGGCTTTTATTCTTTATAAAGACATTCCCTGAAAAATCTTTATACAAAGATACTGGCCAGCCTCCCTGCTCACTGCACACTATGTTGGCAGTTGGACAGAGAAACTGCCATTCACTAAGTGCTTTTAAAAATAAAGAAAACCCTGAGAACCCCCCTATGAGAAGATGGGCTAGCCCAAAATCTGTCGGTAATTTCAGATTTCAACTACTTACTGTAAGTGACAGCAACATAGGAGAAAAGTAATTTATGGCTCATTTTACTCTGGAGGAAATGTACTTCTTATTTGTATATGTTATCACATATTTTAAATTTTACAATTTTTCGCCATAGTGCCCCTTTAACTGTGCAGTGTAGCTGTGAACTGAGCACAGGGTGTCCGTGCAGACATACATTCTTCATTTAGTATATAGGATCGTTTGGTGCTGTACATAAATGTGATTGTAAAGCTGCGGTTTCATTACTCTCTATCCAGTGGCGTAGCTAAGGAGCTGTGGGCCCTGATGCAAGTTTTACATTGGGGCCCCCCAAGCACTCTATACATAACAATTGGTACAGCGCACCAAAACCTGCCAATGGCAACTACAGAGTCAGAGGTGAAAGAAGGGGATGGGGAACAGCTTGTTAATGATTACTGCTATTCAAAGTATCTATAGAAGTGATTATTTTGAGCACAGGACCAATAGAGAGCTAAAACTGTAGTTGAGTGAGGGTCCTTCGGGGCCCCTCTGGCCCAAGGGCCCCGATGCGGTCGCTACCTCTGCAACCCCTATTGCTACGCCCCTGTCTCTATCCCAACTATGTTCTGATGTGAGCGCAACACACACAATTGCTCACTCTCAGCTCTAGCAATTTCCTACCTTTATCTGGTCAGCAGGTGCCTGTTAGCCAACCAGGTGCACAGCTGTACTCCCTTTGCCTGCCGTACCAAATCTAGCAGGAATTGCATAAATTAGGCAGCATTCAGGTGGGAGGCTTCGGTTGGACGTAATCGTAGATTATGCAGGCACTGCTCCCACAGGGGGTCCCTCCCTAACCGCTCACCTGTCACCCGCATCCTGGAGGCTGCAAAAATGTTCTGATGCGACGCAGATAAAAGTCGCAGACATTCTGCCACCTAATAGGAGACACGTAATAATCCATTTTAGGTATTCTGACCCCATTTCCACAGTTGTTCTGAAGCCTAAGGGCCCGTTTCCACTATCGCAAATTTGCATGCATTTCCCGCATGCGAATCGCATAGGCAATACAAGTGAATGGGGCTGTTTCCACTTGTCTGGATTTCTTTGCGGTTTTGTGTGCAGGAAAAATCTGCACGGCAGAGCCATCAGAATTCGCACACCGCTAGGCGATTTGCATACAATGTATTTAATAGGAAATTCGCATGTGCTTTCGCTATGTGAATTTTCTATGCAAATTCGCATACGATTTTGCATAAACCCAATGTAAAAGCACACAGGCACTGACATGGTTAAAGTCGCATACATACAAACATATGCAAAATCGTATGCGAATTCGCGGTAAAATTCGCATACAAACGCTAACGAATTCGCATCCACATTCAAATTCGTTAACGTGGTTTCTGTGATGAATCCGCCCCACACAAGTGGAAACAAGCCCTAAAGGGAACCTAAGTTTAGTAAAAAAAAAAAGTCAGTTTTACCTACCTTGAGCTTCTACCACCCCCCGCAGTCTCCTTGTGCCCACGCCGGTACTCACAAGCCTCCCGCCCCCCGCTGTGGCTAATTTTTTTATTTCCCCCGACGGGCCAGTCGATGGCCACTGCGGCTGCATGGCAGTGGCCACATGCGTTCTTGTTCACGCTTCTGTTGCCAGGAGTGTCCTGCGCAGGTGCGGTAGAGACTTTCTCGTATTGTGACATACAGGGCGCTTCCGGCGACAGGAGAGCGAACGAGTATGCGCATGGTCACACAGCCGCAGTGGCCATCAACTGCCCAGTCGGGGGAAATGAAAAATTGCCGCATCGGGGGACGGGTGGATCGTGAGTACAGGCGCAGGCACAGAGCGACTGCAGGAGGCCGATGGAAGCCCCAGATAAGTAAAACTGCCCTTTTTTTTATATACACTTTAGGTTCATAGGTCATGGCACTGCAATACTAGATTTCACCAGCGGGTGGCAACACTAACTTTGTTTATTTGTTACAGATCAACGGGGCAAGAAGCTGTGTATGAGATATTGGTATTCAGTGATGGAAGGCCACTCCTCCAAGACACAAAGATGATGTTTAAGGTAGTCTCTGTTGTTTGCACATTTTAAGAGATTGAAATACCTGTTTTTTCTCTCCTAAATATTGGTCATGTTATCTGTGACCAGGTTTTCTAAACCTAATCTATACAAGTGCTTTAGTTTATCAGACTGCAGGATGCCCATGCTCTCTGTCACACTTCTTTTGTGTGGTACAATTCCTTCCCTCAGCTGTTGTATCCTCTGATGCGGGTGTTTGATGGATGGATAAGGGAAGGGGATATCAGCTTAAAGGGGACCATACGACCATCTCATTCAATGATTATAATGGAATACAAATTGGTGCCACCAAGAGCCCCCCTCATAGATAATGCAACACATTCTGGGGCAAAATTGGTCACATGTATTGATTGGACACGCTGCAAGATGTAGGACTCCACCGGGTGCGCGGCAGTAACAGAGTGCGATATTGGCTGGACGTTGGTGATCCAAATATTGGATTGGAAAAGGTTAAACAGTGACTGCATAGTGTACTGTTTAAAGGAGTCATCAGGGGAAAAATGGTAAAATGAGTGGTACTTACCGGGGGCTTCCTCCAGCTCCAAGCTCCCAGCATGTCCCTCGCTCTGCCCGCAGCCGTTCGCCGCAGGTCCGTCCCGGTCCCCGGCGATGACGCCAGAGCAACCTGGAGGTCGCTCTGTACTGCGCCTGCGCTGTCAATCACCGCCACGTGGGCTGGAGCGGACTGCGCAGGCCCACGTGGCGATGATTGACAGCGCTGCTTTTCAGCCTCCTGCACAGCCCAGGTAAGAAATATGGCGATCAGACTCACCTCCTATTTTTGTCCCTAAGGGGACATGCTGCAGGAGGGGTCAGATCGCCAAGGTCACTTTTATTTTTTTCTTCAGCCTCATAAAGGCTATCATGGCCGCTGTCCTCCTCCCTCTCCTTCCCTCTGCCTGTATAATTGAGCAGGACGGCGATCCGTCCTGCTCTCCGCCTCCCATAGGCATCAGCCTATGGGCCTGATTCACAAAGCGGTGCAAAGTGTTTGCACGCCTGTGAAAAGCCCTTTATGAGGCCTAAACTCAGTTTAGGCGTGATAAAATGAAACTCGCGTCAAATTCCCGCGCGCAATGTTTTGCGCGGTGCACGATGCAGTGCGCGCGATGCGCCCATTAATCCCTATGGGCGATGCGCGCAGAATTGTGCGATTGCGCGCGCGGGACTTTGCGCGCGATAACCAGCACAAATCGGTGCTAACTCAGCGGTGCAAAGGTCATCACGCCTAAAGTCCTTTAGACGTGATAACTGAGTTATCACCGCTTTGTGAATCAGGCCCTATGAGAGGACGGTGATCCCCGGCCAATCAGATACATCTCATACAGCGCTGCGGCCCCCGGCAGCGCTGTACGCATGTAAACAAAGGGGAATTCTTTCCCCTTTCGTTTACAAGCAGCCTGCTAGCCACTATCGGCGGCTAGCAGGCTAATCACGGCTAATCACGGAACTCCGTTCTGTGAAGTGGCAGGGAACAATCGCGCATGCGCTCGGCCGTTCCCTGGGAAACTGCAGCCCCAGGACTTGACGCCAATTGGTGTTAGGCGGTCCTGGGGCTGCCGCCGCGCTCACGCTCATTGGCGTAAGGCGGTCTTCAAGTAGTTAAAAGACATTAAAGATGGCAGTTTCCATATCTCTCTCACTTCAGTTGTCCTTTAAAGAGAAACCCGAGGTGGGTTCTAAGAATGCTATCAGCACACAGAGGCTGGGTCTGCATATAAAGCCCAGCCTCTGTTGCTATACAGTGGACCCCCCCCCCCCCCCCAGGCCCTTCCCCTGCGCTCTGCTGTCCCCATAAATCATACGCCGTGCTAGCAACATCGCTAGCTGGCTGTTTACCTCTTGATGTTTCAGTCTCGCCGCTCCCCTGCGTCCTCTATGTCGCCGCTCCCCACCTGCGTCTCTTCCCTCCAATCAGCGGGGAGGGAAGGGACTCGGGCGGGGAGCGGCGCTATGGAGGAGGCGGGGCAGCGGTGAGACTGACACTGCCAAAGGTAATCAGTCGGCTGCGACACGCTGCATGTTGCTAACACGGCTGATGATTTATGGAGGCAAGCAGAGCGCAGAGGGGGCCCAGGGGGGAGCAGTATAGCAACAGAGCCTGGCCATTATATGCAGACCCAGCCTCTGTGTGCTAATAGGATTCTTAGAACTCACCTCGGGTTCTCTTTGAGGGCTCTGCCTCTGACACAGGAGACCAGGGTTTGAATCTCGGATCTTCCTGTTCAGTAAGCCTGCACTTATTCAGTAGGAGACCTTGGGCAAGTCTCCCTATCACTGCTACTGCCTATAGAACACCCTAGTAGCTGCAGCTCTGGGGCTTTCAGTCCGCCTGGAGAAAAATGCAATATAAATGTTATTGTCTAAAAAACATAAGGAAAAAAAAAATACCGTGATGGCATATAAGCAAAGTGACAACCATAGTGCAGCATTACAGCAGGGTGAGAGCAGTGCCCGGAGTCCTTGACATTCTCCAGCAGGTTGCCCGCCGTTTGGAGCGTGGCGAGCTCCGGCGACATTCGAGGCGTTCTTTTGTTTAATGTGAGAAGTGTTTTGCATGTCATAAAGATCTTCTCAGCGCTCTGATTAAATATCACCAGGGAACGGAGTTAATGAGAGGACAATGGGCGTCTTTGTGCTCCGCCGCCGCTCCTGCCAGCACTCTGCAGCGCGCTGGAGGCTATGACCAGTTTACACAGATCACAGAAAGTTTACCTGTCAGCTGGTGGTCAGTGCTTATCTCTGTAGTGACCGAAGTCCCCGTCCTCTGCCATCTGTGACAATGACACCCACCCTCGCATAATGAGCAGGACTGTGTGAGACGGGCATACTTTCTTTGTCAAACTTAGTCAATTCATTTCTAAAAAGCTTTATTGGCAGGACCAATAACATTTAGCCTTGCCAAAGGAATACAGAGTTATGCATGGGAGGTGGTTGTGGGGAGGGCATAGTGGGCAGTATAGGGCATAAACAGTTCATGGGGGGGTATAGGGGGTAGTATAAGGGGTACACAGTTCATGGGAGGGGGTATAGTGGGCAGTATAAGGGGTACACAGTTCATGGGGGGGTATAGGGGGTAGTATAAGGGGTACACAGTTCATGGGGGGGTATAGGGGGCAGTATAGGGGGTATACAGTTCATAGGGGGCAGTATAAGGGGTACACAGTTCATAGGGGTATCATGGTCCTCTCAGTTAGTGGCAGGCAGCCACATATCTGGCAGCTAGAAAGCCCCGGGTAAGTAAGAAAAACTTAAGCTGAGATCTCCGGTTAACTTTAAAGTGAACCTGAGACAGAGTCACATGGATAAAGTATACATACCTGAGGCTGGAGGAAGCCCCCTCCAGCCTGATCGCTCCCACGCTGTCCTTTTCTGACTTGACGATCTTCTGCAATTGGCCAAAAGAAAGCCCTCCGGTCCGGGGCCAACTGTGCATGCTTTGCACACGCTCCCGTGCGTTCACTGAGCCGGGAGCGCTCTGTGCCTGCGCAATTCTACTATGCAGGGGCAGAACGCTCCCAGCGATGGGAGCGAAGCAGGGGAGCATGCCTGGCCGGACTGCACAGGCGCCAGGTACACTTTAATCAGGGGCGTAACTAGGCCCCAACGGGCCCCCCTGCAAAATTTCAGAGCGGGGCCCCCCCTCTCCCTCACCTCGGGGCTCTCCCCTCCAGCTAGTTACAGTGTGTGGGCAGCGGCGGGCAGATACATACCTTCCGTGCGTTCCACCGCATACTCCTCGCTCTAGCGTCTGACGTCACTTCCGGAAGTGTTTTATGACCCTTGTGAGATGGGCCCCTCGGCTGTGAAGAGCACCAAGGGGAGCCAAGGGAAGGGGTGTGAATATTGTGGGGAGCCCCATAGAAGTAATTTTTTTAATGATTTTTTTTTTCAGTTACTATTGAGTTTCATCCTTCTGTAACATTGCGTACATTTGTACAGGTTTCTGTGTTTGTACTGTTACCATGCCATAGATCTTTGTGCACATTTTCATATGATTGTGCAGTACTCCAGTTACTGTATAGTTGATGTGGTGTAGTAGTGTCAGGCAAGGTGCTCTTTGGTGGGATTGGACCAGAATACTTAGCTTGTCAGGGCGTCAGAAAGTTAGCTAGATTACTGACTGTTGCATGTGATGATGAGAATAAATTCAGTTATTAACCGGATTACAATGTAATTATTTCTCCACAGTTCTCACTGCAGGAGACTCCTGTGATTGGTGGCGTCACTCCAGCGAGCGGAGTCCCCGGTAAGAGGATAAAAGAGCCTATTTATAAACAGCCAGCAACTTTTTAGTGCCACATTTATAAAGAAAAGAACAGATATATATAATGCAGTTGTGAATCAGACTTGAACAGTACAATGTATACCATATGCACACGGGAGCCCTGCACAGCGTACAGTAAATAAAGGTGCGAGGAAAAAACGGGTGCAGGGGGAAGCCGAAAGCCTAATAAACGAAAATTGTTAATAATGATATTAAAACAGTAGAAAATCTTACTGATATTTTATTACAGCTTAACCTAGCCCTACTCCCACACAGAAACCTCCACTGCCAATGCCTATCCCTAAGACCCCTCTGGAGGTGCCTGACCCTAAAACCCCCCGAGGGGGGTGCCAAAACCTAAGGTCTCCCCTACTGGTGCCTAACCCTAAAACCTCCCCCTAGTGATGCCTAAACCTAAGATCCCCACCTCCAGTGGTGTTTAACTCTTAGACCTCCCCTAGTGGTGCCTAACCCTAAGACCTCCCCTATTGGTGCCTAACCCTAAGACCCCCCCTAGTGGTGCCTAACCCTAAGACCTCCCCCAGTGGTGCCTAACCCTAAGACCTCCCCTAGTGGTGCCTAACTCTCAGCCCCCCCCCTTCCCCCTGGTGGTGACTAACCCTAAGACCTACCCTATTGGTGCCTAACTCTAAGACCCACCCCCTAGTGGTGCCTAACCCTAAGACCTCCCCCAGTGGTGCCTAACCCTAAGACCTCCCCCAGTGGTGCCTAACCCTAAGACCTCACCTAGTGGTGCCTAACCCTAAGACCTCCCCTGGTGGTGCCTAACCCTAAGACATCCCCTAGTGGTGCCTAACCCTAAGACCTCCCCTAGTGGTGCCTAACCCTAAGACCTCCCCTGGTGGTGCCTAACCCTAAGACCTCCCCTGGTGGTGCCTAACCCTAAGACCTCCCCTGGTGGTGCCTAACCCTAAGACCTCCCCTGGTGGTGCCTAACCCTAAGACCTCCCCTGGTAGTGCCTAACCCTAAGACCTCCCCTGGTAGTGCCTAACCCTAAGACCTCCCCTAGTGGTGCCTAACCCTAAGACCTCCCCTAGTGGTGCCTAACCCTAAGACCTCCCCTAGTGGTGCCTAACCCTAAGACCTCCCCTAGTGGTGCCTAACCCTAAGACCCCCCCCCCCCCCCGCCCCCGGTGGTGACTAACCCTAAGAGCCCTATTACACTTAATCAGTTGCTCTCAGTTAAAACGGAAAGAAAACTGATTTTCAAAGTAATACCCCTGTTTTCCTATGGCACCTTTCACACTTAACGCGTCTTAACTGAAATCTTCTTCCCAATGCACTGCTATGGAAGGAATGCGCACACCAACTGATTAAGTGTAAATGGGGCCTAAGGACCTCCCCCCACCTGGTGGTGGTGCCTAAGCCTAACCACCCCACCCCCGCACAAATACCCTTCCTGAGGCTTAACCATGCACAAACACCCTTAAAAACAGAACATTTGTACATACAAATGATAAAATATTTGATAACGTAACATTGGTGCATACAAACAAAATAATATGACAAAAACTATAACGTTGCCAGTTTCAAAACAATAACATATTCCAAAAACTTTAATGTTCTATTGAAAATGATATTTATGGTATACTTTAAGTTCTGCTTCGGGCGCAGTCTTAACAGTATTTGTATTAGAGTTTATGGCGGCACCCACATCGTCCACTAGCCACCGGCGCCCTAATTTCCTGCTACCGGTGAAAGAGCTCTAAAAGAATGGTGCGCCATTTCTAGAAAGGAGAGACACATCATGCCAGCCAGTGTTTATTCTCAGGCCTCTAGTTGTGGGCCCTGTATAGTGATAATAATATAATGAAGGAAAATTGTAATTTTGTTAAATTTATTAAAATAAAATACAAATAAATTGAATAAAATTTAATATTTTGTTAAAGTGAACCTTAACTGCAAAAAAATAAATAAATAAATAGAGTTTCACTTACCTGGGGCTTCAACCAGCCCCCTGTAGCCGTCCTGTGCCCTCGACCTGAAGAACCGATCCTCCGTTCCCCCGTCGCAACTAAGTGTTGGTTTTCCCGGTACGCATTCACGTCATGAAACGCGTCCTGTGCAGGCACAGTAAGAGGTTCCCTATTACTGCGCAGGACGTGTTTGATGAAGTGATTGCGTACCAGGATACGCATGGCAAGGGCCGCGCAGGCGCAGTGGACCGTCTGCTAATTAGTCAGCAAAACCGAAACTTAGCTTTGGCGGGGGAACGGAGGATCAGTTCTTCACACCGCGCGCATAGGACTGCTGCGGGGGGCTGGCCGAAGCCCCAGGTAAGTGAAACTCTCTTATTTTTTTATACTTAAGGTTCACTTTAAAATATCCAGTGAATATGTTGCTGCTTTTTTACCGCTTATTGGCTTTTCCTCTTGTCCTGTAGGTGGCATCATTGAGGTTTCTGGAAGAATACTGACTGAACATTTTGAAGACTATGACTTCAGTGCTGAATTCATCGAAGGGTATGGTGATTGGGTGCCAGAAGCGATTTCAATGTGCTGTTGTCTTGCTGGTGCATTTTAGTTTGATCACTGCCAATCCCGTCTGCCTCTCTTCTTCCGCCATCTGTAGCTGCCTCCTCTGTCAGTGTATTCAAAACCGATATTTTACTATGACTAAACCTAACCCTGCTCTAACTCAGAATCCTCTCCCTGATGTCTAACCCTAGCCCCTAGCATCCCCCCTGCATCCTAACCACCCCCTCACACAAACTTCCTACTTGATGCCTGACCCCCCTCCCCCCCCAAACACCCTACCTGACACCTAACCCTAACCCCCCCCCCCGTCTATGGTGGTGCCCAAACTCCCGATAGCTAGTGCCCACATTTCCTGCTTCCTCAGCTAAATTGGAGACCCAGAGCACACCCATTGCAGCCAAAGATGCCCCCCCTCCATGCCTTCTGCTGCTGAAAATTACCCCCTCGCCACGCCTCCTGAGCCACGCCCCTGTCTGCGGCCCCCCAAAAAACATACTGCAAGAATGCTTGTGCCTTTCGAGACCCCCTCTGTCCCGTTTTTGCCTCTCCCTGCTGCTTTCATGTGAACGAAAAACAGCCTATAAAATGTGGTAGCATCTAGGAAGAGGGCCATGACCCTGGAAGTAGTTTGCGGCACTCTTCCCAGATACAATCACATTCAAAGATTCAACCACAAAAAGAAAAAAAAAACATACTGAAAAAATGCTTGTTCCTTTGGGCCCCCCGCTGTCCAGTTTTTACCCCTCCACTTTTGTATTTAAAAATACTGTGCATGCACAGGTGGGCTGAGTCAGCCAAGTCACGCCCACTCATTGGGGCCTTTTGCAGCTGCACGGAGCGTCACGGAATGGAATGGGCGGACCGGTGAGCCACAGCACTCATCACAGTAGCCTCCAAGACACCTGTTTGGCTCGGGTATCCTTTAAAGCCAAACTCTGATTGGTTGCTAAGATCTGCACCTAATGATGATGTCATATTCTGTTAGCTCATAGCTGTGGCTGTCGTGTTTTGCAGGCCGGTGATTATGGAATCTGATTTGGACGGGTGGCTCTCACTCTGCACGTTAGCTGACAAGACCTCTGATAGCATGTAAGTCATTCCAGGGGGATTCTGCATTGTTGTTGTTTTTTTTTTTTTTTTTAAAGGGAACCTTAACTGAACGGGGGGTAAAGAGTTTTACTTACCTGGGGCTATTACCAGCCCCCTGCAGCAGTCCTGTGCCCTCGGCGCCGCTCTGGAATCCTCTGGTCCCCTGCTGTCACTTAGTTTCGTTTTTGACGACTCACCAGTCGCCGGCCGCCATGCGTATTATTGGACGCATTCACCAATGCACTATTGCGGACCGCAACGCGTACAAAAATACGCGTTGCCTCATTCCGCACGCGTAGATATGCGGCAACGCGTATTTTTGTACGCGTTGCGGTCCGCAATAGCGCTAATTGCATTGGTGAATGCGTCCAATAATACGCATGGCGGCCGGCGACTGGTGAGTCGTCAAAAACGAAACTAAGTGACAGCGGGGGACCGGAGGGTTCCAGAGCGGCGCCGAGGGCACAGGACTGCTGCAGGGGGCTGGTAATAGCCCCAGGTAAGTAAAACTCTTTACCCCCCGTTCAGTTAAGGTCCCCTTTAAATCCGATTATTCAGTCTCACCATATAAAATGGCATCGCAAGAATTGATGGTGTCCTGTTCGACCTCCGTAGTGGATTTTTTCATACATACAGTCACATCTGATATCGATATCTATCTGTTCTTTCAATATGAATGATCTGATTAAAAATATTATTGTTTTCTAAAAATTGCACCGATAATAGGCACATTAATGCAAACCCTTTAGCTCCACTCCTTAACCGATGCCACGCAGTAAGCTTCATCTCCACTTGAGGACCATAGGCTCACCCCCCCCCCCCCCAGTGAACAGGCTATTTTTTACTATTTAGGCCACTGCAGCTTTAGGAGCTCGCTGCAGGGCCGTACAACTCAGCACACAAGTGATTCCCCATCCCCCCCCCCCCCCCCCCCCCCCAATGGTGGGCTCTGATGCCTGCCAGCATGTTTGTTTGGGTTGTTTTCTGTTTGTTTATGTATTTATTTTATACATTTTCCCTTTTTTCATTATTTTTATGTCCCTCTCTCCCCTCATCAGCCAATCACAGCGATCGACTGTCATAGGCTTCAGGCTATGACAGCTGATCGCTTCTGTGCCTCCCAGGGGGACAGCCGTGTCACACGGCTGTCCCCAGTACAGCGCTGCCGTAAATTGCAGTGCTGTACAATGTAAATAGACGGCGTCCAACAGTCTCCTAGCAGTGAGCGTTGAGCGGTCCTGGGGCTGCCGCAGCGCTTACGCCAGTTGGCTTGGAGTGGTCGGTAAAGGAGTTAAAGCGGAATATAACCCTGCATTTCAACTTTGCTCTAAAACATTATTTACAGTATATTATATGCAACCAGCATTTTTTTTTTTACTAGACCAGCATTTGAAGGGTTACACAGTGCTTTAAAGTTCCTGGAGATTTCTGCAGACGCATCCAAAGCTGACATAGATACATTTTGTTTACATAAATGTATCTAAGTGTGGCATGTGACTCACTCTCTCTGACTGAGAAGGAGTTGGAGGACAGCCAAAGAGTGTGTAACATTTATCAATGGATACATTTAACTAAATAGAATGTATCTATCTGAACTTCTGCATATCTCTCCACGGAACTTTAAACCTCTGTGTTTAACCCTTCCAATGCTGGTCTTGTAAAAAAAATGCTTTTTGCATATAATATGCTGTAAATAATGTTTTAAAGCAAAGTTGAAATGCAGGGTTATATTCCGCTTTAAGCTGAAAAATGAAAAAACAATGTAGTAATAAACAAGCTTCAAAGCACACTTGAGTTGGAAGAAAAAAGTGAATATTTCCTGGGGCTTCTTCCAATCCCTCGTAGTCTGTCAGGGCCCTCAATGTCCTCTGGGTCCCGTCTTATGTACTGCTACCCCCTTCGAAAAGGTCTGCGAGTTGAGCTCTAGTTGCAGTGACTACATGCCTCGTCATTTGCGTTCCAATCACCAGGAGCGTTATGCTATTGCATGGTTCTTAAACACTCCCGATGACGGGAGCGCAGTCAAGGAGATGTGTGGAGACCGTGCATGCGCACTAGAATGCGACTAGAGGTCCAGTTGCAGATGTTTTCAGATTGGGCAGCTGCACATAGGACAGGGCCCAGTGGACACCAAGGCCCTGACAGACTATGGGGGGCAGAAAGAAGCCCCAGATAAGTAGAAATCCACTTTTTTGTCCCAATTCAGGTGTGGTTTAAAGAGAACCTGAGGTGAGAGGTATATGGAGGCTGCCATATTTATGGTAAGATAAGGAATTACACACACACAGTGTTTCTCTCCCTCCGTAATCTTCCTCCTCCCCTTGTTTGTAGAGTCTTGAGACACAGGCTGGGCGCTGGAATGATTTGTCTGTGATCTGTCCACACAGGAGCAGCTTGCTAGCAAGTAAGGATAAAAGCATGCCAGCCAACTAGCCAAGTAGATCTGTAGGTAACGTTTCTTCAATAATAGCACCATCATTTAGACAATGGCCTCAATTCACTAAACTTATCTCCTGTCTTTAATAACTCTTCTAGAGTTGTTACCATGGTGATAAGGCATGTAGTATTCAGGAAACATTTTACCTCAGGCAAGCCTAAAGTTAACTCTTCTATCTTTAAATTAACTCTCCAATCCTTAAAATAACTCCAGAGTTAAAGACAAGCTGTTAATTAGCTGCATGTGAAAATAACTACAGAGGAGGTAAATTAACTACAGAGGAGGTAAATTAACTACAGGAGAGGTAACTTAAGGAATGAAGAGATAAGATAACTCTCTCACGTGTGGAGGTAAGTTTTCTCTTGCCTTATTATCTCTAGCATGATCTTAGTGAATTGAGGCCATTCTGTTCTGCTCAAAAGCCTCTGTTCTGTTGGTAATGTTTACATTCGGTTCCTATAATTGCTGAACTACACTCACCTAAAGAATTATTAGAAACACCTGGTCAATGTAATTATCTAATCAACCAATCACATGGCAGTTGCTTCGATGCATTTAGGGGTGTGGTCCTGGTCAAGACAATCTCTTGAACTCCAAACTGAATGTCAGAATGGAAAAGAAAGGTGATTTAGGCAATTTTGAGCGTGGCATGGTTATTGGTTCCAGACGGGGCGTTCTGAGTATTTCACAAACTGCTCAGTTACTGGGATTTTATGCACAACCATTTCTAGGGTTTACAAAGAATGGTGTGAAAAGGGAAAAACATCCAGTTTGCAGCAGTCCTGTGAGCGAAAATGCCTTGTTGATGCTAGAGGTCAGAGGAGAATGGGCCGACTGATCCAAGCTGATAGAAGAGCAACGTTGACTGAAATAACCACTCGTTACAACCGAGGGGAATGTCCCCCCAAAAATATAAAAATTGAATTCTGACTGGATAAGCTGCATGCTTGTTTCAGATGTGTAATTCAGACACTACTGCAGCCAAGGAGATCAGCAAGACAGCCAGGCAACTGGTATTGTTTAAAAATAAATAAATATGGCAGCCTCCATATCCCTCCCGCTTCAGGTTCCCTTTAATAAAAGCAGAGCCATAATAAAAGGTAATTCATGTGCCCTATATTATATGTGTAACAACAGGAACAAGTAGTGTTCCATCATTTAGACTGTTTCCTTCTATATACTCTGACATAAGCAGGCAGACAGTTTCAGCAGTAGAGGGGGGCGGTGCTTGCCACATTCTGCTGATTTTCTAGCACCAGTCTCCTGAGAAAACGTGCCTAGTGTGCCTACGGATGAACCCGGCCCTGGGTAGAACCTTCATCTCTCTGTATTTGGTGTATGTCATGCTTTAGTAGTCTTGTCTTGTCACAGTTACCCGATACGTGTTGAGAATATGAACGGGACTCTGCAGTGCAGGACGGAATCCAGCTATATTGGTGAGTAAACTCATCTTTTGCCAATCGTCTTCAAAAAGCGACAGTCCACCGAAAATGAACGTTTCAATTCTAAAGAGATGAATATAAATAAAACAGTGACTGGCTGACTTTCCCCTCCCACTTTTGGGGGAGAAAAGTGCATCCTATGGTCAGAAAAATATGGTGGTTCCAGAGGGCCTCAGCTGGTCCTCTCTTGCTTTGTCCCGTCTTGTATCTATTGCTGAGAGGCAGGAGAAAGGCTTTTCAACATTCTGCATAAGCAGCTAATCTCCCATCTCACAACAGCGGCCTCTAGTGACCAGAGATTGCATAGCAAGGCTTGCACAAAGCTGCCTGGCAAGGTTGCAAGTTATAATGTGTAGGTGTTATAGAAAGCAAAATCACAATACCTTGCATGTGATTCCTATTGGTTGCCAGGGGTTGGCCTTAGATGGTTTGATACCCCCCTCCCCCCAAAAAACAAAAAAACAGAAACAAAGAAAATGGTGAATTTCGGCCCCAGGTTTATATTGTCCACATTTGCAGCATATCTGACTTTGTGAACTTCACCTGCTCATCATAATTGATAACCTCTGACCCATAAAGTCAGATAATAGACATACTTTGTAAGGGCCCGTGCACACCAAAAACCGCTAGTAGACGCTAGCGTTTTTGAAGCTGTTTTTCAGAACAATTCTAGGCGTGTTTAGAGCGATTTCTTAAACATGCCTAGCGTTTTTTGGAGCATTTTTGTGTAGCAGATTTTATATTTTGTTACAGTAAAGCTGTAACTGAACAGCTTCTGTAACAAAAACGCTTGGAAAACCGCTCCGATCTAGCGTTTTTCATAGGGATTTTCCACTTTCCTATACTTAATTACATTGAGACTGAATCGCCTCAGATATCAGCAGAAATGCTGCAGGACCCGCGTTTGCGTTTGGTGAAAAAACGAGGCGCTCTGGTGTGCACCAGCTCATTCACTTCCAATAGCCAAGCGGTCCCCCCCCCCCCCCCCCCGCAAGCGTTTTAAAAACCTCTCAGACCCGCTCTTGGTGTGCACCAGCCCTGACAGGTACACCTCTACGCATATACTAACCATTATGTTCCTCTTCTGTACAGGTTCCCACAACTTGACCTTTTCTGTGTTTAATAAAGGAAGGTAAGATATTTTATAGCAAGACTCCTGTGTGTTTGCACATACAACGACTTTAGTAGACTTCCTGTGTCAGTAGAAGTTAGCAGAACTTTTCTTCCTTGTTTCGGATGTTAAGTGGGCAGACTTTACTTCTTACACCCAGAGGCCATGCGAGGTTCCTGCAACAATATGTGCTGAGCTGAGAGCGGCTTCCTGTAGACCAGGGGAGTCCAAACCTTTTAGGCCAAAGGCCAAATTGCCGTTCGAGAGTGCTAGGGGGCTAAACTAGCAAAATGTTTCATTATTTTATTTTACAAGATGACACAGGAAATCCATCCGATTTCCTGTGTCATCTTCTAAATTAAAATAAAAAAATCACAGGAAATAGCCCATATACCGTGTGCAGTTAGCACTGTGGTAGCTGCTTATCAGTGACTGTAAGGCTGGTTTCACAGTGGGACATTAAAGTGGTGGGACTGTAGTGTTATCCGGATCATGAACGAGTCGTTCATTTGATCCGGATCTTTTTTATGATTCGAATCATCTGGATCATCACAATGAAAGATTCGGTTCACAGTGGATGTCTGTCTGGAAGAAACAGGAACATACAGAATGTACAGTGCAGGGAAAGTCCTGTCCTGCTAGTCATTTCACCCAGTCTGCTTCCCTAGTAAAATGATTCAAATGATTTGGTTCAAAGATCCGGATTTTTTCAATGATCCGATTCAAATGTTCCGAATCCTTAAAAAGATCCAGACTTCCTATGACTAACCTGGAGCGGCTGCTTTGAGAGCTGCATAACGCAGCTCAATCTGACGTCCAACTTCAATACCACCATACGTTGCATTAGGGGCACGTTATGCGACCATAACGTCCCCTAAAACGCAACGTCTTGGTGTGTAAGTAGCCTTAAGCACATAGCACGTCCATTGCATATTGTTTCCAACAGAAACTACCAGTTAGAAGTGTCACATTTTCTTACCACTGAATGGATTAGCACAGGTGTTTAACCACTTCACCTCTAAGGGTTTTTTTTCCCTTAAAATTCAGAGCAATTTTCACATTTCAGCGTTGCTTCCATTCATTAGCAATACCTTTATCACTTCTTATCACACCTAAATGAGTTCTATGTTGTTTTCTTCACCACAAATTAGGATTTCTTTCTGTGGTACTTTTTGCTAAGAATTGTCTTATATGCATTTCAAAGGAAATAAGTAACACATTTAAAAACTTTATTATTACTCAGTTTTCAGCCAATATAGTTTAAAAAAAAAACAAGTTACTGTAGATAAAACCTAGTAGATAAGAATTCCACTGCACCGATCTCAGGATAAAAGTCCAGTTTTTATTGAGGAAATTGTGGACAAACAGCAATACAGCTCACGTGTATCGGAGCAAACTTGTGGCTCCTTTGTCATAAAACCCACACATTTTATTTGCCTGTTTGTCCCGGTTATTACAACGTTTAAATTATGTTCCTAATACAATGTATGGTGACAGTATTTTATTTACGGTAAATGTGTTTATAGTATTCTCCTTGTACTCTATCAATAATTACAAGACCTTTTTTTTGCAAAAATAACAGTAACACACCCTCATGACATACATATTTAAAAAGCTTAGTCCCTAAGGTAAAAACTTATATATTGTCTTTTAAATTCTGTCACTTTGGCTATTTTTTTTAATAAGTGGGGATGGGGAGTGGGCAAAAAGGGTTAATGGGTATTATAGTTCATTTATTTTGTAATTTTTGTGTGTGTATTTTTTTTTGACCACTAGATGTCTCAACACTGTCCTTATCTACTTAAAATACTTAATCAAAGCATTCTGAACAGCAGGGAGTGAAAGTGTGTTTTGTTTACATTGAGCGTTCACTGATCCTGACTGGAACATATGATCGCTAATTCATGGACACTTTGATTGGCTTCGGAAACACCTGTTCCCATTCACCAATCTGTGCACGTGTGGGCTGCTCATTAACAAAGAGAGACAAGCTAAAGTGAAGTTCTCTTAGCATCATAGATATTCGTCCCACATGAGAGGAAATGGTTAAAGTGGGTAGTTGCTCTTGCCCTGTGCATCCAATTACTCATGCAGCAAGGCGGGAATTTCTGGGGGAGTTTCTGGGCAGTCTGTGCTTGACAATTGTTGCCAAGATAGCAAAGAAATGCAACTTGAACTTGTATTCAAGACTTTAAGGGGCATATGCAATTCACTTAATCACTTTTTCTCCTGAGTTTTCTCCTAGGTGTTATTTTTAAACTTGTCAATAAAATGCCTTTTAAGCCACCAGAAAGCAAGAAAATGCTCAAAATAATTTTGATAGTACCTACTTTTTGATACTTTTTTAGTTGAAAAGCGCTGGAAAGTTATTTAAAATTGAAGATGAAAAATTATCTCCTAGGAGAAAACTCAGGTGAAAAAGAGAATTGCATATGGCCCTAAGTGTGTTTTTGGCATTTGATGAAACTGGAATAATAATGATAGTTATTTTCATATTAGCTATAATTATTGTTTTTCAACAGGTCGATAACGAGCAAAGACGCCTGGCGTATCAGTGCCAAACATGAGCTCTTCCTCTACCAAACCCACCCAGGTACAATACTGCAGTTCTCTTTCCTCTGTATAATTTCCCATTACTGTTACGTTTATGCCTAGATTTAGTACTGGGTCCCCAGGTTCAAATCTGGGTTAGGACACTATCAGCATGGGGTTTGTATGTTTTCCCCATGTTTGTATGGTTCTCCTGTCACGTCTTTAAAGAGACTCTGTAACAAAATGTTTATCCTTATTTCTTCTATTCTATAAGTTCCTATGCCTGTTCTAATGTGGTCTGTGTTACTGCAGCCTTTCCTAGTTGCACAGTGTCTGTGTTATCTCTGTTATATGATGTAATCTTCTCTATTCTGTCGGCTCTGTCGCTGAGGCTGGAATGTGTGGAATGTGCTGCACTGCTTGTCATTGGCAGAAGCTATACACACCCTCTCCACACTCTGTGTGAGTCACAGTCTGAGCCTATCACAAGCTGGTTAGTTTGTTTGTAAACACTGCCTAAAACTCTCAATTACAAGCCAGGATTGCAGCAGGGAGTGGTAGAAACAGCACAGAGGGGCCCAGGAGAACATAATGAAGAGAATGGTATGCTTTCTATTGTAAGAATTTTAGAGTACAAATTCTCTTTAAGGAGAACCAAAAGTAAAGAAAATATTAAAAATAGATACTTGGGCACAAAAAGAGAGAAGAAAAGTTGCTCTGCACTCGGCAAATTGGGGTAGGACTATACCACATTAACTACAACAACCATCAAAGGAATCCCACCTGTAGACACGGATGGCCTGGGGGAGCTGGATGACATGCTGCCGGTAATTGTAGAGAAGGAACACTCAAAGTAGAGAAGGAACTTCACGTGGGGTGACCAAGTGAAGATAGGACGGCACAACAGCTGTATCGCGCTAATGCAGCGCTGGCTCACGTGCTTGTCCTGGGCAAATGGCGGAGCGTCTGAGCCTACGGGTTGGTCGCCCCACTCCCTCCCACCACAGCACGAGTCACGGCACCAGGTTTGATTTTGTATGGCATGCTGGATATGTCATTGTTTTGATGGCAACATGTATGGCAATAAAAGCGGTTAAAGGATACCCGAAGTGAAATGTGACATGGTGAGATAGACATGTGTATGTACAGTGCCCAGCACACAAATAACTATGCTGTGTTCCTTTTTTTCTTTCTCTGCCTGAAAGAGTTAAATATCAGATATGTAAGTGACTGACTCAGTCCTGACTCAGACAGGAAGTGACTGCAATGTGACCCTTACTGATAAGAAATTCCCCTTTTTACCTCTTTCTTGCTCTCAGAAGCCATTTTCTGCTAGGAAAGTGTTTTATAGTTGGAATTTCTTATCAGTGAGAGTCACACTGTAGTAACTTCCTGTCTGAATCAGGACTGAGTCAGCCACTTACATACTTGATATTTAACTCTTTCAGGCAGAGAAAGAAAAAAAAGAATACAGCATAGTTTATTTGTGTGCTAGGCACTGTACATACACATGTCTATCTCATCATGTCACATGTCACTTCGGGTATCCTTTAAAGGAGACAGTGCCCGGGCTGCATCTTTTTGTACACTTCAAAATAGATACCTCAGTTTGAAGCTTGAGGATAGTCTTGAGGCTTCTCCCACCCTCCTGTAGCTCTCTGTTCCAGTGCTGAGCTTGTATGCTCTTGTGGCAATGCTCCTGATCGAGTACAAGCTTCTCCATACTGGGAATGTGCAAGTAAGGTCCGCGCGAGCCCAATAGGATGCAGTTGCTCGTGCACAACTTTTACCTCTGTGCATAAGAGGCTTCATTCTACTGAGGATGTACAAAGCGTGCCCAAGCATGCCTGTTCGGCGCATGCTTGAGTATTGTTCGCACATAGCCAGGGGCGTAACTATAGACCCTGCAAGGGATGCAGCAGCAGGGGGCCCAGAAGCCACAGGGGGCCCTGTCCTGAGAGGCTGACAACTAAGGGCAAGGCAAGAAAAAAAACTTTCTGCTCTCTGCACAGTTGTTCTAATGAGTGTATCTGCTCAGCCACTGAAAAGGAATAATACAAAGTTTTGCAGACAAAGATTTGTAGACAGTCCCTAGTCAGTATGTAGTAGGCTCTTCTGAAAATTCTCCCATTGCTTCACTGATGGGGGCGGGGTGGGGGGGGGGTTAGTGGTGTTTGGCGATAGGGGGCCCCATCCAAAGTTTTGCAGGGGGGCCCAGTGATTTCTAGTTACGCCCCTGCACATGGCCATGTTCCTGTCTGTGTACTCCTACATGGACAGGAGCAGTGTGGCATGTGCATTTTCACCAAAGTCATTTTCGAATTGAAAATTATATTTTCGATTTTTTGAGAACATTTTTGCAAAAATACACTGTACTTTCGCAAATCTGGTCAAAGAAAACACATTTTTTGTTTCCAATGTAAAAATATTAAAAATCTTTATTTTTATCACAAAATCATTTACTTTTGTGTGAAAAATCAGAAACTTTTTTACAAAATGATTTTCGATGTCATCTTTGCTTGAAAGTTGAAGCCTACATTATTTTTGTGAAAATTGATGCGAAAAGAATATCGGCATTTTCGCTCATCGCTGCACAGGAGCGGAAGGAAAAAAGGGTCCTGACCAGCAGGGGTGAGCTCAAGGAGGATCTGGAAATCCTCTGGACACTGGACTTCTAATTTGTAAACTTTTTTTTAAAGTTGATGGTCAGTGATATGTGAATAATTCCAAGTTGATGCAGGATTACGAAAATGTTGTATGAAAATTTGTGCAGCTTGAAAAAGGACCAATCGAATTCACTTTGGTATAATTTGAGTTATTTGCATATCATTGACCATCTCTCATAGGCTATATTTTTAGTTAATACATTTTGGTGTTCTCCTCTATCAATAGATTCAAAAGGCATAGGCATTTAAAGAGAAACCGTGACCAAGAATTGAACTTCCTCCCAATCAGTAGCTGATACCCCCTTTACCATGAGAAATCTTTTCATTTTCACAAACGGATCATCAGGGGGTGCTGTATGGCTGATATTGTGGTGAAACCCCTCCCACAGTGTGATTTCAGGACCATGGTTCTGACATCGCACTGTGGGAGCCTTGTTGCATTGTGGGAAATAACAGCTGTTTCCAACTGCCAAAAAAGCAAGCAGCATCTCCTTCCACTGACACCACCTGCCAGCAGTAAAAATGTCACCATATGATAAATGTCAGAATGTAAATCAGGGAGAGGAAAGATTTTACAATGAGCAAACACTGACTAAATCATTTATACATAATTATTGTAAAAATAAAGTACTTTTGTATTACATTATTTTCACTGGAGTTCCTCTTTAAAATGCGAGGGTGGAATCGCTAACCTCCTTCTGCCACCTAGAGTCTGCTGCTGGAACATCACCCCTTGGCCTTGACACACTTTATTATATAGCACATAATTACAGACATGCCTCTTATTATTATTTTTTATCTATATAGTGCCGATATCATCCATAGAGCTCTTATTGTGTATTTCCCTATAGAGATTTTGTCAGTGAGTCCGCAGTCTGGCAGTGCAGGCGGAGGGACTGACGTCACCATTACAGGGGACTTCTTCCAACGTCCGACTACAGTCAGCATAGCAGGTATGGTCAAATCTTTTTCGGTATGTTAAAGGACACCTGAAGTGAGAGGGATATGGAGGCTGCCATATTTATTTCCTTTTAAAAAATACCAGTTGCCTGGCAGCCCTGCTAATTTTTTATGCATCAGAAGTGTCTGAATCACACACCTGAATTACACGGCTAATGCAGTCACACTTCAGTCAAACATATGATCTGCATGGTTGTTCAGGGTCTATGGCAGGGGTCAGGAACCTTTTTGGCTGAGAGAGCCATAAACTCCACATATTTTAAAATGTAATCCTGTAAGAGACATACAATATGTTTCAAACTAGGACAGTACGGCTCACGTCCCTGTTGCCATGGTGATGTGTATACAGTTGATCCCCGGGCAGAGAAAGTGTCAGACAAGTCTTCAGCTTCTCTTGGGTTTCAGCAACACCAGCAATTTCCCCGAGAGCCAGACAGGAGAAATACCGACTAACAGCTTGTACAATTAGCTAGCTGACTGACTGACTGAGGAGATCCCTGCACTTTGCCCCAATAGGCTGCCTGTCAAGTGCGGGGATCTCGTCCTACAAAGTCACTGGTCCCGGCAGGATCCAGTGTGGGACAATTGGAGCGGCCGTTAGTTTTGGGGGTAGTGTAAGTTAATATTGCATATTACAGCAGTAGCGTGTTTACTTTGAAAATGTTACTTGCGCTGCCACACTAAGCTGTGCTGCTTGAGCGGTGTAGCTTAGTGAATCAACCCCTACTGATTTGCCTATCGCACGCCGTTAGCATTGTGTTCCAGTCAGATCGGGCATGTCGGCCCTACACCTTGCAGCAAGTCAGCCCAAAATTGGTTGCATCGTTGACCGTATTCTTGGCAGCACTGATTTTTATCCGATTTGATTATAATAATCGAAATGGATGGTCGATCTGCGACCATCGCCTGATGTATGGCCACGTTTAGAGACTCAGGATTAGGGGGGACAGCCAGGCAATGCGCATTGTTTAAAAGGAAATCAATATGTCCGTCTCGTTATCTCTCTCCTTTCAGGTGTACGTTAGATTAAAATTTGGCTCCAGAAATACAGACATGCTGTGACTTTTCATGGTGCTTTTGTTACTATTTACTAACTAGGAAAACTGTGTGAAGTGAAATCCATCTCCCCCAAATCCATCACCTGCAGGACGACGGCACAAGGAGAGGCCCGGAACCCCCCACACCCTGGTAATTACCAGCGCTTCACCGGATAATGCTGCATCCTCAGAGTGATAACTGCAAGGCAAATACAATGCTGCCTGTCTTCAAGATACAGTAATACCTGGGATTGCAAGTAACTTGGTTTAACCACTTGAGGACCGTAGGCTTACACCCCCTAGTGACCAGGCTATTTTTTACAATTTTGGGCCCTGTAGCTTTAACAGCTCGCTGCAGGGCTGTACCACACAGCACACAAATTAACCCCCCCCCCCTTTCTGCCCACCAACAGAGTTTTCTGTTGGTGGGCTCTGATCACCCCCCCCCCCCCCCAATGTTTGTTTATTTGTGTATTTTTATTTTTTCCCTCCCTCCCCCCACCAGCCAATCACCGCGATCGGCTGTCATAGGCATAAGCCTATGAGAGCTGATCGCTCCTGTGCCTCCCAGGGGGGGACCGCAGAGTGACACGGCGGTCCCCAGTAAAGCGCTGCCATAGATCACAGCGCTGTACAATATAAATAGATGGCAGCCGCCGCTGGGAGACTGATGACAGAGCGGAGCTCCATCATGCAAGCGGAGATGCGCGCATATCGCCGCACGCGATCTCCTGCAAAACACGCCCCCAGGATTTGATGCCATTTGGCGTTACACGGTTCTGGGGGAGCCGCGGCGTTCACACCCATTGGCGTGGCGTGGTTGTTCGGTAGTTAAGAGCACTTTGCAAGGCAAGCTAAAATTTTTATTAAATTTTGACTTGATAAGCAAGTAATGTCTTGAACACATATTATTTGTACAGAGGCGCCAACAAAAGTATAAAATATAGTAAAAACTTTTTTTTACTGTATTTTTAAAAGAAAAATTTGCTTTATTGACAACTGTGTGATGCATTGCGTTTTGCAAGCGAGACCCGCTTCATCAGGCAGATAAGGGAGTAACTAGAGTATGTGCTATGGAAACGCAGTGGCTTGCGCAATTATTCAGGTTGGAATGAGCATGTGAGGTGTCCCACAATGCTTTACCGCTTAATATGCAAACTCCTTGGTGCTTGTTTTAAGGTGGCCATACACTGATAGATTTGCAGCAGATTTGACCATCAAGATAGATTTCTGTCAGATGCCTGTCAGTTTGAATCTGACAGGAATCTATCTGATGTGTGACACACACCAGGGACTGATTTCCAATAGATTTCAGAATGAAATGTATTGGAAATTTATTGAAAATCGATCTAAAGGCATTACTGCACCATTAGATCCAATGCAACTCTATGGGCCATCGATCTGCTGACAGCAGCAGATCGACCTAGATTTTCCATCCTGTCAGATAGATCAAATCGATCAATTTCTGCCGCAAATCGATGGGCCGATCGATCGTGCATCGATTTGCGGCCGGCCGATCAATTGTTTCAATCAATCGATTGATGGCTGTAATTGACCAGTGTATGGGCCCTTTTAGCCACTTACACACTTCTAGGATTTCACCCCAGTAGATTGCAACACTTACTGCTTATCAGTTCCTGTATTACTCTGGAATGTACAGGGTAACACACACAGCTTTACATTATTAGCAAGAGCTTTCTAATCACAAGCTCAGCAAAGCACTGCTAGTCAATGTTGTAGCTAGAGGTTATGGGGCCCCATAGCAAAATTTCCATGGGGCCATCAGATCTAGGCACTCTTGAACAATGCTTCCCTCTGGATATGAGTTGATTGGGCGATTTACATTCCCATGCAATGTACACTGTGTACAGTCCATGGACACTGAGACAAAGTCAGAGGGTGGAGCAACAAAGGAGAGTTAAAGAGTACCTACATTATAAATTACAGTTTGCTTGAAACCTAATAAGTTTCCAAGATATATAAAATCGCCCATAAAAAAGTGGGATTTTGTCACCCCCAGGGTCCGTATTCCACCTATGGTCTTGAAATCCCCACCCCCAGTGTGAAATTTGGCCCTGGCATTTTTTTTCTTTACAAACCATAAGTGCAAAGGATGCTGGGGGATTGATGGTCTAACTCCACCCCTCATGTCCATGTGATCTAATCTAGGCAGGCAGGCAGACATCTGAAATAAGAATTATAACAAGCAGACAGGATAAAACAGGCTGCAGCTGTTATCCTGTCTCTTCTCTCTCCTACACACTGTGAAAAGAGAAGTAATTTGATCCAGGCAGGCAGAGGGCAGGTGAGGGAGGGGCAGAGTTGGGAAACAGGCTGGAGGGGAGGACACATGTTGAAGGTGCACTTTAGAAATGCTACTACAGATATAGATGTGAGTCTGTTCTATCCACTATGGGGTACCAGATGTAAACTTTATGTTCATCTAACTGTACACAGTGCATAGACTACATGTATGTATTGCCATTCAGACCTTTTTTTTTTGGCTCCACAGCAATCACATTCACTGTTTGTTTTCATCCTGTACTCAGGTAACAGAGGGCTGCAGTTTGAACTCTGGGATGAATCACATGACCAGAATCTGAATGACACGCCTCCGGCTCACCGTAGCTTAGTGGTCCCAGATGCCAGCTCTCCATCAGACCTCCACCCAACACCGGGGCGGCCTTTCAGGTGCTAGAGACACTAAACAGCAATGCAGTCAAGACGATGGCTTGTGGATTCATAGAACTTTTCCTATATTTTCAGTTGTGCTCTTGTGATATGTATTTTTCTCCCCATCTTTAAAGAGAAACCGTAACCAAAAACTTAATCTCAATCAGTAGCTGATACCCCCTTTTCCACGAGAAATCTATGCCTTTTCTCAAACAGATCATCAGGGGGCTCTGTATGGCTGATATTGTGGTGAAACCCCGCCCACAGTGTGATGTCAAGACCATGGTCCTGACCGTTTCCTGTGGGAAATAACAGCTGTTTACAACTGTTTCCAACTGCCAAAAAAGCAAGCAGCTTCTCCTTCCACTGACGTCACCTACCAGCAGTAAAAATGTCACCATGTGATAAATGTCAGAATGTATATCAGGGAGAGGAAAGATTTTTCAAAAGGCAAACACTAACTAAATCATTTATACATAATTATTGTACAAATGAAACACTCTTTTTATTACATTATTTTTACTGGATTTCCTCTTTAAAAATATACTGCCTTGCTGAGCTGATAAACAAACAGATGCAATGACCCTTTGAACTTTCCTGCTCAGAAACCTCATCTAGTGCTTGGTGCACACAATGAGATCTTCTGGCAGATTTACTGCCAGATCGATTATTTCCAACATGTCCGATCTGATTTCCGAATGATTCTCCTATCGATTTTCCATAGAAGTGAACAGACAATTGATCGGAAATCAAATCGGACATGTTGGAAACAATCGATCTGGCAGCAAATCTGGTAGAAAATCTCATCATGTGTACCAGGCATTAGCCTTTTCTCACTCAGATAAAGCTCTTTTGGCTTCTACTTGCTTTTCAGGAGACTAAATTCCACAAGCTGTTCAGAAGCTCATTTGCATAGATAACAGCACTAGCTTCGCTGTACTGGAAAACAGAAAGGAACTTCAGATAATGTATTAGTAGGGCTAGTACTACATGTACCTATGTTTACCTTGTCATGTAACATGTCACTTCAGGTGTGCTTTAATTCCACCTTAAATCGTCCAGATCCACAACTAATAGTGATTTAGAGGAAGCCATAGACTCAGCATTATTAAAGTTTGTTTCTCAAGTGTCCTCAGCGTCTGTCTAATTACTGCTACTTTTCTCTCTCCAGGGCGAGATTACGGGGCTACTTTGTGTCTCCAGAGACCAACAACTACACATTCTGGATAGAGTCAGACAGCAGAGCACAACTCTTTCTCAGCCCATCGGAGGAGGCAGCAAGAAAGGTAGCAGCTTGTTTCTACACCTCAAATCCCCCAACAGGAAATGACACTTAATCAGGACGAGTGTGTTCTGTTGCTATGGAGGGTTTCCAGACTGGTATTCTATCTATCTATCTATCTATCTATCTATCTATCTATCTATCTAGCTATCTATCTAGCTATCTATCCAGGGTCGTAACAATAGACTAGTGACCCCTACCGTGTTGGTGGGCTCAGGGGTTAATGGGGCCCACCTTTTGTGAGATGCAGAGGGTGGCAGTGTCTTACATCGCCTGTTGGCGGTGGAGCTAGCTACCCATCCTCTTCACTCCTCTCTTCTTTACCCGCTCTGTATAGTGTAAGAACTCCTTGCAACTCTCTCTGCATGTCATGTAACGTGTATCAGGGAGCTGCAGGGAGCAGTATGCTGTACAGTGTGGCTCTCTCTGCATGTCATGTGATGTGTATTAGGGAGCAGTATACTGTACGGCGCGGCTCTCTCTGCATGTCATGTGACTTGTATCAGGGAGCTGCAGGGAGCAGTATAGTGTACAGCGCGGTTCTCTGCATGTCATGTGACATGTATCAGGGAGCAGTATAGTGTACAGCGCGGTTCTCTGCATGTCATGTGACGTGTATGAGGGAGCTTCCTGGAGCAGTATACTGTACAGTGCGGCTCTCTCTGCATGTCATGTGATGTGTATCAGGGAGCTGCAGGGAGCGGTATACTGTACAGCACGGCTCTCTCTGCATGTCATGTGACGTGTATCAGGAAGCTGCAGGGAGCAGTATACTGTACAGCGCGGTTCTCTGCATGTCATGGGACGTGTATCAGGGAGCTGCAGGGAGCAGTATACTGTACAGCACGGCTCTCTCTGTATGTCGTGTGACGTGTATGAGGGAGCTGCAGGGAGCAGTATAGTGTACAGCACGGCTCTCTCTGCATGTCATGTGACGTGTATCTGGGAGCTGCAGAGAGCAGTATAGTGTACAGCGCGGCTCTCTCTGCATGTCATGTGATGTGTATCAGGGAGCTGCAGGGAGCGGTATACTGTACAGCACGGCTCTCTCTGCATGTCATGTGACGTGTATCAGGGAGCTGCAGGGAGCAGTATAGTGTACAGTGCGGTTCTCTGCATGTCATGTGACGTGTATCAGGGAGCTGCAGGGAGCAGTATACTGCACAGTGCGGCTCTCTCTGCATGTCATGTGACGTGTATCAGGGAGCTGCAGGGAGCAGTGTACTGTATGGCATTATTCTCTCTGCACGTCATGTGACGTGTATCAGGGAGCTGCAGGGAGCAGTATACTGTACAGCACAGTTTAAGAGGGGAATGAAGAGGACATGTAGGTAGCTGACTACAGGTGAAGGATGAATCTGCCAGTCTGCTTGCTCAGGATCTCTGTATGGGCGTGCTGGAATGGTGGTTATAACCTAGTGCAGGAGGGCTAGGGGAGGATGCAGGGCTTTGCAGGGGGCCTAGCTGGCTCAGTTTTGCTGAGGAGGTCCGCTGGATTCTAAGTATGTCCCTCTATTTACTGAATACCTATTAATCCATTATCTCTCAATCGCCCTCTCCTCCTCTATCTCCATACTAGATAGATAGATAGATAGATAGATAGATAGATAGATAGATAGATAGATAGATAGATAGATAGATAGACATGTACATAAACTTTGTGTTGCAGGTTGAGATTGCCTCCATACCACGTGGAGTCACAACCTGGGCTGAGCACTGGACACTGGACTGGAATGACTCATGGAAACAGAAATCTCACAAGATGGAACTCTTAGGAGGACAGAAGTATTACCTGGAGATGCTGCAGAGTGGCACAGGACCAAAATCCAGCATGAAGGTCGGCCTTCAGATCCACAACACCTGGCTGAGCCCGGAGGTGGTGAGCTCTTACCAGCGAGAGAAGCACCAGATAGTGGCCAGGTCCTCCTGGCTCCCGGAAATCCAGGTGAGAAGAGGGAAGCCTTGGTAGGTTTAGCTGAATGAGCATGTTTTTCCCGCTTTTTCTAGTCAGATCTAATAGGGTTAAGGTGGCCAAACACCATACAATTTTGTAAAATATCTGTTCAATTCAAGAATTGCAATCCATTTTTCTGACTGATTGTAACAATGCAAAAAATCTGACCAATGTACCACACACCTATGATCAGTTTTTCAACAATCTTGAATAAAATAATTGAAAGCTCAGAAAAAATTGATTGCAACTGTTTATCAAGTAATTGACAATCCATCACACACCATACAGTTCTTGATAAAGTTGGTCTGAAATTTCCAACATGTCCAATCTCCAAAAATGAAAAAAAAAATAGGATTTATTGATCCAAAACAAAGAAATGCTCTCGATTTTTTTGGGACAACCGATCGTAATTATCGAATTAGCGAAAAATTGGATCTTTTAATTGTATGGTGTGTGGCCACCTTGAGGCTGAGAAAATAGTGAAGCTAGAAATAATGGGTGTGGAGTAGGGATACTCATTCGGATCCCACGGAACATACATTTCCGTATTTATGATCGGATCGAATCGCGTTACTGCAACTCAGTAATGTTAGACCAATCACAGAACTCGGAAGCATTGGACCAATTAGAGGATGCAAAAAAAATTCCCCACAAAAGATTCCTCAGAAACCAAGGGAGTCGGTAAGTAGCATTGACGGAAGTCGGAATTTCTGCGGAATCAGAAATCGGCCTCATTGGAGGGAGGTTCAATGGTAGCACCACCCCTACACAGTACCCCAAGCGGGACAGTGGCTGGAACAGTCATGAGTCCCTCCAGAGGAGTGAAGGGGTGAGGATGATTTATGCATTGCGTACTTCTACCAGAAGGCACTACAAGTAGATAATGTCTCCACAAGACATTAGGACATTAAACAATACAACATATGCTCAGGGCCAGATTTAGGCCAAGGTCACCTAGGCCGTGGCCTAGGACACCACAGGAGCAAGGGCACCAAAGCTGCAGGCTAAACTGGTGCAGCATTTGCAAGCTTGCAAATGCTGCAATGCAGGGAGATGAGGAGAGCGTCTGGCCGCAGTACTCTCCTGCTAGCCCCCTGTGCAGCAGCCACCTTGCTCTCTATGCACGTTTGCATTGTGGCTGGCAGCTATGGACTTGGGCAGCATTGGAGACAGGAAGAGGAAGCTTCTGCACTGGAGACGAGCAGAGAAATGAGTGACACTGATGGCTGCTGAGGAGGGATTGAGGGAGTCATCTGGCTATATATTCTAAAGGGAAGGGGGAGGCTACATATATTGGAGGGAAAGGGGGGAGGAGTCACCTGGCTACAAATGCTAGAGGGAAGGGGGAGGGGTCATCTGGCTACATATACAGGAGGGAAAGGGGAAAGGAGTCATCTGGCTACCTATACTGGAGGGAAAAGGGGGAGGAGTCATCTGGCTACATTAACTAGAGGGAAGGGGGAGGGGTCATCTGGCTACCTATACTGAAGGGGGTGGCTGGTATCAGTGGCCTAGGGTGGTAATGATTACAAATCCGGCCCGGCATATGCTTTGTTTTTCTTAGCTTCATCTAGTTCCTAGGCTTCAAATTACTGATTTTTTTCTTTCGTTTTTAAATTTATTGTTATTTTTTTTTAGGAAGTGATGGTTTCGGGAGAAGGACTGATCCAGTTTTGCTGGGATGGTGTATCCAGTAAGCCAGTAAGCATGAACA
This sequence comes from Hyperolius riggenbachi, assembly GCF_040937935.1. Taxonomy (NCBI): domain Eukaryota; kingdom Metazoa; phylum Chordata; class Amphibia; order Anura; family Hyperoliidae; genus Hyperolius; species Hyperolius riggenbachi. The sequence continues at coordinate 48,900,451 of NC_090649.1, read as the reverse complement.
GTACGGCCGGACAGGTGAGTATTAGCTGTGACCACTGACCATGAATGATAACGTCCTACTCCTCCATATTCTTATCATGACTGTTCTTATTTGTGGCTGTGCAGATACAGTCAGTCATTGAAGACATGTTGTCCATGCACTGTTCTACAAAGCTCTCCAGAGACGATATCTTACTGCATTACCAATTCGAGGAAGGTGAGACATCTGTTCCATTTACAAAAGGGAATCGATAGTGTTCTAGTTTGGACTATTGTAATATATTGCTTGTGGACTCTCAACTAACAGACTGTCCCCGCTCCAATCTGTACTGAACTTGGCTGCTCGACCCATTCATCTTTCTTCTCGATCTTCCTCTGCTGCTCCTCTCTGTCAAGCTCTTCATTGGCTAACAATTAACAAGAGGATCCAGTTCAAACTCCTAACCCTAACCTACAAAGTTCTCCACAATCTCTCTCCCCTGTACATCTCCTCACTAGTTTCCAGATACCAACCCAACTGCAATCTCAGATCTGCACATAACCACCTTCTGTCCTCCTCTAGAATGGCCTCCTTACATTCACATATACAAGAATTCTCACATGCCTCACCACACCTCCTCTGGAATCACCCTCCCAAACACATCTGTCACTCTCCAACCTTTGACTTCAAGTGCTCCCTCAAAACTCACTTTTTTGACAGGCATACGCTCTAACCTAAGCCATTCCTCCTTCAACCTCTGGACAAGTTGTACTCCTTACTAGATAACCGAAAAACACACTGCCTTTAGGTGTACATATTGAATACATATGATACTACCACCCCTACCTTTTGTTTCCTCCCTATTTCTTTAGATTGTAAGCTGGCAAGGGCAGGGCTCTCTTACCCTTTTGTGTCCTGAAATTTGCCATATATTTTGTACATCGTGTTACAATTGCTGTCTACCCAATTCTGTATTATGTACCAGTTTTGTTTCTTACTCTGTACAGAAGCATGGAATATGTTGGCACTTTATTAATAGTAATAATAGTAGTGTTTTTATAGCTTTAAATCCATTTTTTTAGCTGGGTTTTTCTTGTGAATTATATTGCTTTTATGTATATGTCAGAGGTGGATGAGTCCATCATGGGTGGAGAGAAAGCTGGATGGACAGAGCCGTACTGCGGGAGGTTCAGCATCTTCAAGCCAAGATATATTCTGAAGAAGTCTGGTGCCAAAGGACCTATTGCAATAAATGCGTACAGTCATGTGAGTATCTGCAGCCATTGGGAGGTCAGAATCTGAGGTCTCTCCTAAAGCGCAAAGAGAGCAATTTGGGAATAGGGATGGCCGAAAAATGCCTATTTCTTATTCCGCAGGTTTCCGATTTCCAAGGAGTCTTGTCATTTTTTGCATTCTCTGGTTGGCCAAATACTTCCAAGTTGACTCTGAACTATAGGACCAATCAGAGAATGCAGAATTTTACTGCGGTAATTGGAAATTTGAGGCCAATCACAAGTCTTAGAAATACTTGGTAGCATCCAAGTCTTGGGATTGGACTAAAATGACTGCGGTAATCTGATTTTCACAGAATAATTCTGCATTCTCTGGTCCAATGCAGTGCTGGTCGTAATGGAAAAAGCTATGCTTACGGATCATTACGCGTAATTTTACGCTATTACGCATTACGAAATTACGCTTACGGCATAGACATTCAATTTCGGGACATGTTTGTAATTACGCATTGCCCTTACGCAATTACACGTAAGAATACCGTAATTCAGGTTGCTACGTTATAGGCTTACGCGTAAAATCCTACTAGCAATTAATGCGTAAGGTCATGCTGCCAAGCGGAAAAGTTGACGCATGGATCAATGTTAGGTAGCCGCCGACTTTAAGGGTTAATAGCAAAGCCCTCTTAAGTGCTAAGAGCCTCAAATTTGGAGAATATATTAAGGAGATCAGAAGGAATAAGAGGAAAATTTTTTTTTTTCAAAAAGACCTTATAGTTTTTGAGAAAATCGATGTTAAAGTTTCAAAGGAAAAATATATACATTTAAAAACCCGCCGACTTTAACGGTTAATAGCAAAGCCTGCTTAAAATTTAGCAACACCAAATTCACAGGGCATATTAAGGGGATCAGTGGGAATAAGAGGAAAAAATTTTTTTTCAAAAAGACCTTATAGTTTTTGAGAAAATCGTTTTTTAAATTTCAAGGGCAAAAATGTCTTTTAAATGCGGAAAATGTCAGTTTTTTTTGCACAGGTAACAATAGTGTTTTATTTTCATAGATTCCCCCAAGTGGGAAGAGTTTTACTTACTTCGTTCTGAGTGTGGGAAATATTAAAAAAAAACGATGTGGGGTCCCCCCTCCCAGACCTCTTTAACCCCTTGTCCCCCATGCAGACTGGGATAGCCAGAATGCGGAGCACCGGCCGCGTGGGGCTCCGCACCCTGACTATACCAGCCCGCATGGTCCATGGATTGGGGGGTCTCGGAAGGGGAGGGGCAGCCAAGCTTTCCCCTCCCCCTCCGAGCCCTTGTCCAATCCAAGGACAAGGGGCTCTTCTCCACCTCCGATGGGCGGTGGAGGTGGAGGCCGCGATTTCCTGGGGGATGGGGGTTCATGGTGGCATCTGGGAGTCCCCTTTAAAAAGGGGTCCCCCAGATGCCCACCCCCCCTCCCAGGAGAAATGAGTATAGAGGTACTTGTACCCCTTACCCATTTCCTTTAAGAGTTAAAGTAAATAAACACACAGACACTTAGAAAAAGTATTTTAATTGAACAAAAAACATAACCACGAAAAAAGTCCTTTAATATTCTTAATTAACCATTAATACTTACCTGTCCCTTTAAATAAATGTTCCCTCGCAATATCCTCGGAAATGTTCTATCAGTTACAATGTAACAAAGTTATTACAATGTAACAACTTTGTTACATTGTAACTACGCCGCACCCGACGTCACTCGCCGCCGCCGCCGCCGCGTCTGTGCTGCACGGACCGACAGAGCTCTGAGCTATAGCTCAGAGCTCTCTAAGCATCTTTGTATTTGGGCTCCAAGAAGCCCCATTGGTCCTTAGCAGACCAATGGGGTTCCTTTAAATCAGAAGGAACCCCATTGGTCTGCTAAGGACCAATGGGGCTCCTTGGAGCCCAAATACAAAGATGCTTTCGAGAGCTCTGAGCTATTTAGCTCAGAGCTCTGTCGGGTGAAGGGACGCTAAGTCCCCGCCGGCTCCGCTGCCCTCCCCGCCTCTCCCACATGTCACCTATATACATGCTGGCACCCATGGGTGCCAGCATGTATATGGGTGACAGGTGTGGGCGGAGTGAACGGCGGGAGCCGGCGGGGACTTAGCGTGTATGCGGCGGCCGGCGGGTGAGCGGCGAGTGACGTCGGGTGCGATGGTGTTACAAAGTAACAAAGTTGTTACATTGTAATAACTTTGTTACATTGTAACTGATTAGTATATTTCCGAGGATATTGCGTGGGAACTGGCTTTTAAAGGGACAGGTAAGTATTAATGGTTAATTAAGAATATTAAAGGACTTTTTTCGTGGTTATGTTTTTTGTTCAATTAAAATACTTTTTCTATGTGTTTGTGTGTTTATTTACTTTTAACTCTTAAAGGAAATGGGTAAGGGGTACAAGTACCTCTATACTCATTTCTCCTGGGAGGGGGGTGGGCATCTGGGGGACCCCTTTTTAAAGGGGACTCCCAGATGCCACCATGAACCCCCTCCCCCAGGAAATCGCGGCCTCCACCTCCACCGCCCATCGGAGGTGGAGAAGAGCCCCTTGTCCTTGGATTGGACAAGGGCTCGGAGGGGGAGGGGAAAGCTTGGCTGCCCCTCCCCTTCCGAGACCTCCCAATCCATGGACCATGCGGGCTGGTATAGTCAGGGTGCGGAGCCCCACGCGGCCGGTGCTCCGCATTTTGGCTATCCCAGTCTGCATGGGGGGACAAGGGGTTAAAGAGGTCTGGAAGGGGGGACCCCACGTCGTTTTTTTTTAATATTTCCCACACTCAGAACGAAGTAAGTAAAACTCTTCCCACTTGGGGGAATCTATGAAAATAAAACACTATTGTTACCTGTGCAAAAAAAACTGACATTTTCCGCATTTAAAAGACATTTTTGCCCTTGAAACTTAAAAATCGATTTTCTCAAAAACTATAAGGTCTTTTTGAAAAAAAAAATTTTCCTTTTATTCCCACTGATCCCCTTAATATACCCTGTGAATTTGGTGTTCCTAAATTTTAAGCAGGCTTTGATATTAACCGTTAAAGTCGGCGGGTTTTTAAATGTATATATTTTTCCTTTGAAACTTTAACATCGATTTTCTCAAAAACTATAAGGTCTTTTTGAAAATTTTTTTTTCCTCTTATTCCTTCTGATCTCCTTAATATATTCTCCAAATTTGAGGCTCTTAGCACTTAAGGGGGCTTTGCTATTAACCCTTAAAGTCGGCGGCTTTTTTATATTATACTGGAGCGTAATATTACGCGATTACGGCAGACTGTGTAATTTCAATGGGAGTTTACTGTCTTACGCGTAATTTGTTACGCGTAAAAACGTAACCCACGGTCTACGCGTAATTAATTACGCGTAATACCGTAACCTTACACGTAACGCTTACGGTGCATTTGTAGTGAATTACGATGCGTAATTACGCTAATGCGTAATTTCGGCCCAGCACTGGTCCAATGCTTCCGAGTTCTGTAATTGGGCTAAAATTACCAAGGTGCGGTAATGCAATATTTCTGTGGAAATCAAATTTCTGTTTTCCAAAGTCTGAACTGAAATACCGATTTCCAATTGGAAATTTCATTTGTGCGAAATCCGATTGAGCATCCCTACTTAGGAACAGACATTTGTATTTTTCAAACTCTTTACAAGGCACATACTTATATCGGTAGAGATAGGCCTCGGGATAGACCAGAGGCTTTCTGTCTCTTCTTATGCCCCACTGTTCCAGTGAAAGGTCTCTAAGTGTCTCCTGGCCACATTTATGGTCATGGATGAGAGCTGGTGATTTGGGTGCCCTGCTCAACAGGCATCTAATGGACACCAATGCTGAGTATTGTACCAGGAGGCAGGGCTGGATTGACCATAAGGCACTGTAGGCGTGTGCCTACAGGCGTCTGATAATGGAGAGGCAGCTAACTCCCCTCCTAGAGTCCCTCCCTTCTTCCCTATGCAGAGTCCTGATGAGAGTGTAAATGAGAGGTTACTCACCCAGGTCTCAGCATTCCATTGAACAGATCTACCTTCAGCCATAGGCACCACTAGCTACTTAATACTGAGGGTACCTCTGGATACCTAATGCTAAGGAGCACCTGTAGCTACCTATGATGGGCAAGGGAAGTAAGGGAGAGGGGACAGTTGGGACAGCCAGCACACTTGTGGTTCAGTTTGGTGGTGGTTTGTAGGTTCATGGAGGGCGGAGTCTAGGGTGTCAGATGTCAGATGTCTATAGGCTCCTGTGAGGTGAATCCGGGCCTGCCAGGAGGTGAGTTGGGCGCTCAGTGTGGGAGTAGTATAAATAAATCAGTGCAGATCTCATTAACAGGGTGTTAGTCCATATAGTAACTTTCCAGGTGCTTGGTTCTCTCGCCAGTGTTCCCCAACCCTGTCCTCAGGGCTCACCAACAGTGCATGTTTTGTGGAAATCCACAGTAGTCGTTAATCAGTTCTGCTGCAACACTAATCACCTCACCTGTGCAGGTTTGTGGTTTCCTGCAAACATGTACTGTTGGTGGGCCTTGAGGACAGGGTTGGGGAACTGTGCTCTAGACCTTTAAAGTCCTGTGCCCACCATCACCAATTAAGGGAAATAAAGGCTTACCAGCTGCATGCTACCCACATTATAAGCTTGTATGTATAACTCTGTCAACCAAGGAAGCTGGATCGATCCTCCGGACTTCCAGCTGTAATGTAGTCCTCCAGTCGATATTAGTACAATTTCCCAGGATAAGAAAAACAAGACAGCAGTTCTAGGAACTGTCTTGTCTGCGGTACATTCACATTGGTGCATGCTCCATCAGAATAACGTACAGCATGCAGTGCGTTGGCCGGGAAATAGGCATGTTTACAGAGGCGGTGAGGCATAGCTTTATTGTACTGTATGCCTCACTGTATGGTTGCACAGCAACGCTACTGCATGATGTGACTTTTCAGCTACGCTTGCATAGTTTGAAAGGAGCGTAAAGGCGGCCAGATGTTTTTCAAGGGCAACTGAAGTGAGAGGGATATGGAGGCTGCCATGTCTATTTCATTTAAGAAATACCAGTTGCCTGGCAGCCCTGCTGATCCTCTGCCTCTAATCAATTTAGCCATAGACCCTGATCAAGCATGCAGCAGATCAGGTGTTTCTGACATTATTGTCAGATCTGACAAGATTAGCTGCATGCAGGTTTCTGGTGTGATTCAGACACTACTGCAGCCAAATAGATCAGCATGGCTACCAGGCAAATGGTATTGAATAAAACAAAATATATATGGCAGCCTCCATATACCTATCGCTTCAGTTGTCCTTTAAGTTCCTTATTTTTGGGGTTTTTCTGTTTAAAACAAAAAACTAAATAAAATAAAAAAAAAATTGGCTAGAGACCCATAGAAATTTGATGATCAAAAGAAAAGTTTTATTTGATTTATCTGATTTTGCCAATCATTTTATCTATTTTCCATTAACCACTTAAGTACCAGTGGTCTTTGCCCCCTTAAAGGACCACTATCGCGAAAAAAGTAGGCAGTTAAAAAATGTGACAGATGACAGGTTTTGGGCCAGTCCAACTTCTCATGGCTTTCTTTGTTTTCAACAGCATTTCCTGAACAACAGTTGCAAAATCTAACTGACATAATAGTGTGCAAGTGATTAGGGAGGCCGGCTGGTATCTTGCTATTTATAGCAGTTAAACTGCTGTTCAGGAAATGCTGTTGAAAACAAAGAAAGCCCTGAGAATCCCCCTTAAAAAGATGGACTGTCCCAAAACCTGTCATCTGTCACATTTTTTAACTGCCTACTTTTTTCGCGATAGTGGTCCTTTAAGGGGGCAAAGACCACTGGTACAAGAAACTGCGGAATAACGACAAATACAGACAAATTGCCGCACATACCCGACGGCTGCCGCAATCCCCATCCACGTCGGGATCCTGGGCCACCCACTCTGCCGTCTCTATGACAGCAGAGTTCCTGTGAGCCGGTCAGGAGCCGCTTTCATTGGCTCCTGACCCTGCCTATCAATGCAAGCCAATGGGAGCTGCTTAGGTTGAAAGACAGGGCCAGGAGCCAATGAAATCGGCTCCTGACCCGCTCACAGGGCTCTGCTGTCATAGAGACTGGCAGAGTGAGTGAGCTGCGGCGGGGAGACAGCGGTGACATCGTCAGGAGCAACGAAAGCGGCGAGAACGTGCGGTGTCTGTGTATTGAAATCTACGCCCTGGCAGCCAGATAGCTGTCAAACCAGGGTGTCGATTTCAATTAGCGCGGTCCTTAATGGGTTAAGACGTTTAAAATAATCATTTTTGTTGTATTGTGTATGGCCAACTTGAGGAGGATGGCACGAGTAACGGGTGAATCATTCCACAGGTGTGTTTTGCCTACAAGGGATATCTGAGAGACGATTTTCTGGTTTCGGTGATGTATAATAACAGTTCACCAAACTCTGTGAGTAAGAATTATACCTGCCACTGGGAATATCAGCAGCGAGATCCAGACAAGTAAGCTGCATATTCATTTTAATGACAAATGTACCTCACTTTCCAGTTCTTTTATTAATTTGCTTTAGATTTCAGCCTTTCACACATAGATTAGTGATACAGAGGTGGACACTTTTTCACATCTAAATGTATTATATACAGTAATACAGCATAATAGATTAAAATCCAATAAATGATTTAAAGGCATTCTGTAGGTTATGTATTATATGTAGTACCCACTAAATGATTTAGCAACATTATTAGTATAGTAAAATAACTACAAGATGTAACTGTGTGTAAAATGTGATGATGGTCTTTATGGGATTGTTATTTCCTGTATGTTACTCTCTGTTCTAAGCAAGCTTCCTGATGATGGTGCATGTTTTTCTTCAGTAAAGCGTTGTAACTTGTTATACTGGGTGCCTATTTGCGTGTACAGACCACTCTGCTCCATCAAAAAAATATTTTTTCTTCTTAATTACCGTATATACTCGCAAGCAAGCCGACCCGCATATAAGCCGACCCCCCAACGTTTTCCTGAAAAACCAAATGATTGACCCTCATATAAGCCGGGGGTAGGAAATGCTGGCCGTGTAATTCCCCCAGTGTGTCCCAGTATAGTTAGTATAGTGGCCAGTATGGGTAGGTAGTGCCCAGTATTGCTAGTGAAGTGCCCAGTATAGCTAGTGAAGTGCCCAGTATAGCTAGTATAGTGCCCAGTATAGTGCCCAGTACAGCTAGTAAAGTGCCCAGTATAGCTAGTATAGTGCACAGTATAGGTAGTATAGTGCTCGGTATAGCTAGTATAGTGCCCCAGTATAGCTAGTATAGTGCCCAAGTATAGCTGGTATATTGCCCAGTATAGCTAGTATAGTGCCCAGTATAGCTAGTAAAGTGCCCAGTATAGGTAGTATAGTGCTCGGTATAGCTAGTATAGTGCCCAAGTATAGCTAGTATAGTGCTCAGTATAGCTAGTATAGTGCTCAGTATAGGTAGTATAGTGCCAGGTATAGCTAGTATAGTGCCCAGTTTAGCTAGTATAGTGCCCAGTATAGCTAGTATAGTGCTCAGTATAGCTAGTATAGTGCTCAGTATAGCTAGTATAGTGCGCAGTATAGGTAGTATAGTGCCAGGTATAGCTAGTATAGTGCTCAGTATAGGTAGTATAGTGCCAGGTATAGCTAGTATTGCCCAGTATACAGGGCCGGCCCGCTCATGAGGCGGGGTGAAACTTTTGCCACAGGCGGCAAATTTCCAGGGGCGGCACCCGCCCGTCCGTGGGTGCGGGGAGCCGGCCCGCCGAGCTGGAGGGGTAGCTGGCAGGACGGTGGTATTGGGCCAGCGGCGGGGAGGGGGGTCGGACCCCCCCCTCCCTCGCCTGGGTCCCCCGTCCTCCGCTCCCCTCCAGCCTAAATAGACGCAGCCGTATATGTAAGAGGCACGGGCGGGGAGACACTCACCTCCTCCTCGCTCCAGCGTGCGCTCCACTGACATCACTTCCTGCAACGCTGCAGGAAGTGATGTCAGTAGAGCGCATGCTGGGAAGAGGTGAGTGTCCTCCCCGCCCGTGCCTCTTACATATACGGCTGCGTCTATTTAGGCTGGAGGGGAGCGGAGGACGGGGGACCCAGGCGAGGGAGGGGGGGTCCGACCCCCCCTCCCCGCCGCTGGCCCAATACCCCCGTCCTGCCAGCTACCCCTCCAGCTCGGCGGCCCCCCAGAGCGGCCCCCCCCCCCGAGGGGGGGGGGAGGGGCGGCGGCAAATTTTTTTTTTAAATTTGCCTCAGGCGGCAAAAAGTCTAGGGCCGGCCCTGCCAGTATAGCTAGTATAGTGCCCAGTATAGCTAGTATAGTGCACAGTATATCTAGTATAGTGCTCAGTATAGGTAGTATAGTGCCAGGTATAGCTAGTATAGTGCCCAGTATAGCTAGTATAGTGCTCAGTATAGTGCTCAGTATAGCTAGTATAGTGCTCAGTATAGCTAGTATAGTGCTCGGTATAGCTAGTTTAGTGCCCAAGTATAGCTAGTATAGTGCTCGGTATAGCTAGTATAGTGCCCCCCGCCTCAGCCAACCCCCCCCCCCCCCCCCCCACGGCTGCCGCTGCTATTAGCTTCTTAGCTTACTGTGCGGCTTCCTCTATTCCCCTCTCCATCTCCGTCTCCCGGGCATGTAAATAGTTCACAGCAGCTCGCTCCACGGCGGCTGCTGTGTGATGACAGAAAGCTGTAGGCAGAGCGGTTTCCTGTAACGGCGATGTGTATCGCCGTTACTATGGAAACCGCTGTGCCTACAGCTTCCTGTCATCACACAGCAGCCGCCGTGGAGCGAGCTGCTGTGAACTATTTACATGCCCGGGAGATGGAGAGGGGAATAGAGGAAGCCGCACAGTAAGCTAATAGCAGCGGCGGACGTGGGGCGGGGGGGAGGCGGCCTTCCACCAACGAGACTCGCAAGCAAGCCGACCCCCCAACTTTTGGCCCACTTTTGGGGGGTCAAAAATTTGGCTTGCTTGCGAGTATATACGGTAGTCAAACATGAACTTTTACTGAAACCAGCAGATGGCTTTTATTTAAAAAAAAGTGCCTGTTTAACTACTTTCGCCTCCTGGACGTACTAGCTACGTCCAGGAGGCCATGTGCGCGCACTCCCGCGGCCGATCGCGCGCGTGCACGCGCGCTCCCGGCTTGCGGTTTGTTAACCAGGCAATCAGTGAATTGGGCTATGGTGCCCGATCACTGATTCCTCTCCCCCGCAGAAAAAGCAACAGCTTCTCTCGGAAGCTTCGCTTTTTCTGGCTCTAGCGTCCCCATGCGTCCCTCTAAGCGCACATGTTACGCTTAGAGTGATGTAATGTAAACACTCATGGCTGCCATGTTGTGGCCAAAAAGTAAAACTACAACAAAATGTAAAAAATAAATAAAAATCAACACATATATACAGAAAAAAATTACTGTTTACATCCCACCCTCCCAAAAATACCCAAATAAAATGTTTAATATAAAAAATAAAGAAATCATGTAATTAAAAAAGAAAAACATGTAAATATTTACCTAAGGGTCTAAACTTTTTAAATATCAATGTAAAGATGAAATATTTCTATTTTTTTTTTTTTTATTTTAAACTTGTAAATAGTGATGGATGCAAAATGGAAAAAATGCAACTTCATTTCCAAATAAAATATTGTCGCCATACATTGTGATAGGGACATAATTTAAACGGTGTAATAACCGGGACAGATGGGCAAACACAATACGTCAGTTTTAATTATGGAGGCATGTATTATTTTAAAACTATAATGGCTGAAAACTGAGAAATAATGAATTTTTTCAGTGTTTTTCTTATTTTTTTTATCTTCCTGTTAAAATGCATTTATAGTAAAGTGGCTCTTAGCAAAATGTACCCCCCAAAGAAAGCCTAATTGGTGGCGGAAAAAACAAGATATAGATCAGTTCATTGTGATAAGTAGTGATAAAGTTATAGGCTAATGAATGGGAGGTGAACATTGCTCGGATCTATAAAGTGAAAACGACTGAAGGCCGAAGTAGTTAAAGCAGTATTAAACTCTGGCATTCAATAAAAATGTGTTTTCCTACTTTTTATACCCCATACAGTTATCATATTTGCTTTTGTGTATTAGTATTATTATTCATTTAGAAATTACAAATTCCCAAAGTACAGCTTTATTTGCTCTGAAAGCTGCCTTTGCCTTTTATTCATAACTGTATTCATACTGTAATGTACCCAGTAATGATTTCTGAGCAGGGTATCCGTTCTGGACACATTAGAAGGCATTTCTGCACAGTCAGGGAATATTTACATTCCTCTCTGCTACAATTAAGTAAACACAAGATAATGTTATCACCAGTTCAGTTGCAGGGATCTTTCTATTGAAAAAGTAAGTCCTGTGTTTTAAAGGAGTTATCAGGCGTTTTAAAAGAAAATAAGTGCTACTTACCCGGGGCTTCCTCCAGCCCCAAGCTCCCAGCATGTCCCTCGCCGCAGCTCCGTGGTGAGCCGTTCGCCGCCGCTGCGTCCTGGTCCCTGGCGATGATGTCAGGCCGACCTGGTGATCACTGCGCCTGCGCGAGCAGCGCTGTCAATCACTGTCACGTGGACTGGAGCGTACTGCCCAGGTGCAGTAGTTTTAGTACGCTCTGGTCCACGTGGCAGGTTAACAGCGCCGCTCGCGCAGGCGCAGTGCAGGCCAACTAGGAGGTCGGCCTGAAGTCATCACCGGGGACCGGGAGGCAGCGGCGGCGAATGGCTGACGGCGAAGCTGCAGCGAGGGACATGCTGGGAGCTTGGGGCTGGGGAAACCCCGAGTAAGTAGCACTTATTTTCTTTTAAAGAGAAACTCCAACCAAGAATTGAACTTTATCCCAATCAGTAGCTGATACCCCCTTTTACATGAGAAATAGAATGCTTTTCACAAACAGACCATCAGGGGGCGCTGTGTGACTGATTTTGTACTGAAACCCCTCCCACAAGAAGCTCTGAGTACCGCGGTACTCTGGGCAAACTGCCACAATGTAACAATGTTCACAGACAGGAAATGGCTGTTTACAGCTGTCTGTAACAGCCAAAACAGCTAGAAACAGCTACATAACCTGCCCACAGTAACAATGTCACCATGTAATACATGTCAGAATGTGAATCAGGGAGAGGAAAGATTTTACAATGAGCAAACACTGACTAAATCATTTATACATAATTATTGTAAAAATGAAGCACTTTTTTTATTACATTATTTTCACTGGAGTTCCCCTTTAAAATGCCTTGATAACTCCTTTAACCCTTTGAATGCTGTTCTGCTTTAAAAAAAATGGTGGTAGTATATTGTATGCTGTAAATAATCTTTTAGAGCAAAGAAGAAATGCTGAGTTTCATATTACTTTAAAATGACGCAGAATAGCGGTAGTAGAATATCAGTAAATTTACCGATATACTACTACATTCATTTATCAAAATATTGGTAATATTTACAGTTATGTTTTACTATGACTTAACCTCTCCTTACTCTCACACAGAACACTCTCCTGGGGGTGCCTAACCCTAAGACCCCTCCCCCCCCACCGGTGGTGCCTAACCATAAGGCCCTCCTGGTGGAACCTAACCCCAAGACTCTCCCCTGGTGGTGCCTAACCCTAAACCCCCCTGGTGGTGCCTAACCCTAAGACCCCTCCCCCCATCCCTGATGGTGCCTACTGCCTATCCCTTAAATCCCTTGTGTTAGGGTTCTGTTATGCCACCGTAACATCCCACTGTGAACCTGACCTCTGTCACTACATTATCAACAGGGCTAGCGTTTGTCAGTTGATCTCTCTCACCATTCATAGTGCTTCTCAGCACACCTAGCACTGGGAGATGAGTAACTAAGCTAATAGTCGTTTTACAGCACTTTTTGTATATAATGGTGTGCAGTGCTAACAGATCTATATTTTAGGATACCCAATAAAGGTTGAATTTTAAGTCTTATAGAACTCACAGGGCATGTCCAGTCGGTTTGTGTGTTCTAGTCCCCCCCCCCTTCCCAGTACTCATTCGGAGTATTTACTGGGGATGGGCGAAACATGAGAAATTGACTTTCTGCAGTTAGAGAATGCAGATTTTTTTTCAGTGGAAATTGTATTCCTGTGCTCATTTTAGATCAATCAGAAGACTACAGAGTTTTTCTGAGTCTTGTGGTTGGTTTAAAATGTTTGTGGTTTCCCGATTTCTGAAGTAAAATTTTGCATTCTCTGATTGGTCCAACACTACAGAGTATTTCACAGACAGACTATATTATAGATTCCATAAAAAAGCAACTTTTTAAAAATTGCTTAACTTTATTAACAAAAATGGCGAAAAGAATACTTTCTGTGGAAATCAGAATTGGAATTCCATCAGAATGATCCGGTATCGGTAATCGGCATTTGCGGAAATCTGACTTTTGTCGGAATCTGAAATCATCCCTAGTGTTGGCAAACCTATAAAAATGTAGAAAGAAAAATATTGCAAAATGGTGCATGTGGAAAATTGCATGCACTAAACGCAAGGACAAGTATAAACGGCCCCTAAGTCTGCAGACAGACCAACATGAATACACATTTTATGAAATGTCTATTTGCAAAATGGATATTTAAATAAGTAATTGAAAGCCTTCTTTTCCCAATATTTCTGCTCTGCTAGTTGGAAGTTCTCCTGTACTGATCTATGGAGGTGTATACAAGACCCGCCGGCCAGCAGCGATGCATCATCACTCATATATGTGGAGGAGATTCTGCTGCTGCAGGTGGAAGAGGAAGAAAACAACTGGTATTTTATGGATGAGATAATCATTGCAAATGGAAACGTCACAGGTACCAGACACACATCCTGCAGAAACCTTCCTCTCTCCAGGGGCTCATATTAACCAGAGAGAGATACAGGTAGTGCCTGACTTACAAATGCCCGACTTATGAACAACCTGCTGATACGAACGGCATGGATTCTGTGTTTCCATGGGAACAAGTCAAAAAATTTATTTTTCAAATTGGACATGCAGTTTTTGAGAAAATCGATTTTAAAAAAATCAAAGAAAAAATGGCTTTTAAACTTGTATAAGCAGGTACAGAGGGCAGAGGTGACACATAGGGGGATATTGGAGGCACATAAGAGGTACAGGTCGAGAGATGGCACAGTGTTCCAACTTAAGAACAGATTCAGGTTAAAGTGAAGCATAGATGAATCACCCTCATGTATTTTACCATATATATCAGTGGGAACATTAGAGAAAACACCTACCCTTCTCTCTGTTTCATTCTTCACTGCTCAGCCTGCTTGTTATCAGCCCTGTTAAAATCCCTGACTGAGCATTCAGTCTGGCTTTGATCAGGAATCATTAAAGCTGAGTCATTATAGCAGAGCCAGAAGGGGCAGGCTTGGGCTTAGAAAAGACGTCAGAGAAGACAGACTCAGCTATAATGATTCCTGAGCAAAGCCAGACTGAATGCTCAGTCGGGGATTTCCTCAGGGCTGATAACAAGCAGGCTGAGCAGTGAAGAATGAAACAGAGAGCAGGGTAGGTGTTTTCTCTAATGTTCCCACTGATATATATGGTAAAGTACATAAGGGTGCTTTATCTCTGGTTCACTTTAAGAACAAACCTACAGTCCCTGTTTTGTTCATGAACCGGGGACTACCTGTACTCATTTCATTGCTCTGAATTTGAGATCTGCGTAATGAATCCTCACTCTCCTGTCATTTGGGACCTCACCAGGCACAGGGATTTGCATCTAGGGTATTGCAGATCAAAACCGTAAAATTGGGCGCAGGAGGTGCTGGGAAAGTTTGGATGCCCCGGAGACACCTGATAAAATGGCCACTTTTATAGATGCAAATTTCCATTTATAGATACTATTAACATGGGCGCCTACGTTGCATCCAAACTTCCCTGTGGATGATGATTTATATATATACTAGCTGGACGCCCGGCGTTGCCCGGATTATGTATTTGGCTAGTGTTGGCTCTGCCCACTTTTTCTAACCCTAAACACTCAATTACTCAATGACCAAGTTTGTGAGCATTGCAGTCTTTGACATCAATAATTTGCATTGAAATGAAACAAATCTGATTGGCTGTTTGTTGCTCCACCCTCTTTTCTGAATTTGAACCCCAGTCCCCCAATGACCAACTATACCAGGTTTGAGACTTGTGCCATTAACAGTGCAAGAATGGCAGCAATTAAATATTTCCCTTAAAAATCAATAGGTGAATTTTTGATTGGCTGTTTTAGGCTCCACCCACTTTTCTGAATATTAGTCCCAGTTACCCAGTGACCAACTGTGCAAAGTTTGAGCACCCTACCATTAACAGTGTAAGAATGGATGCAGTTTACATTTTCCCAGTGAAATTTGTATTTGTCTCCGCCCACTTTTTGGTTATGGGGATAAAAAGTATCCTATATGTTATTCCGGGTAACAGGGCCGGCGTTGCCGACCTCTGCAGTGGCCCCATGCTGCCGACCCTGTCAAATGCTGCTCCCCTCGCTCGCACTGCTCCCTGGGACCCTTGCATGAGAAGCAGCAGCAGTAATTACTCACCTGTGAGTCATTACTGCTGCTTCTTCACACCCAAGGGCCCAGGGGAGATGTGAGGAATGGCTGCGGGGGATAGCGGGGTGCTCGGGAAGGGGTCCCGCACCTTAGTTTGCCCCAGGGCTCCAAAGCCCCTTACACTGTCCCTGTCGGGTAATGTACTATGTGTGTGCCAAATTTCATTCAAATCCATTCAGCCATTGTTGTGTGATCGAGTAACAAACATCCAAACTTTTGCATTTATAATATTAGTGAGATAGCAGTGAAAGTGACATGGATATTGGAGTTGGGTGTGTAAGTGTGTCATGGTAAGGTTTATTGTTGGGTTAGGGTTAGGCATCAGTGTGTGGTTCATCGTGGGGTTGGTTGGGGTTAGGCATCAGTAAGGAGGAAACTAAACTTGTAGAAGGTTAAGACCGCCACCATCAGAAAGTTTTCAGCTCTTTATTGATTAAAATTTCAAAAGACACATGACCTTAAAATTGGCGACGTTTTGGAGGGATACCTCCTTTCTCAAGCCCTGTCTGTGTCTAACTAACTCATGCAATACATCCTTTTTTTTTTTTTAGCTTTTCTTGGCTCCTGTTGCATGCAACAGGAGTCCAGGGTAAGCAAGGCTATTAGCCCCATGCACGGAAAAAGCGTGAGTGCCCTAAAGCACCCCCACAAAACGTGCATGAGTAGCCACAGGCCCCACAATACAGCAGGGCCCTTCCGGTGTTCCCCGAAGGGAACTTTTCCCCCTTTGCCATCGGCGCAGGGGGTACTAAGCATCCTCCTACCCGAGAGTTGGAGGACCCTGGCGGCATCCTCCAACACCCGAAGGGCTGGAGGACCCTGGACTGCCCTGTGCGATGTGGCCATCCACATGGTCCGTGGCTCCCCCGAGAGGGAGCCAGGTGGGAACCGAAGTCCCCAGGGGACAAGTCCCCGGTGCCAGCAAGCTGGCCCCGACCTTGCGGCCGGAGAGATAAAAATTCGGCACTCTCCCTAGCCAAAAGGCCGGGGAGCTGCGTTAGTCGGCTATGCATATGGGCAGTACAGACCAAAGCACCCTACTTCCGCCTGGGATCTGCCACATCCCAGGTTTTTTCAGGTGCACCTGGAGCGCCACTTCCAGGGGCAGTACGCCTAAGCAAAGCCCTCAGCCTTCCAGCTTCGACCATGGTATAGATCCATTCAATCAGCCTCTGGGGAGTTACGACAAGAAGGGACACCCTGCCACAGTGCCATCCCTCCAGGTCCCCCCAAAAACCTCAAGAACAGATACAACACTTGATCTACCTTATATACTCTGCCTATGGAGAAATTCACCAGTGAAATTCTGCCTATGGGGAGTGAAGTGCTGACCCTCCCAGTGACCAGGCACATCGCAGTTGGAAATCTCTGGAGTGCTTTACCAATAACCCTTACAAGTAAGGAGGAAACTAAAGGCAGAAAAATCCTACAAAATTACATAGTAAAGAAGTAGTTCTTACGCTATGTATTAGGTGCATCAGGCTCCATGTGTGACAAGTGACAGTAACCCGGCATTCATTAACATAAGTTGTTCTATTTTATAGTTAACCAAGTGGGTCCTAAACCAGCGCGCCCTGGTGGCCACCTGCTGAATGCCGTCTCTGTGTCCGGGAGTTATCCTTCCTACAACCTGACCGCCTGGGTGGCCAACTGTGGCACCGGCCTGCCACTCATAGGGCTATGGTGAGTATGAAGCGCAGGCATCCTGCTCTCACTGTCAGGCTGGAGATGAGGATGTCCTACCAATAAAATAAGAAACAGGACCTATATTATAGCAATTGCTGAGTTTCTTGCAATTCGTAGATTAACACTAAAGGGAGCCATACATGATATAATACAACAATTCAATTTTAAAGTTTACCTGTAAGGAAAAAAGTGCCTCTAAGGCAGGGATGTCAAACCGGTCCTACGAGGGCCAAGATCCACACACATTTTTGACACAGCTCAAATGAATTGATGGGTCTGAATCAGGAAAGGTGTGGTCCATCAGGTAGAACACATTCCTGTCTTTCTCAGTCCATCCTAAACACTGGCATGGATCTGGCCCTCCAGGCCGGGAGTTCGACACGTGCTCTAAGGGGTATTTACCACAGGACTTCCTCCTCAGGTGAGTACCCCTTAGAGCAGGGATGTCAAACTGGTCCTTCGAGGGCCAAGGTCCTTACATATTTTTGACACTGGCATGGATCTGGCCCTCTAGGTCTGGAGTTCGACACCTGTGCCTTAGAGGCACTTCTTTTCCTTGCAGTTAAACTTAAGCCTCCAGAGGCTTCCTCTGTTTTCTTCCATTGGCCTGTTCCAGCGCAGGGATCCCCTGAAAGACCTTTTATTGGAAAAGGGCGAGCACGATCGGGTCCACGCTATTGCGCATGCGTGAGCCATCTGCCCCTGCCCATTAGCATGAACCCGATGGAGCTTGGCGGTCAAAGCCTGAGCACTGCAGGTCTATGCTGATCCTCTGGCACAGTGTGACTGCACTGCGGGGTCCCTGCTTCCCAACGACTTGGTGGAGGACTCTAGAGGATCCAGAGGCTTCCCCTATCCTGAGGTTAGGATGTTTTTTCTTCCGACAAAATGCACAGGTTTTCTTGAGGCCGGTTTTACACTTAAAGAACCACTATCGTGATAATTGTAAAAATTTTAAGTAACACAAACACATGCAAATAAGAAGTATGTTTCTTCCAGAGTAAAATGAGCCATAAATTGCTTTTCTCCTATGTTGCTGTCACTTACAGTAGGTAGTAGAAATCTGACAGAAGCAACAGGTTCTGGACTAGCCCATCACCTCATGGGGGATTCTCAGAGTTTTCTTTATTTTAAAAAGCACTTTGTGAATGGCAGTTGCTCTGCCCAACTGCCAAAAAACTGCAAACAGGTAGGGGAGCGGTCTGCATCTTTATATAAATCCTTTTCAGGGATTGTCTCTTTAGAAATGTTATTTATTTATTTATTGTATTTATAAAGCGCCAACATATTACACAGAAATGATAAAGGCCGTGCGAAGAATCCCCCATGAAGAGATGGACTAGTCCAAAACCTGTCGGTTCTGTCTGATGTCTACTTCTTACTGTAAGTGACAGCAAAATAGGAGAAAAGTAATCTATGGCTCATTTTCCTCTGGAAGAAACATACTTCTTATTTGTATGTGTTTACATGTATCTTAAAGTTTACAATTTTCGTGAGAGTGGTCATTTAATTTTTGCGTTACGGTGAGGATGTCCTGCTCCTGCTGCATCTCACCACAATGCAAAAAAATCACAAACCTATGACCCTGCGACGCAGTGCGCCGACAGTCATATGCATAGTGTGGTACTCCCTGCTGGGCAGGAAGTACGCCACTGGGATTCGCGTCAGTCTGCACATGTGCCATGACGCATCGCGCTCTGTGGTTTACACTGCATTCCTCGCCCATAGACTTCCATTACACTAAACACTGTGCGTTAAGCAGCTTGGTTACGTCTGGCGCACCGCAAAGGAACCGCAATAAATGTGAAAGTCTCTATAGATTTTCATTGCTTTTGTGAAATAGGGAAACCCAACGCATGTTTAACCGGCAACAATTTTTAACAATTTGATAAAAACGATCAGTTGCTCAGAAAAATCTAAACTTTTTTCTTTATTCAACCAAGAATTATACGGTAATTGAATTTCCCATTTTATCGCTATAAGTCGATTGGGATAGGCTGAATTTTCAGAAGAATTTTTATGAAAATTGAATGGATGAAGGATAAATTGTCAGTTTTGTTGATTCGTGGACGAGAGACAAAGAGGGAGGGAGATCTGTGTGTGTTAGTTGGGTCAGATTTTTTCAATGTTATTACAATCATTCATAAAAATTGCCTGTGCTGTAATTCTCAAGTTGAAAAGAAATAGAATAATTTCTGGACCTGGCCCAGTTTAGGAAACCCAGTAGGAAACCTCATGGGGAAATTCTGCTAATGTGATTGGGTGGATAGCACCCTCTCGAATTATAAGGCCTCAGGCAGGTTGAAGTAATAATACCCCCATGAGGTTTAAAGCAGGTGTTGAGGAAAGGGGTATTTGTTTATGGGGATCAGTGACTGGACGGCAGAGTAGGAATGATAAAGGCACCACTGAGACGTGCCCAAAGCATACTGCCAATCTCAATGTGACTTTCTTTACATTTAGCGGGGCCTCTGTGGAAGCTGCAGGAGATGATTGGATACGGCAGTCACATGATCAGGAAATGGCTTCACTCATGGTTACCAGGTTGCAGGCAGCCAGCTCACCGATTGGAGGAACATTTTCCATCAACTTATCCGGGACTCTCATAGCAGGTAAGCAGATTCATTGAGAATACTCATAATACCAATATCATACACATTGCTCAGATTGTGTGAGATGGGGAATAATGGCCTCTTGTGTGCTAATACAAATAAACATACAGACATCATACTAATCTCCAAGTAGTCTACTCATCAGTAGGGATGCTCATCCGGATTCCGCGGAAATGCAATTTCCGAAATTCCGATCGGAAATTTCATTTCCGCATCGGAATGTGGAAATCGGTAATACAAGTGCGGTAGGCGGATTTCCGCCGGAAATCGCGGAAATTTCGGAAATTCCACCCAACTTTAACATCGATTTTCTCAAAAACTATAATGTCTTTTTGAAAACTTTTTTTTTGTATCTTGTTCACAAGATTCAGTTTAATAAAGCCTGACAATTTGGTGTGTCTAGAACTTAAGGGGGCTTTGCTATTAACTGCTAAAATCGGCGGATTTTTACTGTAATGTAAAATGCTGAAAATCTGCATCTGCCTATTTTCTGCATTTACATTACAGTAAAAATCCGCCGACTTTAGCGGTTAATAGCAAAGCCCTCGTAAGTCATAGAAACACCAAATTTTTAGGGTTTATTAAACAGAATCTTCTGAACAAGATGCAAAAAAAGTTTTCAAAAAGACCCTATAGTTTTTGAGAAAATCGATGTTAAAGTCGGGTGGAATTTCCACGATTTCCGGCGGAAATTCCGCATTGGAATGCGGAAATTGGTAGCGGAAAGCGGAATCGGTAATTGGCAATGGCGGAATGCGGATTTACCGCGGAATCGGAAATTGGCATTTCCGACCATCCCTACTCATCAGCCTTTTTCTCCTCTTCATCTCCTGTCCTGTTTGTACACTGTGATCGATGTAATTCTCTACCCTACATGTAAAAAATGGTGATGACCCCGTAACAACTTCCAGGTCAGCATTCCGTTATCCAGTAATATCGCTTGAGCCATAGGGAACCATGGGCATTACCTTGCACGTCAATTGTCATTTCAGTTATAACTGACAGAAACTGATTTAGTGGAAAAGGGCCCTAAGGGCTCTTTCACATTAGGGCAGATTTTCTGCGTTTCAACGCAACGGGTAAAGTTTGCGTTACCCAAGGTGAAATGAAAGTCCATAGACTTTCATTTTAGCTTTCACATATAACGCAGCCTTTATGTGCGTTGCGTTACACTGCACCCAGGCGCAGTTTTTCGGCCGGCGCTAGCTTTATGCGTTACAATGTTTGTCAATGTAAAACGCACACTATGTGCGTTTTTAATCCGTTAACGCAGGCAATCAGTCCCAGAATGCAACAGAGGAACAATGTAGAAAGTTGAAAACTAAAAGAAAAAAAAATTACCTGCGTTTTCCTATGTGCTGTAACGCATTGAAAACGCACACTCACTGCAGTGCAACGCATATCAAAACGCATTAAAACGTATGCTTTGAGCGTTCTCCAACGCAAGCTCTGATGTGAAAGAGCCCTAAGGCTTTCAGCTTCTGGTGACACAAGTCTGAGTAGATCTAGTCAGAGCTGGAAGGAATAATTATTGGTGAGCTTCTGAGAGAAACAAATGGCGAGGTAAGTATGTAATATGCATTTGCAGGTACATCATCTGTTCATTTTAAGGGCCCGTTTCCACTAGTGCGGTGCGGAATCGCCGCATATCACCGTTGACAAAATCGCATGCGGGTGCGATTCCGCATGCGTTTTTTGCCGCGATTTCGTATGCGATTTCGCATAGGCAGGGTATATGCGATTTTAACCATGTCACTGCCTGTGTCAATTTACATTACTTTCAATGCGAAATCGCACGCGAAATCGTGGGAAAAAATGCATGCAAAAAACGCATGCAATTTCCCTATTAAATACATTACCTGCGAATCGCCTGCATTCCACACGCAGGCGAATTCTGCAGGGTCTACCGTGCAGAAAAATCCTGCACATAAAAACGCAAATGAAAACTGACAAGTGGAAACAGTCCCATCCACTTGTATTGCCTATGCGAATCCGCATGCGTTGTCTGCATGCGAATTCGCGCTAGTGGAAACGGGCCCTATGTATTTTTACTCAGTTCAGGTCCCTGATAAACATCAGGTATGCAAGTGACAGTTTCTCTCCAGTCAGCACCTAGTTGGGTTATAGTGCAATCCTCACTGGTAAGGAGTTATAGCCATAAAATTCTTACCTGGAAGAGAATAACTTTTGACTGCAGATAATGTATAAAAAAGCTCAATAGTTAATATATTTTAGCTCTGTGAGACAAGGACATACTGTGTCATTGAGCAGAAACAAAACCATTAATATACTTTTTTTTTCCTTTTTAAACACAAAACTGTGGGATATCTTTAAAAAGTATTTTTTAGGAGCAAGAGGTTAGATACAATTGTATATCAGTTTTTAGTACACTTAAAGCAAATCTAAAGAGAAAAAAACTTATGAGAAAATGAATTGTATGTGTAATATGGATAATACATAGAACATTAGTAGCAAAGAAAAAAAACATTAGTAGCAAAAAAAAGGAGTCTCACATTGTCTTCCAGTACAGTAAGAGATGAAAAACAGTAGTTGTTATCTATACAAAAGAGCTTCTCTTAGTTAATCAACCAACTTGGTCAAACTCAGTCCCCTTCTCTAGAGCTTAAACAGGCAAGAAACAGTAAGAGACAGCTTGGGATAAGGTTTTACTGCAGGGAAGTTCAAAGGGTCATTGCATCGATTGTACTTTGTTTTACAGCTTAAACAGAATCTGTAAAAAAAAGGGGGGGTCCTCTGGATCTTTATAAGGCTTCCCCTGTCCTGTTCACCCTCCGGGATCCAGCACTGACAGCACCCAAACAGCAGCAATGTAAATATTTCCCATCCCGCTCCTGCGCAGGAGCAGTAGCGTTTTTTTAGATGGGCTCCGGCGGAAATAGCCGAGCTTGATCAGGCCCGTTCTACTGTGCAGGCACCAGCTGCCTGCGCAGTACCTTCCATGCCTAGAAATTAACTCTCTCAGGCAGGAAAATAAAACAAGTAAAACAGCCTGTTTTGCACTGTTTATCTCATCATGTCACATGTCACCTCGGGCACACTTTAAGGCAAATCTTTTTATTTGCGTTTTGGGACAGGTAAGGACCTTGCTTACATTTGCAAATAATTCCTGTAAAACTTTGTTGGGTCTTTGGGACAGCAAATGACGGGGAATCATATTAATGGCCCACAGACAATGATAAAAACGACGGATGGAAGCTGCTGCTCTTTCCCCATTCTGCCCAAAGTGAACACAAAACATTTTGCCTTGCCCTCCACTTGAATGAATAAAGGGGCCCATACACTCAGCCGATTTTCTGACCGATTGATCGTTTGCAAATCGGTTGGCCAATCGGCCGATCAATGGCCGATTTCGATCGATTTCGATGGATTTCCATCGAACTGGCGGGGTGGAAAATTTAGGTCGATCTGATGAGATCGCTTATCAGTTTGCATTGGCCTTAATGGAAATCTGATGGCAAAAAAATGCCATCAGATCGAATTTCAATAGATTTCAAACTGAAATCTATTGGAATTCTATCCTGGTGAAAAATGTTCTAAAAACGCATCAGATAGATCATCAGATGCATTTCTTATCTATCTGCTGCCAATCTGACGAGTGTATGGGCACCTTTATGGGTAGATTACTTGCTGTGTGTTTATGCTCTGAAGGGGTTCCGGTTCACATCTCCCCGGGACACTTGCGGGAAATCCTCCTCCATAATGCTGACAACGCGACCGTTCCGTATATGGATGTCCGCGACTTCACCATCACCAGGGATGTGAACACGTGTCACCATGTGGTGTGGACTCTGTCCTGGACTCACATGACGGGAGACTTGCCTGTTTCCATCCAGGTATGTCTTATTTTACATGCTAGTCATACCGAAGCATGCTAAAGAGGAACTCCAGTGAAAATAAGATAATGAACAAAAGTGCTTCATTTTTACAATAATTATGTATAAATGATTTAGTCAGTGTTTGCCCATTGTAAAATCTTTCCTCTCCCTGATTTACATTCTGACATTTACCACATGGTGACATTTTTACTGCTGGCAGGTGATGTCACTGGAAGGAAATGCTGCTTTTTTGGCAATTGGAAACAGCTGTTATTTCCCACAATGCAACAAGGCTCCCACAGTGTGATGTCATCACCATGGTCCTGACATCACACTGTGGGAGGGGTTTCACCACAATATCAGCCATACAGAGCCCCCTGATGATCCGTTTGTCATAAGGAATAGATCTCTCATGGGAAAGGGGGTATCAGCTACTGATTGGGATGAACTTCGATTCTTGGTTACGGTTTCTCTTTAAAGCAGAACTTTGGGTACAAATGATAACCTATTTGGGGAAAGCCACAAGCACATCCCTCTGTTCTGGTTGGATAATTTTTAGGTCCTGTTTGAGAAAGAAATACACAAACTCCTGTCTGTGCAAAAGCGGCTTTATGCTACTGGGCAGGCGGAAACCCTTCTAGGGCCTGCACAGTACGGCTGTACTCGTACACAGATGGTAGCATGGCCAGGGAGTTGGAGAGAGTCAGATACTCGCCTATGGGGAAGAAAGGCTCTGGGTCCTATAGACCAGGGGTCAGGAACCTTTTTGGCTTAGAGAGCCCTAAATGCCACATATTTTTATATGTAATACTGTGAGAGCCATACAATATGTTTCAAACCGGGGCAGTGCGCATGCGCAGCAGAGGGCTCACGTCCCTGTTGCCATAGTGATGTATTCACAGTTGACCCTCTGGGCACCGGAAGTGTCAGACACGTCTTCAGCTTCTCTCGGGTTGCAGCAACATCAGCAATTTCCCCAAGAGCCAGGCAGGAGAAATACTGACTAACAGCTTGTACAATTAGCTGGCTGACTTGGGGGTTGATTCACTTTGTAGGACAAGATCACCGCCCTTTGGCCCAATAGGATGCCTGTCAAGTGACAGGCAGCCTAATGGGCCAATCAAAGTGCGGAAATCTCGTCCTACAAAGTCACTGTACCTGACAAAATCCAGGGTGGGACAGTTGGAGCAGCAGTTAGTTTTGAGGGGAGTGTGAGTAAGTCAGTAGTGCGTGCTCCAGCAGAAGCCTACTTTGAAAATGTTACTTGCGCTGCCACACTGAGCTGTGCTGCTTGAGCAGTGTAGCTTAGCGAATCAACCCCTACTGATTTGTCTGTGAGCCACATGCAGCCATCAAAAGAGCCACATCTGGCTCCTGAGCCATAGGTTCCCTACCCCTGCTATAGAGCCTTCCCGTCCCTTCATGCTGCCGTGTGCCAGCGCTGTCCCATTCAAATTTGCCGCCTCCATGGAGCCCTCTGAATGCTTTGCAAGCACTTGTGTCCCAGAGTGCTTTAGAAGATGGGCGTGTCTGTACTGCGCATGCACGAGTGTGTGCAAGAGTGCGCTCACGCATGTGCAGTACGGAGCCACCCATCTTTGGAAGGGCATACAAATCAAGAGCAAGGGGGCTGTGTGAGGAACGAGAAGGCTCTACAGGAGCTGGGGCATTTTTATTTTATTTATTTAAAAAAAAATTTTATTAAAGAGAAACCGTAACCAAGAATTGAACTTCATCCCAATCAGTAGCTGATACCCCCTTTCCCATGAGAAATCTATTCCTTTTCACGAACGGATCACCAGGGGGCGCTGTATGGCTGATATTGTGGTGAAACCCCTCCCACAGTGTGATGTCAGTACCAGGGTGCTGACATCACACTGTGGGAGCCTTGTTGCATTGTGGGAAATAACAGCTGTTTCCAACTGCCAAAAAAGCAAGCAGCTTCTCCTACTGACATCACCTGCCAGCAGTAAAAATGTCACCCTGTGATAAATGTCAGAATGTAAATCGGGGAGAGAAAAGATTTTACAATGGGTAAACCCTGACTAAATCATTTATATATAATTATTGTAAAAATTAAGCACTTTTGTTCATTACATTATTTTCACTGGAGTTCCTCTTTAAGTTTTACTTGAATGTAGTTATTTTGTCTTCACACAGGTTGATGCCGAGAATCTGACCGGACTGAACCCCACTGTTACAACTCGGGTGGTTTATGACGGAGGTGTGTTCATATGGCCAATATTTGGGGATATGTTGGCATCAGCAGACCCCCTTACTCAGGTAAAGCGATCCACGCTCACACTTATGCCTGCTGCACACCATGCAAAAAGTGAAAGTGTAACTTATTGTGAACATGTTTTTAGCAAATTTACACTAACCATAATTCATCTCATGGTACGCGTGAAATTATACGCACAATAAATGACAATTTTGTAATTTCGTAATGCAGAATCCGCTCAGAATCCCATGCGAGATTTTCCTATTTCAGTGCATTTGGAATTTGGTTATTCTGACCGTCCCGGGCATGAAACGGGCCTCTGTCAGTGAATGTTAGCAGCCTGTGGAATGCTTATGTGCATAAAATCACACCAATCACAGTGGAAAGATGTTTGAAGTGAGAGGGATATGTTGGCAGCTATATTTATTTTCTTTCTAAACAATCCCAGTTACCTGACTGCCCTGCTGGTTTATTTGGCTGCAGTAGTGTCTGAATCACACACCTGAAACAAACATGTGGGTAATCCAGTCTGACTTCAGTCAGAGCACCTGATCTGCATGTTGGTTCAGGGCCTATAGCTAAAAGTATCATGCTAGGTACACACCATTCAATTTACTGGCAGATTAACGGGTCAAACCAATAATTTACGTCAGGTCTGATCTGCTCCCGATTGATAAAAGGATCGATTTTTCAGACCACTACTGCACAAAACCGATTCCATTATCGACCGGAAGCAGATTGATATCAGTTTGACTTGTCGCTCTGACGGGAAATTGAATGGTGTGTACTATATAGCGTTAGAGGCAGGGGATCAGTGGGACAGCCAGGCAATGTGCATTGTTTAAAAGGAAATAAATATGGCAGCCTCCAAATCCTTCTCACTTCAGGTGTGCTTTAATGCATGTGATATATACACTGTGTGTCTGTGTGTATATATATATATATATATATATATATATATATATATATATATATATATATATATATATATATATATATATATATATATATAGTACCAAACCTCAATAAAACTGTAGTTTGTTTGAAGCGCAATGCTTAGGGCCCTTTTCCACTAGCAATCGCTAGCGTTCACGCTGAACGCTAGCGATTGCTGAATCGCAATTACCGGCGATTCCCCGACGTTCGCGGCCGCGATTTTGCTATGCTATGCACTGCATAGCAAAATCGCGGCAATTATCGCTCCGCGGTGCGTTCGCGTTCCTGGCAAAAACGAATCGCGGTAGTGGAAATGACCTACCGCGATTCCTATGTTAAAAAGCAAACCGTAGCGATTGTAAAATTGCTAGCGGTTTGCGTTTTTGCGATTCAGCCAGCGCAAACGTGTGGTTTGCCTTCTTAAAATAGAAGAAATTTACAGTAATTCAGCTTGACGTGTATAATTTTTTTTTATAAACTTCCTTCTTCTGGCAAACCACCCTAAGCATTGCTTTTTAGTAGGAGGCTTTTTGGTCCCTTTTATCACCGGTCCACCCTTGTCCGTTGCAGATTGGATCCGTTTCAAACGGATCCGATTTGGTCATTTTTTTCCTCTCTGTTTTTGCTGTCAAGTCATATATTTGCAGCATACGTTTCTAGTCCGTGGGAAACGTATGCCCAGCCATGGCAGTGGGGGACTGCGGTCGACGGGGAGGGGGGTCACCTCCCTCACCTGGGTCCC
Organism: Hyperolius riggenbachi; assembly: GCF_040937935.1. Lineage (NCBI taxonomy): Eukaryota > Metazoa > Chordata > Amphibia > Anura > Hyperoliidae > Hyperolius > Hyperolius riggenbachi. The sequence continues at coordinate 48,872,682 of NC_090649.1, read as the reverse complement.
CTGTCCCTGCTCCCCTCCAACTATTTGAGCAAAAGTTGTTAAAAGTTGTTAAAATGTAATGTAGTCAGTGAGCGGGGAACCTTACCTTCTCGCCTTGCGTTCCACCACTCGAAACTTGACTTCCTGCAGTGTCGCCCTCTACACTTTGAAGGGCGGCACTGCAGAAAGTGACGCTGCGAGTGGAGGAAGTTAAGGTAAGGTTTCCCGGTTGCTGTCTCCCCACCGCCCGCTGTCACCACCATCCTGGCCGCTATCGCCCACCAGCATGGCGGCCCCCTCTCCCCCCACAGGCTGGGACACAGAAAACGGATCTGTTTCTGTGTCCAAAATTGCCTGTGTAGAGGTGGTTCCATTTCCCTCTTCACTTTTACTACTCCTTCGTGTATCCGACTCCTTTTTCAACAGACATCCCCCTGAACGCAGGCGGATCCGTTTTTAATTTGAGTGAAGAGGGCTGCTATTTTTAACAATGGTATCCTCTGACCTCCGTGGCTCCGGGTTTGATCCGGGCCAAAAACTGGAGCTACAGTTTGTTTTTAGATCAAGTATGAACCGGCACTATGCCTGAGCTGCTTGGTTACTGTGTTGTACTGGTCCAAGCCCCATCCCATAGAGCCATATCAATCCCTGCCATGTACCTATGAGGACCAACAGTCCGAAACAGGCTGTCTGCATGTTGGGTTGATGTGGTTGTTTTATGAGTTATAGCTTCACTATATCACAGCGGTTCTGGATGCAAGCTTGGCTTCAGGTGCATAAAGAGATCATTTGCATATTCAGTAGCGGAGCATTGTGGGTAACCACAGATGTTCACTTAAAGCTGAATTATTGTAAATTCCTTCTGTTTTAAGAAGGCAAAACACACTAAGGGCCTGATTCACAAAGCGGTGCAAACTTTTTCGCGGACTTTTGCGCGCGCAAAGTGCCGCGATTCGCGCGATCACGGACTTTTGCGCGCACAAAAGTCCGCGATCGCGCGAATCACGGCACTTTGCGCGCGCAAAAGTCCGCAAAAAAGTTTGCACCGCTTTGTGAATCAGGCCCAAAGTGTTGCTTTTAAGTAGATGGTCTTTTTGGTCTCTTTAGTCCCATATACTTTCCTTATGGTTTTGGGTCACCCCGAGCTGCTTGGTTTCTGTTTTGAAGCGCAATATAACACTTCACGCCATGGTCACGATGTCCCCCTCTGCACGCAGGTCACTGTTCTCGTGAATGACGTCCCAGCCAGATGTTCCGGCTCCTGTACCTTCCAACATCTTGTAGATGTCACCCCGGTGGTGAAGGAGATTGAATACTCAGCAGGTAAAGACATCACTGTATAGGCGTGCATGTTACGGAGCAATACAATATGCATAACTAAAAAAAAACAGTTTCCTACCAAACTCACACTGCATATACAGTAGATGCCCACCACTCTGTGCCTCAGTGCGGAGATGTGTGTTGCAGAGGAATAGTTGGGGCTGTAAATGGTCAGTGAGATGCAAATCCCAGGTAGCATGCAAATGTTATGCAAATTGCCTGTAGTTTGGAAGTGTATCAATCACATGCACTTCCTGTCAAATTTGATTGGTCCACCTCCAAGCTACTTATCATTCACATGCGAGTCAGAATTTTTTGCATGTCATTGACCATCCACCTCTTGTGGTGACTTAAGGAGCGTACAAGACCTTATCCCCTTGGGTGACAATGCTGGGCTGGACTGCATACATGCAAGTCAGCTGTGTTGCTATGTTGTGGGGGCGGAGAGACAACATGCGGCACATGCGAACAATGGGGGTCGGTGGGGGATCGGCATCGCTGGGTCTGAGTAGATAAGCCTGGTTGGGGGTTGGCGGCTGCCGTACACATGCCTGATTATCGGCTGAGGCGGTCAGGGGTGTGTACAGGCCTTGAAGCTGACACTAGTGTCCGTATATCAAGCTTTTAACAGGACTGGGAAAGCTGCTTGCATTAAAGCAGTGTATGGGTGGGAGGGACAATATCTGTTCACACAGACACACATCTTCTTGTACAGAATGAATAAGGAATCTGTGCCCATTATACTGGCCAGAGGCCACACACTGCAGCACAGATTCCAGCACAGCTAATTGTGGAAGGACATGCAGAACTCTTGTCCTGTTTAGGCATTTTGGGGTTGATTCACTATAACAAATAGCGAGTGTTACCTCCTGTAACGCTCGGCATCTTCTTTTGCTCCCCTTACTGCACTCTTAGCGTGCCTTATCAGAGTCAGCGGGCCTCTTCAGAGTTAGCGGGCCTTATCGGAGTAGCATAGTGAGCGCTACTAATTTATGCCTGCTAATTGGCAATGACGAGAGCGCCACTCGTCCTGCCCTGAGTCCCTGCGAGTCCACGTTAAAGAGAATCTGTATTGTTAAAATCGCACAAAAGTAAACATACCAGTGCGTTAGGGGACATCTCCTATTACCCTCTGTCACAATTTCGCCGCTCCTCGCCGCATTAAAAGTGGTTAAAAACAGTTTTTAAAAGTTTGTTTATAAACAAACAAAATGGCCACCAAAACAGGAAGTAGATTGATGTACAGTATGTCCACACATAGAAAATACATTCATACACAAGCAGGCTGTATACAGCCTTCCTTTTGAATCCCAAGAGATCATTTGTGTGTTTCTTTCCCCCTGCAGCTATCTTCCACTGAAGTGTAAGGCTGTTTCTTCCTGCAGAGTGCAGACAGCTCTGCCTGTATGTAATTCCTCAGTATGTGAAAGCCCAGCCAGCTCAGAGGAGGATTTATCCAGCTTGTAAAAGATAATGGAGCACAGAGAAGCTGCACTAATCTAAATAATACACAGGCAGTGTGCAGAGAGGGGCCTGGAGGGGGGAAATGCATCACAGAACCACAACACTGAAGAACTTGGCAGCCTTCCAGACACAGGCTGACAAGTCTGACAAGAGAGAGATAAGTTGATTTATTACAGAGATGGTGATAGTAGAACGTGCTGCAGAAAGCCAGAACACATTAGAATAGCTTTTGGAACTTGTAGGATGATAAAAAACAGGATGCAATTTTTGTTACGGAGTCTCTTTAAAGGACATTATCCCTGCACCTTTATTGGCCCAATAGGCTGCCTGTCACTTGACAGGGAACTTGACAGGCAGCCTCATAGCTCCCAACTGTCCCTCTTTCGGAGGGACAGTCCCTCTTTGGGAGCCCTGTCCCACTGTCCCTCTTTCCTCATCATTTGTCCCTCTTTCAGGACTTTGTCCCTCTTTCTATGTAAATATTTTTCTCTACTAAAAAATGTGTGTGATTGACTCTAAACTTTATTCCCAACCTTTAAATTGATATATTACTAATATAATATATTTACTATTTTAAAATGTTAATATGAAGGAAAATGAACCAGGTTAGAAAGGACCAGTGTGGTTTGAATTATAAAACAACATCTTTTTCTTATGAAATCTTTATGGTATGTGTGACTAGAGGTGTGCCGGGGGCGTGACGTCGGGTTGTGGCAGGGGTGTGGCTTAAGTGTCCCTCTTTTGCATCTCAAAAATGTGGGAGGTATGGGCAGCCTATTGGGCCAATCAAAGTACGAGGATAATGTCTTTTAAAGTGATTTAAAGCTATTTGTTATAGTGACTCAACCCCTTTGTAGCTTACTGGACTGCATACAGAGTGTAATGAGAAACCTGGAGCCCCCAAAGACCATGTGCCCCCCCCATCCAAATCCTGTAGTCATGCCTAGATCATGGCCTATGTATCATTTTCAGCCTCGCAGTTTGACACTGAGTCTAGCACTGTTAAAGTGAGTTAAGGGTGGTGGTGCACACATCGAATGGTGATTGGCCAATGATTGGGTGATTTTAAAACCTCCATGCAGCATGAGGGGCAACAGATTTGGAATACTACAAACATACTGTGTAGGCAAATTCTCATACTACATGGAGGTAGTAAAATTGGCCAGTCATTGATCACAATTGGATATGTGTATGCGCCTTTTCATCTGCTAGACCACTGTGGCAGCTTTCCCACTGTGTTGCTGCAGGCCGTGGTGGTGGCCACAGACTTTAACAGAGAGGCTTTAGGTTTGTGACGGGGGGGGTGGGCTTAATAATAATGGTCATTTCCTGGCGAACTACTGATTTTGATAGGCTCAATTCCAAACAGCATATAATTAGTATCATACTTGCATATGAGCTGGAACCATTGGTATCTCATTGACCGTTGCTATGCGTCAGATCATGTGACCTGGTGTAACCTTGTTGTCTGTGCAGGTAACAGATGCGATTTTATGGTCGTTATCGCTGGATCTGGTTTTCCCGCCAGCACCATGGAAGAAGTGGCCGTCCGGATCAGTGAGGCAGAATGCAGCATTATAGATGTGAATCCATCTAGTATAACGTGCTGCGTTGAGTCCTTCCTACCACTAGGGGAGCATGAGGTGACAGTGCTGGTGAGGCCTGTGGGATTCGCTGTTAATGGAAGTGGAGATAATCTCCATGTCTACGTTATGCCTAAGCTATTCGCTGTGATCCCCCCAGTTATTTCACAGATTGGTGAGTATATTATTTGCCTGGCCACTTAAGAAAGCTTCTGTTGTCTGCATAATGCCTTACCTCCTCCACAACCCGAAGACAAGATTTTTTTTCCCGCTCCTCCACAGCAGCTAAACTGGTTGCCCCTCCCCCTATTTATACTCACCTAATCTGGTGTTGAACATCAGCAGATACGTGCCTACAGCTTTTTTTGTACTGCCAGGCCCAAGCACCCTTCAGATGCCTGACTGTGTGGACACTGGCCTTCCTAGACGATATGTCATTCCATAGATGATCAGTGGAGGAAGGATGACTGACAGTGTGGCTGCACCACAATCCTTCTGCAATTCACTGTCCTGCGTTCTGGAATCTTCTGGAATCCAGCTGGGGAGGGCACATGGCAGCTGTAGCCACACCCTTCACTCATTGAAAGGAGAGATAGGAAGGATGCGTGCAGTTCTGTAATAATAATAACTGGGGGTGGGGGGGCTATGGAGGGTCGCTCCTCCTCTCTCCCAGCTTGCTGAATTTTTTTTTACCAGATCCAGGTGTCCTCTTCCCTCCACTCCCAATGCCCAAAGTCACATGATTGGGAGCTGGGTATGACGCATGGGGAAGGGTAGTGGAAGGGGTCATGTGTACTTGAGAAGTGGGGGCAATGATTGAAACAGTAAGGAGGACCCAGTTATGATTTTGTTTGGGGGTCAGGAGTTGGGGGGGGGGTGTTATGCTCCCTGGATGGGTGCTAATAACAGCCACAACAACCTCAAATTGTGAACAGCTAAAGGTAGGGATGTTAATAGCTTCTGCCATGTTTGGACCTGAATATCCAACAGCGATGTCACACTGTCTTCCAGCCATTATCCCAAAGACTTTTGGAGTCGACTAGGGCCCTTGTTGCCCAACACCCACCCTACTGTTGTCGTTGTGGCAATGGGGGCCCTCTCCCGCCCTCAGACCTGTGCAGGGGATGTGGCAGGAGCATAACTACCTCGCCTACTTTCAGACCTCCCCCTTTTACCCCTATGCTCAATGGAGTGGAGGAGCCTGGTCTTCTTTCTTCCCCCACCAGGGCCCCCCTCCTATGGAGCATAGGAGGCCTAGACATACAGATCAGCATGACGGCAGTGACTGGGCTTGGCTTTTCCCCCATCGGGTGTCTCTGGCCCTTTTTCTGCAGCCATTTGATGTCACTGGGCCAGATTTATCAAAGCATTACAGACAGTTTTTTCTTCTTAAACAGTTGTCCCAAGAGGGACTGTTCTGCATGATAATAAGAAACTTCTTAAATCCTATGTAATAGTGGCAGTTTAGTGTGAATTTCTAGAGCTGCACTACAGTTAAGAAAAGTGCAAATCCATCCCTAAACTGCTGCAGATTAAAAAGTGCTAAATAGCAGTTCTACAGATAGTGCAGCAGTGCAGGCTAGGCATGATTTTTTAAGTGCTCCTCCCCCTGCGGAATTCCTCACAGAGCCTGCTGGCATCAATGTATTGGTTGCAGATGAATTGGTTACCTCAGCAACAACAATTTCCCTCATACACTGCACTGTCTGAGAAACTCCTCCAATTTTACAACAGTTTTAGAAGAAATCTGCAAATCTAGTGATTTTTTAAGATGTCTAAAACAGTTCTGCACGGATTTCTAAAAACCTACCAATGATTTGTTTTAGACACTCTTGTTAAATGTCCCCCAGAGTCCTCTCTGCATTCCTCTTGGTCTAAATTAGTCTTCACATCACGCTATGGCTGCAGCAGAAGGTCTGGAGAGACCCTACGGGGGAAGAGGTAACCCCTGTCACTGCCGCCGTGCTGATCTGTAGGTCTGGATGAAAGGACACAACTAGGGGAGCACTGGATAGGGGCCTGGTGGAGAAAAAAGAGAAAAGAAGAATCTGGGCCCCTCCTCCCTGCAATGCCTCCCCATGATTAACCCCATAGTTACGCCAGTGGGATGTGGTAAGGGCCAGGGCCAGCCTACCACTCAAACGTCCTCACGCTGCGGTCCATTCGCAAAACTTCTCATGAACTATTTCACAGGAAAGATAATTCATGACAAAAGACTGATAAGGAGAGATGCATCCTAAGTTAAAGGAACACCATCAAACCAAGTATTCTAAAATGACAATATACAAATAATGTCTAAGTAGCTGTGAAAACATTTTTCTACTTTTCATGTTAAATATCAGAGGCAGAAGCTTTTTATTATTTAGTATTTATATAGCGCCGACATATTACGCAGCGCTGTACAGTGTATATATATATATATATATCTTGTCACTAACTGTCCCTCAAAGGAGCTCACAATCTAATCCCTACCATTGACATATGTCTATATTATGTAGTGTAAGTACTGTAGTCTAGGGCCAATTTTAGGGGGAGCCAATTAACTTATCTGTATGTTTTTGGAATGTGGGAGGAAACCAGAGTGCCCGGAGGAAACCCACGCAGACACGGAGAGAACATACAAACTCTTTGCAGATAGTGCCCTGGCCAGGATTCGAACCATTGAACCAGCGCTGCAAGGCGAGAGAGCTAACCACTACGCCACCGTGCTGCCCAAGCTTTAATTCACTGTGTGTAGATTTTAGCTACGTTTGGAATGTCTCATTTGCAGTGGTAAGAATCTCTGCAGTCTGACATGCTAAGAACAGTGTAATATTGAAGCAGAGTTATGTGAAATTATTCTGGTATCAGGTTTCAAACACACAATTACAAATGTTTATGTTGTACATAAGATACATTTCCTCTGCTCTCTGTGAGAGAAAGCTCTGCCTGTCTCTGACTGAGCTCTCTGCACACACAGGGTTAACAGATGCACTGTGAGGGAATTTCCCCCCTCTCCTCAAGGATGTCAGATTACAGCAGCCTTCCCCTCAGAAAAGTGTGAAAGGAATTAGATAACAGTAAACAAAGAGATAAGGATTCTAATGTATACACCAGTAATTAGCAGCATTTTCCATACATGTTCTATCTCAATTGAAAAAAAAAATATGTTAATCGATAATGTTCCTTTAAGACAGATAAGGGGGGATAATTCACAAGATAAGATGGACAAGGGGAGATAATTTTAGTAAATAGGTTTTGTGAGTTAGCCCCATTATCAGGAACAGTTTTAGGTAAAATGGGTCCCTAGCAGAAATGAATGTGGGGCCCCTTACATTTTCATACAGTAATGACTGTAAACTTGTGACCTCTAAGGTCCCTGACTTGTGGGGACCCTATGGAGCTTGAAGCCCTGTCGAATTGTGCACACTCACTGACCCTATGGCTGCATTGGCCCTGGCCATTGTTTCCTGTGTGAGGAAGTCATGGTTATAATCTGCTAATTAAGATTACACAAAATTTCACATCATTTATCATAATTCTGGCCATGCATAATTACAATTTGGACATTCAATTTAATCCACATAATCTATTAGTAATTTTGCATAATTATGATGAATTTCACATAACTTTGTGCTGACTTTAGTGGTTAATAGCAAAACTTCCTACATACTATCCCCACTAAACTGCTGTGTATGTTAAAGTGGATCCGAGGTGAACTTTACTCATTGCATTATTGTGTTCCTTTCCTATAGTTTATAGAGCATTCCTCAAGCCAAATACTTTTTTGCTTTTGTTTTAATACTCTAATTCCCTATAAACTAAATAAAATACGCCCACAGGTTTTCAGACAGCCTTGGCAGTAGCAAGGGCTCATGGGAGCTCAGTCTGGGCAGGAGGAGGAGGAGGTGTTACTAGCCATTGATTTCAGAGGCAGAGGGGAGGAGGGGGATTAGGTTTTTTTTCACAGGCTGAGTGCTCAAGATACAGATAAGCCTGCCTTTGTGTAATGTTTACAAACATGGCTGCTGTCATTGTATCACAGGAAGAAATAATCATTTTCTATTAAAGCTGTTTGCAGCTAGATTTGCTGTGTAAACCATCTAAACTTTAGATAAAATATATAGACAAGTTACTTGTTATAGTTAGTTTTTCATCTCAGAATCCGCTTTAAGGGGAATTAAGCTGGCCATACACTGGCTCGATTTACCGCCGTTTCGACAGCAGATTCGATCACTGGGATCGAATCTGCTGCCAATCGTTAGCGCTACACGCCGAATTTCGATTCTTTTCGTCCGATCCCGTCGATCGCGCCGTGCGGAAAATTACCGTCGATCGCCCGCGGGTAAAGAGCGCATCGCTAGCGGCGTTCGAGTGCCCGACGACCGACGCAATAGAGCCCGCATACATTACCTGCTCCGCCGGCGCGACTGCCCCCGCTCGTCTCCGCTCTTCTCCGCTCTGGTCTCCGGCATGCCTTCACTTATTCCTGCCCGGCAGGAAGTTTAAACAGTAGAGGGCGCTCTACTGTTTAAACTTCCTGCCGGGCAGGAAGAAGTGAAGCATGCTGGAGCCGGAGACCAGAGCGGAGAAGAAGAGCGGAGAGAGATCCGGGAGTCGCGCCGGCGGAGCAGGTAATGTATGCGGCGGGGGGGGGGGGGGGGGGGGGCTGGGGAGCGGTGGCAGCACCACCACCACAGATTGTGATCGGTTGCAGGCTTAAATCGGTTCACAATCTGTTTGCAGTAAGGTGGCCATACGATCCCTCTCTGATCAGATTCGATCAGATAGGGATCTGTCTGTTGGTCGAATCTGATGGCAAATCGACCAGTGTATGGCCACCTTAATAATAACAAATAGATTTTTTTTTTTTTAAACTTGTATTTTTTTTTTTTAAGAACGATTTTAAAAATGCAAAAGAAAAATGGTTTTTAAACTCCCTTTTTTTTCTTTGCATTTTCAAGATCAATTACAGTATCTCAAAAACGACAAGGTCTTTTTGAAAATGTTCTTGTTCCCACTACTCCTTTTAACATAAGTAGCAATTTTGGTGACAATGGTATGTATGGGGGCTTTCCTAACTGCTAAAGTGGCACAAAATTATGTGAAAATTATGCAAAATTACAGCTCCTGATTACATTTACTTACAAAATTAAAATTATGATTCTTCCATCGTAATTGCAAATTTTGATGCTAAATTTGTGCTCCTCACTAGTCATGAATAATTAGACGGACAGCCAGAAGCTAGACTGGTGAAGATAGGAGCAGGGCAGTACTCTCAAAGTTGAGGGATCAGGTGACCCCCAAAGCGGAGGACCTCTGTAGCTGATTAAGATTTGGGTTTCGAGGACACCTGTTTGTTTTATGGTTGCTTGCTTGAAGTTATTATTCTGAATCACTAGTTTGCTGTATTATTTCTTCAGGGGGTGAGGAGATAACACTGAGAGGTGTCCTCTTTGAAGAAGTCACCATGGTGATGTTTGGCTTACGGCCATGTCTACTAATTACAAATAACAAGACAGCAGTCAGATGCACAGCACCCTCCCAGGTATGTACTCAGCATGTTTAGTAGAGCAGAGTGTAGCAACTGTCCTCTGCATTGCTAAAGCAATATTTGACTGTTTCCTGTATGTATAAAGTGCAAGCATATTATATAGTATTATACAGAATCCATTGACTTTCACCGTCCCTCAGAGGGCCTCATAACCTAATGTTACTGTTATAATTCAGCTTATATTTGGGGAAGCTAATTAACTTACCGACATGTCCCTCATATAAAAAGTATTGCCATAGTACCCCTGTATAACAAGTTCCACCATCATCATCAATCAATGTGCAAAACATGAAGTTCACAAATCTTCAGAAAGGATTCGTCTTTGTACACAACATCCCATAAGCAAGTGAAAAAAGGCATTTAGTGAAATGCAATTGTTTAATAAGGCGACAACGTCGACTTTTTTCGGGTAGACCCTTCTTCAGGCCTTCACAAACAATTGTATATGTCATATACAGTTCAAGAAACAGTAGAAGGGATAACATCTGGACAACAATAAGCCAGGAATCACCACTTTAACTGCAAAAGGGCACCACACACAGGCAGGGTGGACCAGGAGGCAGTTCTACTGTTTCTTGTATACGATATGAAATGTAATGGCACATGCCAGGACATTTCTACAGATGACTCTATACAGATTGACGTCGCATGCATCCTTAGATCTTGCTGGAGTTACAAAATGAGAGCTATAGCAGCAAGACTGAGGGGAAGCCGGAGGAAATGAGGGGCCTGAGGGTGTCTGGAGACCTTAGAGCACATGTGTCCCAACTCCAGGCCTGGAGGGCCAGATCCATGCCAGTGTTTAGGATGGTCTGAGAAAGAGAGGAATGTGATTTACCTGACGGACCACACCTTTCCTGATTCAGTCCCATCAATTGATTTGAGAGGTGTCAAAAATGTGTGAGGACCTCGGCCCTCGAAGGACCGGTTTGACATCCCTGCCTTATAAATATGTAGGTAAGTATAGTTTTGAACATTTCTTTACCCTTAGGTTTACTTTAGGTTCTTTACCCTTTTAAGTGCCATCCCCGCTGTCTCCACAGAAGGACAATTAGTGCCGTAAATTGCTCTGTACTGTTGAAAATATTGGCACTATAAAAATCTATAACTTTAATACTGATTTCAAATCTGCTGATAATTCCAACAGTATTTTATGATGATGCATTGGGTGTGTATGGGCCTCATTGTCTATCTATGTACAGCCTTTTTCTTCTCAGACAGATGATGTCTACAGAGAAAATGTTTCCCTACAAATTGGTGAACATTGGATCACTTTTCCAGGACAGATTACCTACAATGCCTCATTAAATCCACATATTACCTCCATCAGTCCAAACGTGAGCAGCCCAGCAGGTAAGACAAGAGTCAGGTGATGACCTCATAGTATCCATCTGTCACATGCCTACAGGTGATGTCAGCTCTTCAAACTAACTGCATTTTATTACAAGGTGGAGTCGGAGGTATTTCACCATGAAAGCTAAACAGATCTGCATTAGTGATTTCGAATAGTGATAAACTCGTAGTGTAATTTGTATCACTAAAATCATAATGCAAAATTTCAAACTACTGCAAAGTTAACTTTGCATGTAACTGTAATTTCACAATAACTTGATTTTCACGACTTCAGTGCCTTTGTCAAAAATGGGCTTTCTCATGCCCATTGACTTCAACACATTTGGCAAACAGGCTTTCTCATGACCATAGACTTCACCGTATTTGGCGAAAATGTGCTTTCTCATGCCCATAAACTTCAACGCATTTGTCAAACAGGCTTTTTCTTGTCTATAGACTTTAACGCATTTGGTGAAAATGTGCTTTCTCATGTCCTTAGACATGAGCCTGCTTGAGTTCTGTCATCATTTTTGTTTTGATGTTTTTGTTTTTGGTTTGCATTTAGGCAGTAAAACATTTATTTACCTCACAAACTTCGACAATAGCACAGATTTAAAAGTTAAGGTCACAGCAAATGCAGTTCTGGCAGAAATCCAGCGTGTAACACTACAAGGCATAGAGGTGACGCTCCCCCAACTTCCAACTGGCTTCTACAACATCTCTGTGGTAATTAACGGGATCCTGCTCAGAGCTGATGGGTAAGTCTTGCTCTCTGTGTGTGCTGCGACGTTGACTGTGCATTGATTTGTGTTTTTTTTACATGTCCAACTGTCCATAAATGGTAGAGAAGCGTGTGTCGAAAACACCACTGTGCTAAAGGTTAGATGTTTAGCTCGTAAGTGTTCCTGACTAGGCAGCAGAATTTCTCCACCTCACAGGGGTGTGGGGCTTGCTGGGGCTGGAGCACCCCCAAGTTGTTCCATAGCCCTAGCAAAGCATCCCCATGAATTGTAATTGAATAAGTCTAAAGGTGCGTACACACATGCGACTATAGTTGTTTGAAACGATCGTTCCCTGATCGTTTCAAACGACGATCGTTTAAAAAAAAGCAACCAACGACCATTACGTCTAACGACGGATGAGCTAGATCATTAAAAATGAACGATCTAGCGTGGCGGATTTTTACCAACGACGATCGTTTGCAAAAGTAGTACATCGTTGGAAACGGTCGTGCGTACTAGGCTGGACATGGGCATTTCGATATTTCTCCATGAAACTTTTCATTTTTATGCGCAAGCGCAATAGTTGCTTTACGTGATGTAACGTTCGTTCTAACGATCAGATCGTTACACACATTTTAAAACTAACTTTACTTAGGTCGTTCTTTCATCAATTAAAACTTCGTTCGTCGTTCTCAACGAACGATCGTTGTCGCATGTGTGTACGTAGCATTAGGGTCTTATCTGTTTGTAATATATCACCTAACAACCTCTCAAAACCCTGTTTGGATGTTTTGTTTCAATCAAGGCATCATAATGACATGTATTTATATTTCCTAAAAAAACAGAGTATCCACTTTGATGTTGCATGTCTATAGCTGTCTTGTAATCATACAGGATTCACTCGGATGAAGGCTCAAAAGCCGAAAGCTTACTCTTATATATGTTTAAGTTAGCCAATAAATGGTATCATCCTGATTCTAAACGTCTTGCTTTTACTGATGGCTAACACGGTACAATATTCTACTGCTGCTACATTATCAAGGGCTTTCGATTACCTCTCCATTTATGTTGTCCAAGAGGTAAAGGCATCGGCCCCACCAACTGATTACAGTTTCTGGTTGGAGTTGACCTTCCGCCGTTCTTTCAACTTACGCGAGCTTTAATGAACACTTATTGCCCCTTTCAATCCCTAAATGTACATAAAACAAAGGCTATGTCCTGGCTGGCACCTAATCTATTTTTTATCAAGTTCATATAGACTTAATACCAGCGTGACACTTTGATGCTTTTAATTATTCTCTCCGACGGTATATGCATAATTAATGGAATTAATCAGCTTTGAAATCTGTTTGAGCTCTTCGATGAAAAGAGTATCCCGTGGAACGCTACCAGCGCTGTTGCTGATGGCAAGGGCGCTGCTTCTGCAAGGAGCAATGTCACCTGCTGGAGAGTGACAACATATGTACATACACAAAATTATCATGCAGGAGGGCGCAGGAAGTTGGCGGAGAAAACTTTTTTGAAAAGTTCTGTAACTTTCTTTTCTATGTATATATATATACATACAGGTTTCAGCCAGTGGTTGGATACATCCTGGAAGCTGATCGCGTGGAGCCGGGCCGAGGATCCTTCTTGGGTAATTATATCATTTTTTAGTCTAAGGAACTTTTAGAAATCCTAAAGCTGTCAAAAGTACAAGCCGCATATATTCTTACGTGATTAGGTGGAAGGAATTAATGTTCCTGTTCTGATGGGTGATGGGTATCTGCATGGATGGCAGTATGATGGGTCCAGCTCTCACCCTAATGCAAAAATTCTTCTTTCTTTTGCATAAATGGTGCCCTCAGAGACATTGTTATCATCTGCTGTATGTAGCTTATGACAGATTCAATTTAAGCAGCAGGGACAGCCATACTACTACAGGAAAAAAAACACATAATTAGATAAATGCTACTACTTCTACTTACATGACATAGGGCTCGTTCCCACTGTTGCGACGCGATTTCGGCCGCATTCCGACGCTTGTAAAAACGCATGCGGATGTGTTTCCACATGCGTTTTTACCCGCGATTTCGCATGCGATTTCGCATGGCAGGGTGCCATGCGAAATTAACCATGACACTGCCAGGGCTAAATAAAATTGAAAAAGGTGCGAAATCGCACGCGAAATCGCGGGTAAAAACGCATGTAACAAACGCATGCGTTTTTACTATTAAATACATTAGCGGCGATTCGCACGGATTCCCGACGCAGGCGAAATCGTTGGCTCTTTTGTGCGTTTTTTTCACGCTGAAAAAAACGCACCTCAACAACGCTACAGTGGAAACAGGCACATCCACTTGTATTACATGTGCGGATCTGCATGCGTTGGACGCATGCAGATTCGCGATAGTGGAAACGAGCCCATATGTATTGTACTGCGACTGTCCACATTTTGATTTCAGTGAATTTTATATAGTAAATAAAGAGAAAACCATTTCTGCATTTTCCATCTTTACTACCTCTCACTGAAGCCAATCCTGATGTAATTTCTTCCCTTATCCCCCCCCCCCCTCCAAAAAACTGCACTGTCATATCTAGCTTGCTTTGTAAACACATGTGAGCACAGCATAGATCGTATTTCAGCAGCTTCTCCCTTCTCAGCCTTGTGTCACAGTGAACTGCCCTTAGCCAACCAGTGAGGAGCAGAAATGTGGGAGGATAGATGACAAGCTTCCATAGAGCAAGATTTTTTACAGCAGAACCATTTATGATTATATTGGAATGCTTGCAATACAGGGTGAGGTTTTTTCCAACATGTCCAATCTTAATTTCGAGCAAATTTTCAAACGTTATTCCGATCGATTTCTGTTCACTTTTATAGAAATCGATCAGAAAATCAATCGTAATTAACATCGGACATGTTGGAAAAATCGATCTGGCAGGTAAATCTAACATAAAATTGTATCATGTGTACCTAGCTTATCACTGAACTGTTTGCGATGTGACACAGAATAGCTGCTGAGCTCAATGTGCTACTCCAGGAAACTAGTAAAATGAAAACTACATCAAACTCCAGAGGAATAATCTCGATCCTTACTGAATAAATGCAACTTTAAACAAATTAATTTCAATTAAATGATTAATTTCAACTTTGAAAAAATGTAATTGAACTTGGGGGAGGGGAAGGGGAGGGGCGGTAAAGCCTTACATTTGAATAGTGAATATACTGTATGTGCATTCACCCGCATACAACACGAATTTACAGTGGGTTGCAAAAGTATTCGGCCCCCTTGAAGTTTTCCACATTTTGTCACATTACTGCCACAAACATGAATCAATTATATTGGAATTCCATGTGAGAGACCAACACAAAGTGGTGTACATGTGAGAAGTGGAACGAAAATCATATAAGATTCCAAACATTTTTTACAAATAAATAACTGCAAAGTGGTGTGTGCATAATTATTCGGCCCCCTTTGATCTGAGTGCAGTCAGTTGCCTATAGACATTGCCTGATGAGTGCTAATGACTAAATAGAGTGCACCCGTGTGTAATCTAATGTCAGTACAAATACAGCTGCTCTGTGAGGGCCTCAGAGGTTGTCTAAGAGAATATTGGGAGCAACAACACCGTGAAGTCCAAAGAACACACAAGACAGGTCAGGGATCAAGTTATTGAGAAATTCAAATCAGGCTTAGGCTACAAAAAGATTTCCAAAGCCTTGAACATCCTACCGAGCACTGTTCAAGCGATCATTCAGAAATGGAAAGAGTATGGCACAACTGTACACCTACCAAGACAAGGCCATCCATCTAAACTCACAGGCCGAACAAGGAGAGCGCTGATCAGAAATGCAGTCAAGAGGCCCATGGTGACTCTGGACGAGCTGCAGAGATCTACAGCTCAGGTGGGGGAATCTGTCCATAGGACAACTATTAGTCATGCACTGTACAAAGTTGGCCTTTATGTAAGAGTGGCAAGAAGAAAGGCATTGTTAACAGAAAGCATAAGAAGTCCCGTTTGCAGTTTGCCACAAGCCATGTGGGGGGCACAGCAACCATGTGGAAGAAGGTGCTCTGGTCAGATGAGACCAAAATGGAACTTTTTGGCCAAAATGCATAACGCTATGTGTGGCGGAAAACTAACACTGCCCATCACTCTGGTCTCTGAACACACCATCCCCACTGTCAAATATGGTGGTGGCAGCATCATGCTCGGGGGATGCATCTCTTCAGCAGGGACAGGGAAGCTGGTCAGCGTTGATGGGAAGATGGATGGAGCCAAATACAGGGCAATCTTGGAAGAAAACCGATTGGAGTCTGCAAAAGACTTGAGACTGGGGCGGAGGTTCACCTTCCAGGAGGACAACGACCCTAAACATAAATCCAGGGCAACAATGGAATGGTTTAAAACAAAACATATCCGTGTGTTAGAATGGCCCAATCAAAGTCTAGATCTAAATCCAATCGAGAATTTGTGGCAAGATCTGAAAACTGCTGTTCACAAACGCTGTCCATCTAATCTGACTGAGCTGGAGCTGTTTTGCATAGAAGAATGGGCAAGGATTTCAGTCTCTAGATGTGCAAAGCTGGTAGAGACATACCCTAAAAGACTGGCAGCTGTAATTGCAGCAAAAGGTGGTTCTACAAAGTATTGACTCAGGGGGCCGAATAATTACGCACACCACACTTTGCAGCTATTTATTTGTAAAAAATGTTTGGAATCATGTATGATTTTCGTTCCACTTCTCTCACATGTACACCACTTTGTGTTGGTCTTTCACGTGGAATTCCAATAAAATTGACGCATGTTTGTGACAGTAATGTGACAAAATAAGGAAAACTTCATGGGGGCTGAATACTTTTGCAACCCACTTTAAATGTCATTGATTGTGAAAAGTGTATACAATATACATACATATAAATGTACATTTTTATCAGAATAAAATGCACTATACATTTACATTTTTCCTATGTTGCTGTCAGTTACAGTAGCCAATAAAACATCTGACAGATTTTGGATTAGTTTATCTCCTCACAGCGGTTCTCAAGTATTTATTTATTTATTTATATGCAAAAGCACTCACTGAACGGCAGTTGCTCAGTCCAGCTGCCAGAATAGTGTGCAAGGGAGTAGGGAGGCTGACAGTCTTATATAGATCGTTTTTAGGGATTACTTTTGTAAAAAAAAATAAAGGTAATACTGAAAATCCCCCATGAGTAGTTGGACAAGTCTAAAATCTTTCAGACTTGCCATCTTTTTACTCCCTACTGCATGTGACAGGAACAGGGAGGGGAGGAAGAATCTATTGCACATTTTACTCTGGGAGAAATGCACATTTTATATGTATGTATTTTAAATGTTAACATTTGTCTTAATAGTGGTCCTTTAAGCATTTTTTGATAAGCTGTCCTTTAACCCCTCGCTGACCGCTCCACGCTGATTGTAATGAACGCGGCGGCAGCCCCAGGACCACTCCACACCAATTGGCGTGAAGTCCTGGGGGGCGGGGTTTTGCAGGAGATCGCGCTCGCCGATGCGTGCGCATCTCCGGCTCAGCTCCGTCATCAGTCTCCACTAGGAGACTGTTAGACGGCGAAACCGCCGTCTAATTACACTATACAGCGCTGCAACCTAAGGCAGCGCTGTACTGGGTACAGCGGTGTGGCACGGCTGTCCCCCTGGGAGGCACTAAAGCAATCCGCTGTCATAAGCTGATGCCTATGACAGCCGATCACGCTAAATGGCTGGGGGGGGGATGGTAATAAAAAAAAAATGCATACGTTTATTTAAAAAAAAAAGACAAATAATTAAATTAACATCCCTGCAGGAATTAGTGCCCACAGACAGAAAGCTCTGTTGATGGGCAGAAAAGGGGGTGGGGGGGGGATAACTTGTGTGCTAGGTTGTTCGGCCCTGCAGCGAGGCCTTAAAGCTGCAGTGGCCTAATTAGTAAAAAATGGCTTGTCACTAGGTGGGTTTAAGCCTGTGGTCCTTAATTAAAGGATACATTAGGGCTGTGAAAAATGTAAAAACGGGGGAGCAGGCATGTGTAGGAAGCACTCCCTGCTCTGCTCTTGCCCGTGGGCCGAGAGCGCTCTGCGCATGTGCACTACAAAGTTGTGATGTGTGCATGTGCAGAGATCTCCTGGCCGCGGGTGTGAGTTCAAGGACAAGCATTGCTGGGCAGTGCCTGCGCTTTGCTCACTGACCGGGAAGCTAGCTTGCGGGGGGGGGGGCATTAAAACATGGCAGAGGCAGGTGGAGGAGAGCGGGGGGAGTGGTGGGCATGAGGAGAGCTTCCTGCTCATGCCTGCTCCCGATTTTTACATTTTTCACAGCACTAAAGAATCCTTTAAGAGATCCACCTACAGCAAACATGGGTAGTGGTTATTAAAAAGTTAAAGTAAAGATTTTGTAAATAAAAAAAAACAACCTGTTTTTGTAAACCAATCTATAAAATGGCTGGTGGGACACATGACAGTAAGATTATAACCAATGTATCATCATAGTGATGAAAGGGGACAGCAAATACCATATTCTCATCCAATAAATTCACAAATGTAATATGCCTGTTTGCTTTTTGTAGGTGGGACACTTATTGACCTCTTTGGTGAAGGATTCACAACAAATACATCTTTGATTTCAGTCACTGTTGGATCACAACCCTGCAAGATCCTTCACACAACCAATAACGTTATTACATGCGAGACACCGGCCTTCTCCTCTGCTGACTCTGAAGAAGGAAACATTACAGTTCCTCTTGTCGTTTCTATTCGTAATTCCACAACTGGAGCAGTCATTTCCAATTCCTCAATCCCCAATGACTTTGTGTTCACGTATCACAGAGACTTCACTCCAATTATCACAAATCTTTCCTGGTCTGTATTAAACGAGAGCCTGTGGATTTATTTATCAGGATCTAACCTTTCAGATGGGGTTATTTTGCTTAAAAGTAATCAGTACGAGGTAGAATTTAACATTTCTTATGGAGAATTGCAAAACCAGAGCTTCAAAATATCTCTTCATGGTTTCAAAGTTGGTAGATACTTCTTGAAGGTCTATGAGAAGAATCTGGGATTTGCCAGCATTCCCCCAGGAAATCAGACAGTGGAACTTGTACCAGTCGTGTCCTCCATAATTCCTGGAGAAGGTCCTGTCTGTGGTGGCACAGCTGTGACTATTTGTGGAACGTTCCATGAAATCACGAACAGTTCCATAGTTGTAAACCTATCAGAAGATTATTTCTGTACTGTTCTCAGTGTTAATAGTAGCGCCATCCAATGTCGGATAGAGACCGGTGGTCACCCCAACATCTCAGCCGCTACTTATGTTAAACTAACTGTCATTATTAATGATGTTCCTTCAGTTTGTGGATCAAACTGCAGTTTTTATATGGATCCACAATTGACCCCTGTGATAAAAGAAGTTCTTCTCAGACTAGAAGGAGCCTCCTTTGTTCTGCACGTGTTGGGAGAGAGGTTGTATGAAAAACTCGTCATTCTGGTGGACGCCGACGGTAACTCCGGGTGCCTTGTGAAATTTGGTAATGAAACATTGGTGAAATGTCACCTTGATGAGACCATTACTGTCGGGAATCACACAGTAACCTTTCCATTTGCAGCAGATGGCCATGCATGTCTTTCCAATAAATCCTTTAACTTTACCGTAGAGCCTGTAATAACCAACTTGTATCCTCGGAATTTCAGCCTCAATGGAGGTGGTTGCTTAACTATAGAAGGTTCTGGTCTTCAAGGCCAGAGATCTACATTTGTCTTCATTGGAAGCCTCCATCATTGCCGGGTTACTACCACTAATTCCACAATGGTCAGATGCATTGTCCCACCATTACGTGGAACCATGAATGTAGAAGTACAAGTGGATGATTACAACGTAACAGCTGGTACTGTAGATTTCAGTGTGGAATATACTCCCGTGGTCCATGCTCTGGTGGAAAGACCTCCTGTGCTAAAGATTGCCGTGTCTGGAATAACATCTTTGGAGAACTTGCACATCACAGTGGAGGATCATACCTGTGGAAATATTACAGGAAACGGTTCAATAGTACAGTGTGTTGTTCCTGATTTACCTGCAGGAAGCTATGAGGTCCGATGTCTGGACGCTTTCAGAGGATGGGCCATCTCCAATATCACGTTTACTCTGCCGCTCATAATCACGTCTCTAAGGAATAACATTGGTGAGTGAACTTTACTGTCTAGCTTTCTTGTCTTACAGGATAATTGAAAGCATAACAATGTGTAAAATTGGTGAAAGAATAACTACTCATGGTAAAGCGCGTCAAAAAACTGGCCTAGGGGCATTCATGCAAAAAAGACGTTGAGAAATGTGGCCACTAGGTAATACCAAGAGTAGAATATCGATAATGTTACCAATATTCTACTGTTGCCTTTACGAACCCATCTCTCATATTCACCCTCTGCTACCTATGCCTACCCCTCCCCGACACATACACACATATACGCACTACAACACACACACACACACACACACACACACACACACACACACACACACACACACACACACACACACACACACACACACACACACACACACACACACACGCTTTTTCTATACGCACACACACAAACATGCATGCACAGGCACACACACAAACACTCTATATACACGCATGCACACACACACACACACACACACACACACACACCACTATGCCTAATGCTAAGTTAGAGCCAATGTGGGGTTTGGCTACATAATAGCTGAACTCTGGGCACCCAAATACGTTTAACCCTGCCCTGCCTCCCCTGAACTCCATGCACTGATAACTAAACCCCTCTACCAATATCCAAGGTTTGGCTGGCACCACCGACATACCTCCCCTGCTGTTTAGAGTTGGGCTACATTTTAGCCAAACTCTGCGCATTGCCACTTCCTTCCCTCCAACCATAACCAGAGTTTGGCTATATAATAACTGAACTCCAGCGCCTAAATTGACCAGTCAGTGCCGTCATAACCTCAGTCTACATTGCGATGTATGGTGGCACCCAAGTTTCCAGGCATGCTACTCTATGTGCCTAAACAGCTTTACACTACAAGACTGTCTTTGAAAGATGTCAGATACTCTGTATAGTAGTTCTGATCTAGGCCACCCTACCAACTATACGCGTCTAAACTAGATATTGTTTTATTACTATAACCAAGTACTCATTGAGGTTTCCTGTTGTGTTTTCAGATTGTGGTAGTAATAGAAGTCTCCATATTTCTGGCTCAGGATTCTCTCCTGGAAACACCTCCGTTACCATCTGTGAGTCACCCTGCCAAGTGTTCCACCACCTCACCACGCCAACAGATGTGTATTGTTCAGGCTGGGAGCTGAATAGTAAGTACCTCACATTCCTGTGGTTATAGATCGGTGGTACGATTACTTGTAAATACCGTTTTTATGCCTTCATTATGGGTGATGAGAACGAACGTTATGTGCAGAGCTTACAGACATTGGTGGTGTGAGATGCAACAAATGGTCTGGTGACACATCATTCCCGCTGACCAATGCAAATGGCCAATCAGATACTTTTATGTCAAATTCATCATCCAGCGTGGAAATTGGCCAATCAGAAGCTTGTAGGTCCAGTTCACAGCTAAATGAATTTGCATACAATTAACATCAAATTGTAATGATTAGCACCTCATTGACCAGTGTACCCGTCAGACATGCATGCGCCTTTCTGCTCATGCACGCATGTTCTTACCTGGGGAGGTGCGTAATACACTTATCATTGGCTGAAACAAAATGTAATGTGGTCCCCCTTCCCCCGACTTGCATTTGATTTTGATAGTGATATTAGACTATAACCATGGTAGGGACATTACTGTAGCTTGTGAGCTCCTTGAGGTATAGTTAGAGATAGAAGCTTTGACTGATTAGAAGCCTCGTTGGACCCTGTTTAGATATTTCTACCTATTGATGGGTAGCAATTTGAGACCTTGTGGCACATGGGGTTCAGTTGCCATTTTGATGTAAGAGATGGGATAGCCGGGCTGATGGTGTTTTCTAATCTTATCTTGCCTCTGAGTTGTCCTCACTGATTGGTCTAACTGGAAAGGTCCCTATACTTGCCAAAGACTTGGGGGTCCTGGCCATGCCTCCTTCCATTATGCTTTTTTGAAAGTGATGAAGCGTGGGAGCTCTTGTTGTCCCTCCTTGCCATAAGTCTTCAGAGAAACAGATGGAGCCTGGGAGTCCTGGCCATGCCTCATTCCATAAAGCTTCATTTAAAATGGGTGGGGTACAAACATCCTGACCATGCCTCATCCCATCAGTCTCCATTGAAATGGGTGGAGTTTGAAAGTCCTTGCCATGCCTTATTCCATAAGTCTTCGTTGAAAGGGGTGGATTGTACATTACTTCCAACCACACCCCAACAAACTTCCAGTCATGCATACCATGAAAAATGCATGTCCATGAAAAAAAAAACACGTTTATTATAGGCACTCTCTGTACAATTTATATTCAGGTAAACCGCTAAAATTCTCCAGATAATAATTGTTTATTGTTGATCTTCCACTTAGCTACACTTGTTCTACCAATGGAACACAAAGATACGCAAACATTGCTTGCATGCTACTTCTGCTTGTGGCCCCCGCCACAATCATCTTTGATCGGGCAAAGAACAGGCAAATCTATTCAATATTTTGATTAGTTTACAATTAATGTTATACTTTTTATACTTTTTTTTAACTAATAATTATGGGGTCCTCAGCAAAACGTTGCCGGGGCCCCTCATTGTTGCACCCCTTCACTTGCCTCCTTTTTGTGACCCTCACAGCCTGGGAGCCCCATTTCAAGGGGTCATAAAACAAGTGTATTCATCATGAGCTTCACACTTGTAACAGGTGTAGACCACAAAAACACCTGACTTGGAGTATGGACACCTGTATTGGAGGGAGGGAAGGTTAGTGATTTGGGGCTCCATACAGCTCTCGGCCCTTTAGGGTCTGCTCCCCTCTAATTACACCCCTGGTTTTAATAGATGTACATTAGGTTTCAGGCCGGTTTCGCATTGCAAAAACTTGAGATGACCTTGCGGCAGCGTGCGCTGACGGTCATACGCATAGTGCCACCCCTCCACACGCCTCCCCACACGCCATTTGCTGCCTGTCGCATTTGCTGATATACTCCCTGCTGGATAGCAAGTATGTCACTGGAATTCCTGGGTTCCCCGTTGTATTTGTGTCCTTCCGCACATGCGTGCCGCACTGCCAACAAATTTAAAATCTCTGCGTCGCCCAGTGACTTACATGTATTCTTACCCCCACTGCTTGGCCGCGAGGGTCAGCGGTTGATCAGGAACTTCTGGTGCAACGCGAGGCGGTTATTGTATTAGGCCTTTGTTGCCTTGCATTGTCGCTGCGCTACCCTGCGGACAAAACAGGGTAACGCAACGCACACTTACGAGGCAAATGTAAAAGGGGCCTCAATGTTTTTATTGAAGCTAATGTCTCATTTAATAAAGCTATTGTTTAATGAATGCCGACCTATGGTCTCATTTATCGAATGCTGGCCTATGGTCTCATTTATCGAATGCTGGCCTATGGTCTCATTTTTGGAATACAGGCGGGCCATTCCTTACAGGCAGGTTCCGTTATTTTTAAGTTGAATGTGTTTAGAAGTTGAGTCCTTGGAAGTAAAGTTTAGAATGATGATACATTCTGTACTCGGGTTAGTGCATGACAAGAGGGACATTTGGGACTATTAGGCACATACGGGGGGCTGTTGTTTTTAGGGGAGGTGAGCAGAGCAGGGGCAGATAATAAATAGCGTGGAATAAGCATGCCTATCCATTAGGCCTTGTTATTGTAGTAAGTCATGTCTGGGCCGGGTTCTTGGCTTGCGCTCGGCTGAGAAGTGACGGTTCCCGAGAGGAGAGCGATGAAATATGATGGGAAAGCGCTGACACATTTGCATAGCCCGTCTGTGTCTCATGGGAAAACGTAACAACATATTTTACATTGTTTGAACAAAGAATTACGTCTTTAAAGTGGAGAAGCTGCGAACTGAAAACAAAACAAAGAGGCCTGCCAAATACAACACACACGACACAATGTTAATTAAACGCGGCTAACGAGGAAGAGCGGTGAGGGGATCCAGTAATACCAAACAGTCTCACCGGAGCTCTTGAACCGCAGGCTCACAGTGCACAGGCCGGGACCGACGGAGAACTCTGTGACCCCACATGCCTGGCCTGGGTTTATCATCATTATTATCAATGTTTTCTTAAAGGGGATTGTAACATCTGAAAATAAAAAAAAAATTGTCAGTGCACCAAGAATATATGCAAACCCCATTTTTTTTCTTTTTACCTGGTCTTGGTATCTTTGCCTAACTGCAAGAACTGAGCAGTGCCAGGGGGATTGAGGGAAGTTTTCTTTTAGCTACAATAACAAACTTATCTCAGCATGCAAATAACAGAAAGTTTCCCATTTTGGATAAGATAAGGACACTATGACCAGAAGTAATTGAATTAACCACTTTCTTTGAAGAGATTGCACAGTGATGTTATGCTAGGTACACACCAGACAATTTTCTGGCAGATTTGCCTGCCAGATTGAATATTTCCGACATGTCCGATCTGAATTTCGATAGATTTTTCGATTTTCTAATCATTCTTTTTCCCTTTTTTTTTCCCGTTTTTTTTTATTGATTTTCATAGAACTGAATGAAAAAAAATCAAAACAAAGATTAAAAAACATTCAGAAAATTGAAAAATGGATCGCAATTAGGATCAGACATGATGGAAATAATCAATCTGGCAGGTAAATCTGCCAGAAAATTGTATGGTGTATACCTAGCATAAGCCTGTTGTCTAGGTGATGGTCGCTGTGGGAGGCACTGTAAGCTGTGGTAGTAGAGAGAGAAAATACTGAGCTGGGTTGAAAAATAAAAAAAGAAAAGATGGAAACCAGCAGAAATATTATTTTCTTTTTTTTCATATCACATTTCTCCTAAATCTAACAGTGAACACTAAAAACAGCAGGATATGTACTGTATACTCTGGCGTATAAGACTACTTTTTAACCCTTTAAAATCTTCTGGAAAGTCAGGGGTCGTCTTATACGCCGGGTGTCATTGATGCCGGGTGATACGCCCTATCCTGTTACCGACTCTCAGATCTCGCTGCTGAGGACTGTAGTGAAGCGGCGCAGGCACACATGTGCGAGATCTGAGAGGCAGAGAAGGAGGTAAATAGGATACAAGGATGGGCCAGACGGGTGAAAGAGGCGTGGTTTATGGGCACAGCGGGATCTATTCTTCCATTCTGCTCTGATAAACAGGGAGACAGGGAGAGCTGACCAATCCACTTAGGGCTCTTTCACATTAGAGCTTGCGTTGGAGAACGCTCAAAGCATGCGTTTTGTTGTATGCATTTTAATGCGTTTTGATATGCGTTGCACTGCAGTGAGTGTGCGTTTTTAATCCGTTTTCAATCCGTTACAGCACATAGGAAAACGCAGGTAATTTTTTTTCTTTTAGTTTTCAACTTTCTACATTGTTCCTCTGTTGCATTCTGGGACTGATTGCCTGCGTTAACGGATTAAAAACGCGCATAGTGTGCGTTTTACATTGACTGACATTGTAACGCGTAAAGCTAGCGTCGGCCAGAAAACTGCGCCTGGGTGCAGTGTAACGCAACGCACAAAAAGGCTGCGTTATATGTGAAAGCTAAAATGAAAGTCTATGGGCTTTCATTTCACCTTGGGTAACACAAACTTCACCCGTTGCGTTGAAACCAGGGCTGTGGAGTCGGAGTCGTGGAGTCGGAGTCGTGGAGTCGGGCAATTTTGGGTGCCTGGAGTCGGAGTCGGGAAAAAATGCACCGACTCCGACTCCTAATGAATTTGGAACTGTAATTAAAATAGAAAATATGATAAATTTTTCTATTTCTCAGATAATAGTCATTAAAAATAATGTATATATACAGTATATATACAGTAATAGCTGTGCTTAGTCCACAAAAATGAAATAAACCAATCAAAATTAGTTACTTGTGCTGCTTCAATAAAGCAGTCCCCGTATTTTTAAGGTCAGATATACATATCTGATTGTGACTGTATATATGATGTGTACACAGGAATCTCTTATATATACTAAATAACATCTATGCTGTAAGAATAAAGCCTGATGTGTAGCTGTGTCACTAATAGAGATGGTCAATGAGATGGAAATAATTCTGCATTGATGCTGATTTATGCAAATGTATGCACTCCATTTGCTGATGAAATCAAATAATGTGATATGTTGTTAAAATTTGGTTTGGTGACTACAAATTAAAGGGTAACTGAGACGGATGAAAAGTAAAGTTTTATACATACCTGGGGCTTCCTCCAGCCCCCTTCAGGCTAATCAGTCCCTCGCTGTCCTCCACCACCCGGATCTTCTGCTATGAGTCCTGGTAATTCAGCCAGTCAGCGCTGTCCGGCCGCATGCCGCTCCCACAGCCAGGAACATTCTGCACCTGCGCAATTGTGCTGCACAGGCGGAGTGTGTGCATGCGCACTACACCAGACTGGCTCAAGTACCTGGACTCATAGCAGAAGATCCAGGTGGTGGAGGAGGACAACGAGGGACTGATTATCCTGAAGGCGGCTGGAGGAAGCCCCAGGTATGTATAAAACTTTAATTTCATCTGTCTCAGGTTTACTTTGTTACACAGTAGTACTATATTCTACATATGCACTCCCCACAGAGCTGCAGGGAATCCACTGAGAATGCTGTGCACATTGAACACAGAGGTGTTGTCTGTTTACAATCTCCTCATTCCCCTGCAGAGTACCTGCACATCATTCTTACATGTACCCACACTTACATTGCCTAGGGCCTGATAGATGTTCTTTGTTCCGGTTTGTACCTTTTACAAGTACTCTTACCAAGGACTAGTTTTAGTCTAAAGGGAATAAATATAGTAGTCTACATATCCTTCTCACTTCAGTTGTCTTGTAAAATTCCTAAGCGTTGGCAGTCAAGAGACGAGTTTCATGTTACATACTTTTAATCAACAAAATTGTAATATGCAAATTAGAGGAATCGGAGTCGTGGAGTCGGAGTCGGTGGAATCCTAAACTGAGGAGTCGGAGTCGGTGGATTTTTGGACCGACTCCACAGCCCTGGTTGAAACGCAGAAAATCTGCCCTAATGTGAAAGAGCACTAAGAGAGAGGGAGAGTTGACCAATCCAACCAGTCAATCACCTACATACTGTTATTTACTGGGTACCACATACAGTACAGCACCAGCATCTGTTCCTACACCAGTATATGATTTTTTTTTTTTAAGTTTTTATTTGGTGTGGTTTAGTCTTATACGGCGAGTATATCCCAAACTTTATATTTTAACTGGAAAAGTTGGGGGGTCATCTTATACGCCCAGTCGTCTTATACACCAGAATATACGGGTAAGGTAAATAAGCAATGTCTTGTTGGTGTGTTTTTTTTTGTTTTTTTTTTAGTTTAGTTTATATGGAGTTTTATCTCTCTTTGGGCTGGTGCACACCAAAACCCGCTAGCAGATCCGCAAAATGCTAGCAGATTTTTAAACGCTTTTGTTTATTTTTATGAGGCGTTTTGCTAGCGTTTTGCGGATTGCTGCTGCGGTTTTCAGTATAGTAGATTTCATATATTGTTACAGTAAAGCTGTTACTGAACAGCTTCTGTAACAAAAACGCCTGCAAAACCGCTCTGAACAGGCGTTTTTCAGAGCGGTTTGCGTTTTTCCTATACTTAACATTGAGGCAGAAACGCATCCGAAATCCAAAAAATGCCTCACCCAGGCATTTTTCGTTTCTGCAAAACGCCTGCCGCTCTGGTGTGCACCACCCCATTGAGATACATTGACCAAGCAGATCCGCAGCCGCAAGCGGATCTGAAAACGCCCAAAAAGCCGCTCGGTGTGCACCAGCCCTAAAAGATCTATCTGTAGAGCTTCTTTGCATCTGTGTAGAAGATCTTTGCTTAGCTGATGTTAAATACACCACTGGTGACTTACTGCATCACTGCTGTAGGCCTCTGTCTTTTGAGTATGACTGTCTGTGCCCAGCCCTCTTGCAGTATGAATAGCAGGATGATGCAATCCAAGCAGCAGCCCCTCCCGCAGAGAATAAAACACATTCTTTTGCACTGATGTTTCAAGTTATGTGATCAAATTGCCGGGTGTGTTTTGCACATTTGCAGTTTGTAAGACTTTTCACTACACTTGCACAGATCGTTCCCGCCAAGGAGAGTGCGATGAATGAGGCGTGTGGCCCAGAACAGCACATATATAGTGGCCCGCAACCCAGCTGGTTCGCTGACTTCACAGGACTTAAACGGAGCAGACTACAGCAATGATGGTTTAAAGGAATGATCCGCGGAAAATTAAAAAAAAAGTTCCACTTACCTGGGGCTTCCTCCAGCCCGGGGCAGCCGTCCTGTGCCCCGCCGCAGCTCCGGTGGTTCCCGGTCCTCTTCGCCGGCGGAGCCGACCTCGCCAGGTCGGGTTCCGGGTCGGCCTCTTCTGCGCTCCACGGCGCGGGTCACGTGGTCCTGCCGACGTCATCTGGACGCTACTGTGCAGGCCCAGTAGCTCTGCGCAGTAGCGTTCAGATGATGTCGGCCGGACCACGTGACGCCCGCGGTGGAACGCAGAAGAGGCCGACCCGGAGCCCGACCTGGCGCAGAGGACAGGGAACTACCGGAGCTGCGGCGGGAGCACAGCAGGACGGCTGCCCCGGGCTGGAGGAAGCCCCAGGTAAGTGGAACTTTTTTTTTTTGTACCGCGGATCATTCCTTTAAGGTGGAATGGGGCCCTAAGCAAGGTAGTATTTCTCGTAATGCGCATGTGCAGGACGGCAACGGGAGCACAATCAGGGACTCACGCGGCCAGGGCGGCACAGGCACAGTGGCCCAGCGATTGGTCAGTCACCGAAAACGATTCTTGCTCGCTGCAGAGGATTGGTTTGTCCCGGCTTGGGCACAGGACGTCTGCAGCTGGCCGGTAGAAGCCCCAGATAAGTGGAACTCTTTCCCCCTCCCTCAGTTAAGGTTCACTAGGCAACTGTCAAGTCAGATTCCTTGTAAGTGTAAACTTATTTGGTCAAATAAAATTGATTCTGATTTGACTTGGAAAACTTCTTTCACTTTCAAAGGTAGTATGCATTTCCTTGTAGTGTCCAGAAGGTGGCACTACAAGAACACTGAATAAAGTATTTCCTAATTCACAGGGTGTTCTATTCTACTGCATCTCAGCAAGTAGTTTATGTGTGTGTGTGTGTGTGTGTGTGTGTGTGTGTGTGTGTGTGTGTGTGTGTGTGTGTGTGTGTGTGTGTGTGTGTGTGTGTGTGTGTGTGTGTGTGTGTGTGTGTGTGTGTGTGTGTGTGTGTGTGTGTGTGTGTGTGTGTGTGTGTGTGTGTGTGTGTGTGTGTGTGTGTGTGTGTGTGTGTGTGTATATATGTATATGTATATATATATAAATATATATATATATACTGCATACATTTTACCCACATACATTCCACTCACAGGAAACACAGACTGATGTGCATCATTACATACAACTGCAAGATTTAGCAACATTTGTATTGAGAGTGAGATAACATATTGGGTAATGTCCCTGTAAACATTTATCAGTGATGCAAAAATATATTATGAAATGTATTGTCACTTGAAGCTCGCCAATAAGCAGCTTGTGTACACGAGCGCTGGGCTAGCCAATAAGCAGCCTGTGTACATGAGTACTGGGCTAGCCTATATGCATCTTGTGTACATGAGCCCTGGGCTAGCCAATAAGCAGCTTGTGTACATGAGCGCTGGGCTAGCCAATAAGCACCTTGTGTACATGAATGCTGGGCTAGCCAATAAGCACCTTGTATACATGAATGCTGGGCTAGCCAATATGCACCGTGTGTACATGAGTACTGGGCTAGCCAATAAGCAATTTTGTGTACATGAATGCTGGGCTAGCCAATATGCACCTTGTGTCCATGAGTACTAGGCTAGCCAATAAGCACCTTGTGTACATGAATGCTGGGCTAGCCAATATGTACCTTGTGTACATGAGTACTAGGCTAGCCAATAAGTACCTTGTATACATGAATGCTGGGCTAGCCAATAAGCACCTTGTATACATGAATGCTGGGCTAGCCAATAAGCACCTTGTATACATGAATGCTGGGCTAGCCAATAAGCACCTTGTATACATGAATGCTGGGCTAGCCAATATGCACCTTGTGTACATGAGTACTGGGCTAGCCAATAAGCACCTTGTATACATGAATGCTGGGCTAGCCAATAAGCACCTTGTATACATGAATGCTGGGCTAGCCAATATGCACCTTGTGTACATGAGCGCTGGGCTAGCCAATAAGCATCTTGTGTACATGAGCGCTGGGCTAGCCAATAAGCAGCCTGTGTACATGAGTGCTGGGCTAGCCATTAAGCAGCTTGTGTACATGAGTGTGGGGCTAGCCAATGACCAGCTTGTGTACATGAGCACTGGGCTAGCCAATTAGCTGCTTGTGTACATGAGCGCTGGGCTAGCCAATAAGCAGCTTGTGTACATGAATGCTGGGCTAGCCAATAAGCAGCTTGTGTACATGAATGCTGGGCTAGCCAATAAGCAGCTTGTGTACATGAATGCTAGACAAACCAATAAGCAGCTTGTGTACATGAATGCTAGACAAACCAATAAGCAGCTTGTGTACGTCAGTACTGGGCTAACCAATAAGCACCATGTGCACATGAGCATTTATCAGTGATGCAAAAATATATTATGCAATTTATTGTCACTTGAAGCTCGCCAATAAGCATCTTGTGTACATGAGCGCTGGGCTAGGCAATAAGCAGCTTGTGTACATGAGTGCTGGGCTAGGCAATAAGCAGCTTGTGTACATGAATGCTGGGCTATCCAATAAGCACCTTGTATACATGAACGCTAGCCAATAAGCAGCTTGTGTACATGAGTGCTGGGCTAGCCAATAAGCAGCTTGTGTACATGAGTGCTGGGCTAGCCAATAAGCCGCTTGAGTCACTTCCTGTAGCGCAGACGTCTATCACATCGGGTGCAGTGTTGTCAAAGGTATATCTATAGATATCCCCAATGGCTCGCATGGTGTTCTCTGTCCCCCCCCCCCCTTCATCATCCCCGGTTCCTGGAGTTTGCTGAAGTTCTTCTATGGGACACACCTACAAGGCCTCTTCCATGCTCAAGAAATAGCCCACAACATAACCCCACATGTAAAACACTTGTTTCCCTCCATGACCTGGCTGTACCCCGAAATTACTTTCTTCTTACTATTCCGCCTCTATATTGCGGCAATTGCTCCAAAATAACCCCTGTAATGTAACCCTCCCAAGCAGGGGCACAACAACAAACTACAAATCATGGGACCACCCAGCAAAACTTTCACGGGCCCCTTATTGCTTCTTGGTGACCCTCACAGCCTGGGGGCCCAGCTTACAAAACAAGTGTTGCCATCAGGATCTTCACACCCATAGCAAGTGTAGCCACAAAACCACCTGATCTGGGGTATGAGAGAAAGGGAAGGCTAGTAGTTGCCTCCCCTCCCCCCCACACACACACAGACTTCTGGGCCCCCCCAGATGCAGGGGCTGCTCCCCCTAGTTACAGCCTTGCTCCCAAGCTATCTCGATCCCCCCCATCTGTTCATCCCCTCCCAGCACATATTCCTACCCTCCCCTGATACCCCCACCCCACAAAAAAAAAAAAAATACTTTCTGGTCATAGTGTCCTTATCTTATCCGAAATATAAAGCTTTGTGTTATTTGCATGCCTAGATAAACTTGTTACTGTAGCCCAAAGAAAAAGCTCCCACAATCCCGCTGGCACTGCACAATTCCTGCAGTTAGGCCACACACCCAGACCAGGTAAAAAGACAAAAATTGGTGAACATATAGGGACCTATTTTAGAAAAAAAAGGGGGTTGCGTATATTTTTGGGGTACTATTTTGTAGCTCTTATTTTTTGGATGTTAAAGCCTACTTTAAGGCTACTTTCCCACCAGGACGTTGCGTTTTAGGGGACGTTATGGTCGCATAACGTGCCCCTAACGCAACGCCTGGTGGTGTTGGATGTGGACGTCAGACTGAGCCGCGTTGTGCAGCTCTCTGGCGTCCGTGATGCGTACTTTTGGACGCATGCGGCATCACGTGGTCCCGCCAGCCAATCGCCGCACAGAGCGGCGCTCCAGGATGTAAACACTGCACATCACACCGTGCAGTGAATATTAATTAGCCATGTGGCTGGCCGAGAAGGAGGAGGGGAGGGGAACAGTAAATTCGGGCGCCTGAGGCTAGTGGACAAATCGGGCGCCGCCATTCACTCCTATAATAAATATCGTTTAATGGGCGCCCGATAGGAAAAAAGGGCGCCGGAGAAAAATAACGTTTTAAAAGCGGCGCCCGGAGACTTAATGTTTTATTACTGTTTCTCATGATTACACATTATTTAATGATTTATACATTTTTAAATTTTATTTTTAAACGAAAAACAGTACAATATTTTTTTTTAAACATTATTTTTAAACGAAAAACAGTACATTTTTTTTTTTTTTACATTATTTTTAAACGAAAAAACTAACAGGGGGGTCTTAGGTTTAGGCACCAACAGGGGGGTCTTAGGTTTAGGCACCAACAGGGGGTCTTAGGTTTAGGCACCAACAGGGGGGTCTTAGGTTTAGGCACCAACAGGGGGGTCTTAGGTTTAGGCACTAACAGGGGGGTCTTAGGTTTAGGCACCAACAGGGGGGTCTTAGGTTTAGGCACTAACAGGGGGGTCTTAGGTTTAGGCACCAACAGGGGGTCTTAGGTTTAGGCACCAAAAGGGGGGTCTTAGGTTTAGGCACCAACAGGGGGGTCTTAGGTTTAGGCACCAACAGGGGGTCTTAGGTTTAGGCACCAACAGGGGGGTCTTAGGTTTAGGCACCAACAGGGGGGTCTTAGGTTTAGGCACTAACAGGGGGGTCTTAGGTTTAGGCACCAACAGGGGGGTCTTAGGTTTAGGCACTAACAGGGGGGTCTTAGGTTTAGGCACTAACAGGGGGGTCTAGGGGTTAGGGGTAGGTACAGGGAGGGTTAATTAGGCACCAACAGGGGGGGTCTTAGGTTTAGGCATCAACAGGGGGGTCTAGGGGTTAGGGGTAGGTACAGGGAGGGTTACTTAGTAAAAAAATTTTTTAAACGTTATTATACGTTTCACTATTTAAACGAAAGATTAACGTTTTTACAATTGCCGATTTAATGCACATTATTTAATGATTTATAACTTTATAAAACATTAATTTTAAACGAAATACAGTACAATACATTTTTAAACGTTATCCATGCTTATCGTTAAAAACCCGGCGCCCTTTTTTCCCAGCGCCCCTTTTTAACGTACGCGGAGGGGAGACCTCCTCCTCCAACACTACTGAGCATGTGCAAACAGTCTAACGCGGCTTAGCCGCTTATAACGTACAGCACGCAGCACTTTAACTTGACGTGCTGCGTTACAATGTAAAGCAACGTGGGCACTGTGAACAGCCCATTGACTTTTCATTACTGTGCGATGGGGTGCGTTACAGGCTGCTCTAACGTGCGCCTGTAAGGTCTAACTGTGAAAGCAGCCTAAAACAGGATTTTTTCTCTCTTTTTCCTTTTTTTTTTAGCTACACAAGATTTATTTGACACACAAAGCCCTGAGTAGCTATCAGGGGGAATATTTTGCTGTGAGTGTGGAGTGTCGGCGTTAGGTAACCTATTCCAGAGGAGGCAGATTTCATGCAGCAGGTTCTGCGCGGTGTTATTGTACAGGGGAGATGTTGTCTCTTCCTAGGATGTAAACACAATCTCTGTGCAATATTTATGAGCCTGTTTCTGGCAGCTCCGCCAACAGCTGGGCCTGTGACAGAAGCATTATCCGCGCTGGCTCTGTGCTGTCATCTGCAGTACAGCGAGGAGGGTGTGAGGACAGGCCCGGCCTGGCTGCTGCTCCTGCCTCACACTCTCTGCTGTGCCTTTCCAGCTGTTCCCGTCCAACCACAAGAGGTCGGCCTACTCCCAATCCATCTGGACAGCGCTCTCTTCCCAGGAAACTGTCACCGCCACCGTTCCTGTCACTGATAACTAGGGGGACCTGTGACTGGCTGCTCGCTGCCGACATCCCAAGCTGTCTCTCCCGCCGATCGCAGCGTGGCTGCCAAATAGCAGCAGACACTTTGTGTTCTGGCAGGATTGGCCCATAAATCTGCACGCGTCTGTTGATCTTATTATACGAGGCTACCTCAGTGTTTAACACTTAGGGCTCTTCAACGCTGAAAATGGCAATCACCGTGTGGGCGGGAAACCCTATAGGTTTTTCTCCCCCACACTGGGTCATTCAACGACATCGAGAAATGAGCAAGAAAAGAGCACATGGGGGCATATTCACCTAATAGAGATACATTTCCATGGATATGAAGAGCACTGCAATTTTGCAATTACAGTTGTGTAGCACGTTACACTAGCAACATACACATTATTTAGATAACATGGGCGGTGCTGATACACAACTGGCATAGGTAACCCAGCCTGCACATGGCAATTTTTGCTGCTATTGAGTAAATATGCCCCATTGTGTTTAGCTTACCCAGAGATATAGCTGAGGAGCACGTCTGTACAGCACTCGTGCCCCACTCCTGCTGTATTTTTGCATGAGGAGGCGGGCTTGAAACCTGTGAAATGCGTTGCATATTTTTGGAGTAAGAATTAATACTTTTTTTTGGGATAATATTGAATTGTTGTGTTTGTCCTGGGGAGGTAAGTCCACCCTTAACCCCCCCCCCCCCCCCCCATCTTATTTTGTTTTAAATTTATGATATTTTATCCTGTTGGTGCCTCTGTTACTTTTGTATGCTAATACTGAGGATGTCCTCTCTACCACTACCTATATGGGGGGCCCTCTGGATACCTATACAGGGGAAATACTGGATACTTATACTGGGGGCACCCTCTCACCGGGAGCACCCTCTCTTTATACTGGAGTGCCCTCTCTGGCTACCTAATACTTGGGGTGCCCTCTCTGGCTATAGGTAGGTAGATAGATAGATAGATAGATAGATAGAGCTATATGTATATGTGACCAAAGAGCCCCCAAGTATTGGTAGCCAGGGAGCACTCCAGTGTAGGTAGCCAGAGAGCCCCCCCCCCCCAGTATTGGTAGCCAGGGAGCCCCCCAGTGTACGTAGCCAGAGAGCCCCCCAGTATAGATAGCCAGAAAGTCCCTCAGGATAGGTACCCATAGAGCACCTCTGGTATAGGTAGCAAGAGAGCCCGCCTAGAATAGGTAGCCAGAGAGCCCCCCAGTATAAGTAGCCAGAGAGCCCCCTAGTATAGGTAGCCAGAGAGCCCCCTAGTATAGGTAGCCAGAGAGCCCCCTAGTATAGGTAGCCAGAGAGCACTCCTTGTATATTTAGCCAGAGAGTACCCAGTATAGGTAGCCAGAGAGCCCACCAGTATAGGTAGCCAGAGAGCCCCCCAGTATAGGTAGCCACAGAGCCCACCAGTATAGGTAGCCAGAGAGCCCCCCAATATAGGTAGCCCAGAGAGCCCCCCAGTATAAGTAGCCCAGAGAGCACCCCAGTATAGGTAGCCAGAGAGCCCCCCAGTATAGGTAGCCAGAGAGTACCCAGTATAAGTAGCCAGAGAGCCCCATAGTATAAGTTGCCAGAGAGCACCACTTGTATGAGTAGCCAGAGAGCCCCGCAGTATAGGTAGCCAGAGAGC
This sequence comes from Hyperolius riggenbachi, assembly GCF_040937935.1. Classification (NCBI taxonomy): domain Eukaryota; kingdom Metazoa; phylum Chordata; class Amphibia; order Anura; family Hyperoliidae; genus Hyperolius; species Hyperolius riggenbachi. Next base: position 48,836,999 of record NC_090649.1, on the reverse strand, counting down.
CCCCCAGTATAGGTAGCCAGAGAGCCCAACTGTATAGGTAGCCAGAGAGCCCCCCAGTATAGGTAGCCAGAGAGCCCACCAGTATAGGTAGCCAGAGAGCCCCCCAGTATAAGTAGCCAGAGAGCACCCCTTGTATAGGTAGCCAAAGAGCCCCCCAGTATAGGTAGCCGGAGAGCCCCCCAGTATAGGTAGCAGGAGAGCCCACCAATATAGGTAGCCGGAGAGCCCCCCAGTATAGGTAGCCAGGGAGCCCCCCAGTATAGGTAGCCAGGGAGCCCCCCAGTATAGGTAGCCAGGGAGCCCCCCAGTATAGGTAGCCAGTTTGGGCAACCTTGTAAATCGTCATGATTTTCCTGTATAACTCGTTGGTTAAAAAATGTCAGTTAAATATATCATATAGGAGACAAACACAGTGATATTTGAGAAGTGAAATTAAGGTTATTGGATTTACAGAAAGTGCGCAATAATTGTTTAAATACAATTAGGCAGGTGCATAAATTTGGGCACTGTTGTCATTGTATTGATTCCAAAACCTTTATAACTAATTATTGAAACTCAAATTGGCTTGGTAAGCTCAGTGACCCCTGACCGACATACACAGGTGAATCCAATTATAAGAAAGAGTTTTTAAGGGGGTCGATTGTAAGTTTCCCTCCTCTTTTAATTTTCTCTGAAGAGTAGCAACATGGGGGTCTTAAAGAGAAACTCCAACCTAGAATTGAACTTTATCCCAATCAGTAGCTGATACCCCCTTTTACGTGAGAAATATAATGCTTTTCTCAAACAGACCATCAGGGGGCGCTGTATGACTGATTTTGTGCTGAAACCCCTCCCACAAGAAGCTCTGAGTACCGCGGTACTCTGGGCAAACTGCCACAATGTAACAATGTTCACAGACAGGAATTAGCTGTTTACAGCTGTCTCTAACAGCCAAAACAGCTAGGAGCAGCTACATAACCTGCCCACAGTAAAAATGTCACCATGTAATGAATGTCAGAATGTAAATCAGAGAGAGGAAAGATTTGACAATGAGCAAACACTGACTAAATCATTTATACATAATTACGGTAAAAAATGAAGCACTTTTTTTTACTACATTATTTTCACTGGAGTTCCTCTTTAAAACAACTCTCAATTGACCTGAAGACAAAGATTGTTCACCATCATGGTTTAGGTGAAGGATACAGAAAGCTGTCTCAGAGATTTCAGCTCTTTGTTTCCACAGTTAGGAACATATTGAGGAAATGGAAGACCACAGACTCAGTCCAAGTTAAAGTGAACCTTAAGTGTGAACAATAAATTGAGTTTTACTCACCTGGGGCTTACCTCAGCCCCCTGCAGCTGATCGGTGCCCACGACGAGTCGCTCTGATGCTCCGAGTCCCGCTGGCGGCCACTTCCCGTTTCGCCGTCAGGACCCCTCAGGCTGGGAAAGTCGGCCGTTTCTATGCGTTCCCAGCCAAAATAGCACCCCTATGTGGCCATATGGCCGCATAGGGGTGCTATTTTGGCTGGGAACGCGTAGTATCAGCCGCGTTCCCCAGCCTGACGGGTCCTGACGGCGAAACCGAAAGTGGCCGCCAGCGGGACCCGGAGCATCAGAGCGACTCGTCGTGGGCACTGATCAGCTGCAGGGGGCTGAGGTATGCCCCAGGTGAGTAAAACTCAATTTATTGTTTACACTTAAGGTTCACTTTAAAGAGACTCTGTAACAAATTGTTTATCTTTATTTCTTCTATGCTATAAGTTCCTATGCCTTTTCTAATGTGGTCTGGCTTACTGCAGCTTTTCCTAATTGCACAGTAGCTGTGTTATCTCTGTTATATGATCTAATCTTCTCTCTGTAGTCGGCACAGTCAGGCTGAGGCAGTCAGACTGGAATGTGCAGGGCTGCTTGTGATTAGCTAGAAGCTGTACACACCCCCTGCAGGCTCTGTGTGACTAACACACTCTGCTTAGCTGAGCCTATTAGAAGCTGGTTAGTTTGTTTGTAAACACTGCCTAAAACTGGCAATTACAAGCCAGGTTTGCAGCAGAGAATGGCAGAAACAGCACAGAGGGGACCAGGAGCACATAATGAATAGAATGGTATGCTTTTTATTGTAAGAATTTCAGAGTACAGATTCTCTTTAAGGCTCAAAGTGGCAGTCAGAGAACAGTCAGAGTCAACCCACAGACCAGCACCAAAGACCCACAACATCATCTTGCTGCAAATGGAGTCACTGTGCATCGTTCAACCATTCGGCGCACTTTACACAAGGAGATGCTGTATGCAGAGGAAGCCTTTTTCTCCGTCCACAGCACAAACAGAGCCGCTTGAGGTATGCTAAAGCACATTTGGACAAGCCAGCTTCATTTTGGAATAAGGAGCTGTGCACTGATGAAAGACAGAATTGAGTTATTTAGGCATAACAAGGGGCGTTATGCAAGGAGTAAAAACACAACATTCCAAGAAAAACACCTGCTACGTACAGTAAAATATGGTGGTGGTTCCATCATGCTGTGGGGCTGTCTGGCCAGTGCTGGGACTTGGAATCTTGTCAAAGTTGAGAGATGCATGGATTCCACCCAGTATAATTAGATTCGGGAGACCAATGTCCAGGAATCAGTGACAAAGCTGAAGCTGCGCCAGGGCTGGATCTTTCAACAAGACAACGACCCTAAACACTGCTCAAAATCCACTAAGGCATTCATGCAGAGGAACAAGTACAACGTTCTGGAATGGCCATCTCAGTCCCCAGACCTGAATATAATTGAAAATCTGTGATGTGAGTTAAAGAGAGCTGTCCATGCTTGGAAGCCATCAAACCTGAATGAACTAGAGATGTTTTGTAAAGAGGAATGGTCCAAAATACCTTCAACCAGAATCCACACTCTCATCGGAACCTACAGGAAGCGTTTAGAGGCTGTAATTTCTGCAAAAGGAGGATCTACTAAATATTGATTTCATTTCTTTTTGTAGGGCCCACATTTATGCACCTGCCTGATTTTGTTTAAACAATTATTGCACACTTTCTGTAAATCCAATAAACTTCATTTCACTTCTCAAAATCAATGTGTGTCTCCTATATGATATATTTAAAGAGACACTGAAGCGAGACTAAATCTCGCTTCAGCTCTCATATATAGCAGGGGCACGTGTGCCCCTGCTAAAACGCCGCTATCCCGCGGCTAAACGGGGGTCCCTTCACCCCCAACCCACCCCCCGCAAAAGTTGGTCGCTAGGTTGGTCGCAGAATTTCCCTTCCTGGAGGCAGGGCTAACGGCTGCAGCCCTGCCTCCAGTCGCGTCTATCAGATGCGCATCGCCGCCTCTCCCCCGCCCCTCTCAGTGAAGGAAGACTGAGAGGGGCGGGGGAGAGGCGGAGATACACGTCTGACAGACGCGCGTGGGGCAGGGCTGAGGCGGCTGGCCCTGCCCCAATGCGGAAGCGCTCCCCCGCATTACGGAGGGGATTTGGGGGGACAGGGACCCCCGTTAAGCCGCTGGATAGCGGCGGTTTAGCAGGGGCACAAGTGCCCCTGCTATATATGAGATCTGAAGCGAGATCTATTCTCGCTTCAGACTCTCTTTAACTGACATTTTTTTATCGTAACAACCAACGATTTATACAGGAAAATCATGACGATTAACAAGGTTGCCCAAACTTTCGCATCCCACTGTATGTTTGCAAAATAACCAATCCGTTGCAGAGGTAGCGCTCTTAAAAAGTAAATAGAAGTCAAAATACTTTTATACTTTGCATACACTTCTGATAACAGGAGAATGCTTGAGGAAAAAAAAAATCAAAAGCAAATTATTTATTTATCTTAGGAGCTGAATTAACCAGATTTTACATAACACTGACATGGCAGCTGTGCACACTTCAGAGTTACATTGAAAATAATAAGACACCAGGACAGTTCTATATATCATTGCTACGCCATATATAATGAATTATCTATTGGTTTATTTTCACTTCAGGGCCCTTTTACACTGGGATGTGGTGGTGCGGTAAATTTACCGCACCACGCCCCGGGCCATGAAAGTCTGTGGGGGCGTTCACACTCCTCACGTTGCGGTACAGTTACGCCAGAAGTTCCCTGTCTAATGCGAGTGCATACCTACGTTATCGTGCGGCGACCTGCAAGTCTATGGCGACGCAGGGTTTTTTAAAAAGTTGGTGGCAGCGCGCATGCGCAGAAGTGTATTTGTTACAATACGCTTCTGAGTACTTCCGTATGTACCCGAAACAGGAAGTGACCACAAGCGTCGTCATTTCCTGCTTGGACGGATGGCAGATGGAGAATAACGCATAGCAACACGGTATTCCCCAAAGGCCCGCACCGCTGACGCCAACTTGCAGTGTGAAACCGGCCTCAGGCCTCACACTGATTTTATAACTAAGTTGGCAAAGATGTTTTATTTGTTTTGCTTTTTTACTTTCAACTGCAATTAACCTTTTAACTGTTTTGTGTATTAACCTTAAAACTGAACAGCTTTTTTACGACAGACAGGGCATTATTTTGGTCACACATTTTTTTTTTAAAACAAGGGTGATTTCATCAATAATAATTATTCACAAAAAAAAAAAATGCCAAGAATAATTTTCTAAAGGTGGCCATACACTCATCAATTTTCTCATTTGATTCGTTGTAGATTTGATCCATCTGCTGGGTATCGATTTTCAAAAATGTCAGATGGATTTTTTTTTATCGATTTTTATAGAAAATCAATTGAAAGTATCAAGCGGACAGAATCGAAAATTACAAACAATCGGGGGCGGGGCAACAGCGTTGCACCACATTGAACAGTGCAACTCTGAAGTTCGAACCATTTTCAATAGATTCGCTGCTGGCAGAGCCGGGACAAGGTCCTCCAGTACGCAAGGCTGAGACCCCAAAGTGCGCCCCTCCATCCCTCCCACCCAGAGCCGGGACAAGGTCCTCCAGTACGCAAGGCTGAGACAGCAAAGTGCACCCCTCCATCCCTCCCACCCCAGCCGTCACACACTGATTGCTATTAGACTAAGAGGCGCCCCAGGGCCCCCAACACCTTAATAGTTGTCTGCCTTGCAGTCACTGCCATGTATTCCCTTTTCTTATTTCTCTCTGCTTCATACACAATAGGGGAATGGTAGCTGAGTGAGTTGTGCTCCCCCTTCTACACTGCGCCCTGAGGCTGGAGCCTCTCTCGCCTCTGCCTCAGCCCGGCCCTGCCTGCTGGTATCTATTGGAAATTGATGTGTAGTGTATGGTAGGAATCAATTCCTGTTGAATTGATTATTTTCAGAAAGGAATCGATCATTTTGGAACATTGAGTGGAAATCTATAAGTGCATGGCCAGCTTTCATTGTCTACTATATATTGTCAGCGGTACTGTATATTGTGTAGGTACCTGTATTCTTTTGTTTCTCCCCATTTGTTGGATACCAAACAAGCTTGTGTTCTGCATATTATGGACATATCAGTGTCCCCATCCCCAGGGACGGATCTAGACCAAGTTGCGCCTGGGGCAAGGTAAGGTTTTGGCGCCTAAAGATCAGGTTTTGGCGCCTATACTGCCATTCCCCATCCAAATTTTGCCGCCTTTTTAAGAATTCAACAAACTGCGCCTGGGGCAAGATACCCACCTGCCCCCCCTCCTAGATCCGTCCCTGCCCATCCCCCAATAAACTCGAGTATGTCTTATTCCCATAGATGAAGGTATTTAGGTCCATTTAAAAATATCCCTGTAAATATCACAACGTATGTTTGATTTACGCAACCTGACACCAAAATGCATCTATCTGTAATTGGTTATAAACAATCAATGCTTTTTGGCAACTTTTTTTTAATCTTTTTTTTTATTTTTTAAATCCCATGATTTAACTTTCTTTTTTTTAAGAATGTGTTTAAATGTTTTTTTACACTTCAATAATGTGCTTTTTCTGCTAACAAAGCAAGAAGAAAGGGGTAGATGCACTGTGACAAAGGACGCAGATGATAGGCAAGGTAGTAGCTTTGGCACTTCCTTATGGTCCTTTTGAGCTTGTCACATGGTTTTGGCAGCCAGTCAGACAGCTCCACTTACACTGCCTCTCTGATTAGCTGCTGAATGAGCTCTGGAACTCCGAAGCAGAGATATAAGTGTTGCTTATTTTCCACACCTGCTCTGAGTGACCATTAGGACACTCTGGTCCTTATTCAATGCACTTTTTACCCGCCTCTGGACAGAGGTGCTCACTTCTGCATTTAGACCCATTGAGTTATACTCCTGTTTGCCTGATGAAGCGGGACCACACCTGCGAAACGCGTTGCACTAAGTGGAGTTAAATAACAAAAATTTGTATTGATATATGGTGACTCAATTGAGTTTTATATTTTTGAGGGAGGTAAGTCCACCTGAACATCCCCCTCTTTTAGATGGTTTTTAAACATTTTTATTCTACTCTGGCGCCTCTGTACACCAAGCCTTGCTGAAATCTTGATTCCACCCTCGGTGGAGGGGTGCTACCCCGTTTCCAATCTACAGAGAGCGACATCTTAGAAACCTGAGTGGGGTCAGGTTCTAATACTCCCCACCTGCACTTGAAGTGTTTGCCTATGGGTAACCCATATTTGTAAGTATATGTAAGATTTTTTGCTTTAAACCACAACCAACTTAACAATACTACACCATATTGGGCTCTCGATTTCTCTTTGTTCTTCCAAGTATTGTGGTCTAAAGGGCATTTTTTGACAAGTTTGAAATTATCACGTAGGAGAAAACTCAGGAGAAAAAGCAAATGGCATATGGGCCTAGTCTGATTTTGTACTGTGGAGCAGCTGAACATTTAACCACTTCAGAACCACAGGCTTACATCCACCCGTGACCAGGCTATTTTTTACATTTCAGACCACGGCTGCTTTAAAGGGAACCAGAGAGGAACGGCATGAAAAAATAGAACAAGATTTTATACACACCTGGGGCTTCTTCCAGCCCCATAAGGCTGGATCGCTCCCACGCCGCCATCCTCCGCTTCCTGGATCGGCGGTACCGGGTCCCGTCAATTCCGGCAGACGCGGACAATTGTCCGCATCACAGGGGCTCCCTCCATACCCGTACGCATGAGGCTGCGCAGCAGGCAGCCTCATGCGTATGTGTATGGAGGGAGCCCCGTGTGATGCGGACATTTGGCCGCGTCTGCCGGCCGACTCGCCGACCCGGTACCGGCGGATTCTGGCAGCAGAGGACGGCGGCGTGGGAGCGATCCATGCGTATGGGGCTGGAGGAAGCCCCAGGTATGTATAGAAGCTCCCCCCCCCCCCAACCTCTCTGGTTCCCTTTGAGGGCTCGCTGCAGGGCCATACAACTCAGCACACAAGTGATTCCCCCTCCTTTTTCTGCCCACCAACAGAGATTCCTGTTGGTGGGCTCTGATTGCTGCTGCAGGGCTTTGTTTATTTTTCATTAACTTTTTATGAATTAATTAATTTATATTATTATTATTATTTTTTTAGAAAAATGTACATTTTATTATTATTTTTGTAGCCTCAATCCCTCCCTCCCCCCGGCAGCCAATCGCAGCAATCACCTCTCATAGACATCAGCCTCTGTGCCTCTCAGGGGGACAGCCGATTGTCATGGCTGTCCCCAGTACAGCGCTGCCATAGATCGCAGCGGGGTACAATGTAAATCTCCGAGCAGCGATTGCCGCTGGGAGACATCAAGCGGGGATGTGAGTGCATTGACACGCTCGATCCCCAGCAAATCACATCTCCAGGACTGCACGCCAATTGGCGTTAGGCGGTTCTGGGGCTGCTGCCGCGTTCACGCCAATTGATGTTAGGCGGTCTTTAAAGAGAACCCGAGGTGGGATGCTGACAATGCTATCCACATACAAAGGCTGGGTCTGCCTATACAGCCCAGCCTCTGTTGCTATCAAGATCCCCCCTAAGTTCCCCCTGCGCTCTGCTATGCCCCATAAATCACAGCCGCGCTGTGCGGGCTGTGTTTACCTCTGTAGTGTCAGTCTCGCTGCTTCCCCCCGCCTCCAGTATAGCTCCGGTCCCGCCCACGTCCCTTCCCTCCAATCAGCGGGGAGAGAAGGGACGCAGGCGGGGACCGGAGCTCTGCAGGAGGCGGGGGGAGCAGCAGACTGACAGTACAGAGGTAAACACAGCCCGCTGCAACACGCTGCGTTTCGACAGCGCGACTGTGATTTATGGGGGATAGCAGAGCGCAGGGGTGGGGGCTTAGGGTGGATCTGGATAGCAACAGAGGCTGGGCTGTATAGGCAGACCCAGCCTCTGTATGGGGATTTCGTTGTCAGCACCCCACCTCGGGTTCTCTTTAAGTAGTTAAATTCAATGAAACAAAATAAGCATTTTGAAATAACATGCACTGTTAATCCTAACAACATTAAGGGCCCTTTTCCACAAGCAATCACAATCACAAACGCCAGCGACTGCAATTTTTAATTAATTCTGTTATGCGATCACGATTTTTCATTTGCATTGCATTATCACTCTAAAAATCGCTACAGAAACCGATTGTGATTTGCGATTTCCAAATCTAATCACTATAGTGGAAAATACTTCTCATGATTTCTATAATAAAGTAGTAGTTGAAGAAAGGCCTTTAAATAGGAACTCCAGTGAAAATAATGTAATAAAAAGTGCTTTATTTTTACAATAATTATGTATAAATGATTAAGTCAGTGTTTGCCCATTGTAAAATCTTTTCTCTTCCTGATTTACATTCTGACATTTATCACATGGTGACATTTTTACTGCTGGCAGGTGATGTCACTGGAAGGAGATGCTGCTTGCTTTTTTGGCAGTTGGAAACAGCTGTAAACAGCTATTTTCCACAAAACAATGAAGTTCACAGACAGGAAACTGCCAGCACCATGGTCCTGACATCACACTGTGGGAGGGATTTTACCCCAATATCAGCCATACAGACCCCCCCTAATGAAGTTTGTGAAAAGGAATAGATTTCTCATGTAAAATGGGGTATCAGCTACAGATTGGGATGAAGTTCAATTCTTGGTTACAGTTTCTCTTTAAAATTGACATAATTGGTGTGTTTATTTCTTGAAAAAAGGGGGAACATTATTATAACTGTCTTGGCTGAGAGTTAGGAGTGGTGTGATGATGTCACAGTCAGCAGTTAATTAACAGGAGATGTGTTTCTTGCTGTGTACCAGGCTGGCTGGGCTTCCTGTGTGACCTGTCTCCGGAGTCCGGGGCACGATGCCATGAGAATGCAAACACTGCCATACACTGTGATGTCACCGTACGAGTGGGAACGCTCCATGTGACAGAGTCCCTGGCCTACCTCCATGTCTGTCGTCCCTCCAGGCAGTGCGACGGTCTGACTCCTCCCAGTGACAACAGCACTGCAGCTAACATCACAGGACTCTTCATCAGGTAATACCGGTATAATCATCATCAGCTGCAATACAATGAGTGGCACTGGGGGATATTTATCCAAAACAGTGCAAGGACAACTTTAGCAAATCCTGTGTTTAGAGCACATCTACCGATTGAGCGACCCAGTCGACCGTCCGATTTGATAATTTTATTGAATCAGATGAAAATTGGTGCTGCAACATGTCCATGCTATTGACTTGCGTAGAATCAGTCTAAAGCATCCGTCGGACATGCTGGAAAAGGAAAATCTCACATAGGGGCGTAACTTGAAATCACTGGAGCCCTCTGCAAAACTTTGGTTGCCCCACCCCAACAGTCATTACTAGAGAGGGGAGTGGTTATGGTAGCCCGAGGTGAAGGAGGGAGGTAGTCGGGCCCCTCCCCGCTGCTGTTTGTGCCTGCTGCTCCCCCTTCTTGCGCTGCCCCCTACCACCCCTAAAAGTGGCCCTGGAGGGCCCCAGAGCAAGGGGTCCGCCTCAGGCTTCACCCCCTACGGACCCCCTGTGGCTGCATCCCTTGCAGGGGGCTATTGTTACGCCCCTGGTCGCACATGCTTGATCAGGTACATGCTGGGGTTGGCGTGAGATTGCGACGACCGTTGTATGTGACGGACCCCTGTACCCCAAGTGTTAAAAGTCTGTGTGACCGCCTTTTACAATCCTGAACAACAACATGTTTTTACGCCATGTTTATAAGTATGGGAACAAGTTTTTTTTCCTGGTAATCCATAATTTAAAAAGTTCAGGGCAGGAACCCATGAAGTGGAAATCAGATGCCCCATCCATGGGAAAAGAGTCACTTGTAATCCATTTACTTTAACTACTTGCCGACCGCTCCACGCCGATTGTCGTGAATCCGGCGGCAGCGCTAGGACCGCTCCACGCCTTTCAATGGGGCTAGCAGGAGATCGTGCGCGCCGATGCGCGCGCCCATCTCCGCTTGAATGACGGAGCTCCACTCTGCCTTCAGTCTCCCAGCGGCGGCTGCTATTTTCCCAGCTAAAATACATAGCTGATCACATGTTGTAATTTGATCTCTCAGCTGTGTCAGCAGGCTGCCCCGGGCAGAGCAGCTCATTTGTAAACAAAGTATGTTAACCCGATTTCTGGTTCCATGAAAGCAGGAAGTAGACACACTGCAGATTTATAGCAGGATTTATATCAGCTGGAACAAAGAAATTCTTTTCTTTAAAGGTTATTGTGCTGTTGCTTATCTTTTAGCAGAAAGGAAGTTCTGAGTTCAGGTCCGCTTTAACAAGCACATTTTCTACCTGATGAAGCGTATATCCTTGTTCACGAAAGTGTGCTAAATAAAGTTAACTGGCATCTATGGCCTAATCTTACACTCTTTTTATGATTTCAACCCATTTGGGCGACCCTTTATTTTTATTTAACTAAATGGATCAGCAACTACAGCCTTTGATAGACTAAATTTCTTTCCCTTCTGGAGTCAGTTGAGATTTGCATGTTAGGGTAATTGTCTGATTATTGCAAGTAACATGTAAGGAAATTGGTAAACTGATATTTGCAGAGATAGAAAGACTGTGTCATTGAGCAGAATCGATCTAATGTCCCAGGGCTAAATATATATGAATGACTGACCTTTTTTATCTATACCCTGCAGTCAGAAGCTCTTCTCTGCTAGGAAATTCCTAATCAGTGAGGCTTATGCTATAATAGACAAGAGTCCGACAAGAGAGAAACTGTCACTTGCATGCCTGAAAGTAAAAATAAAAAGCAAATACAGCAAAGTTCTTAATATGTTTAGCACTGTACGTACACATGTTTATCTCATCATGTGACATGTCACCTTGGTTACACTTTAACCACCTCCTGACCACCCATAGGGTCACCCTCCCCCTCCGTTGCACCCACGAGTGTATCCTGATTATCTGCCCTGCAAAATGGATCGCTTTAAATGTCCATTTTGCACTCAAAAGTGCAAAAACGCAATATTTTAAAACGTCCGCTTTGCAGGAAGTGGTTAAAGTACAACATGTAGCTGCAGCTATAATAACAAGACACTAGATGGCACTGCATGCATCACTGTAATTGTTGTTAGTCCTTAGCTCCTCTTTCTCTCCTACTCCTCCTCATTCACTCTGACTGTTTGTGACCATATGTACTATTGCACAGGAGAGGTCTCTGTAAGTAACTGCTTCTTTCAGCTGTTGCATAGGCATGTTCATAGCTTCACAAATGCTGTCTATCCATCTTAGCCTCTGTCGTCCTTTTCTTCTTCTGCCCTCAGTTTTTCCAAGCATCAAGGATTTCTCCAAAGAATCTGGTCTCCTCATTATGTGACCAAAGTTTTTAAGTTTTAAAGAGAACCCGAGGTGGGATTTAATTATGCTAGTGGGGCACAGAGGCTGGTTGTGCACACTAACACCAGCCTCTGTTGCCCCATGGTGTGCCTCCATGTCCCCCCTGCGCGCCGCTATCCCCTCCGCAGTGCTAGCGACACACAGCGTGTCGCCAGCACAATGTTTATCTATGGCGTGTCTGTGAGCGCCGCTCCCCCGCCTCCTCCGTATCGGCGCTACCCGCCAATGTCCCTTCCCTCCAATCAGCGGGAGGGAAGGGACGCGGGCAGGTAGCACTGATACAGAGGAGGCGGGGGAGCGGCGTTAACAGACAGGAGAAGGTAAACATTGTGCTGGCGACACGCTGTGTGTCGCTAGCACTGCGGAGGGGATAGCGGCGCGCAGGGGGGACATGGAGGCACACCATAGGGCAACAGAGGCTGGTGTTAGTGTGCACAACCAGCCTCTGTGCCCCACTAGCATAATTAAATCCCACCTCGGGTTCTCTTTAACAGTAGTATCAGCCCTTCTAGTGAAACACTCTGGCCTTATTTCATTAAGTAGTGACTGGTTAGATCTAGTGTTGGGCGAACATCTAGATGTTCGGGTTCGGGCCGAACAGGCCGAACATGGCCGCGATGTTCGGGTGTTCGACCCGAACTCCGAACATAATGGAAGTCAATGGGGACCCGAACTTTTGTGCTTTGTAAAGCCTCCTTACATGCTACATACCCCAAATTTACAGGGTATGTGCACCTTGGGAGTGGGTACAAGAGGAAAAAATTTTTTAGCAAAAAGAGCTTATAGTTTTTGAGAAAATCGATTTTAAAATTTCAAAGGGAAAACTGTCTTTTAAATGCGGGAAATGTCTGTTTTCTTTGCACAGGTAACATGCTTTTTGTCGGCATGCAGTCATAAATGTAATACATATAAGAGGTTCCAGGAAAAGGGACCGGTAACGCTAACCCAGCAGCAGCACACGCCATCTGACATGTAGTCCTTGACCATCTTCTCCAGGCGATCGGTGTTGGAGGTGGATCTGCACGCTTGCTGTTCTGTGTGCTGCTGCATGGGTGTCAGAAAATTTTCCCACTCCAAGGACACTGCCGATACCATTCCCTTTTGGGCACTAGCTGCGGCTTGTGTTGTTTGCTGCCCTCCTGGTCGTCCTGGGTTTGCGGAAGTCAGTCTGTCGGTGTACAACTGGCTAGAGGAGGGGGAGGATGTCAATCTCCTCTCTAAAGTCTCCACAAGGGCCTGCTGGTATTCTTCCATTTTGACCTGTCTGACTCTTTCTTCAAGCAGTTTTGGAACATTGTGTTTGTACCGTGGATCCAGAAGGGTATAAACCCAGTAATTGGTGTTGTCCAGAATGCGCACAATGCGTGGGTCGCGTTTAATGCAGTCCTAGGCCGAAGAGGTCATAGCCTAGGGTCACAAAACCTGTTTATTGGGCAATTTCAATGGTGGCGAGTCTGACGTACATAAATCGCAGCAATGGCCGTTAGCAACGTCTGAATCTCACGAAATGTCTCATGCAGGTAGAAGACATATTGTTAGACTTGGGCTCCAAAGATGGGTTCCCTACATCTCTGCAAACCAGAGTTACAGGGGTCCAAAATTGGTAAAATCCCCCATAGGATTTAATTGGCTCCCTATTTCACTTTCCAAAATCTCACATCTTTTCAAAGGGCAATGGCTCAGCAGTACCAAATTTTCTAGCATTGTAGGGACCCTTAGGGGGAACATGACTGGTGAGTTTCGGGCCCCTAGGCCGAAGAGGTCATAGCCTAGGGTCACAAAAACCTGTGTATTGGGGCTATTTCAATGGTAGTGATGGTGACGTACATAAATCGCAGCAATGGCCGTTAGCAAAGTCTGAATCTCACGAAATGTCTCATGCAGGTAGAAGACATATTGTTAGACTTGGATTCCAAAGATGGGGTCCCTACATCTCTGCAAACCAGAGTTACAGGGGTCCAAAATTGGTAAAATCCCCCATAGGATTTCATTGGCTCCCTATTTCACTTTCCAAAATCTCACATCTTTTCAAAGGGCAATGGCTCAGCAGTACCAAATTTTCTAGCATTGTAGGGACCCTTAGGGGGAACATGACTGGTGAGTTTCGGGCCCCTAGGCCGAAGAGGTCATAGCCTAGGGTCACAAAAACCTGTTTATTGGGGCTATTTCAATGGTAGTGATGGTGACGTACATAAATCGCAGCAATGGCCGTTAGCAAAGTCTGAATCTCACGAAATGTCTCATGCAGGTAGAAGACATATTGTTAGACTCGGATTCCAAAGATGGGGTCCCTACATCTCTGCAAACCAGAGTTACAGGGGTCCAAAATTGGTAAAATCCCCCATAGGATTTCATTGGCTCCCTATTTCACTTTCCAAAATCTCACATCTTTTCAAAGGGCAATGGCTCAGCAGTACCAAATTTTCTAGCATTGTAGGGACCCTTAGGGGGATCATGACTGGTGAGTTTTGCCACTGCTGAGCCATTGCCATTTGAAATGGTGTGAGATTTTGGAACGGTAAATAGGAGGCCCAATGAAAGCCTATGGGGGATTTTACCAATTTTGGACCCCTGTAACTCTGGTTTGCAGAGATGTAGGGACCCCATCTTTGGAATCTAAGTCTAACAATATGTCTTCTACCTGCATGAGACATTTTGTGAGATTCAGACGTTGCTAACGGCCATGGCTGAGATTTATGTACGCCACCATCACTACCATTGAAATAGCCCAAATAAACAGGTTTTTGTGACCCTAGGCTATGACCTCTTCGGCCTAGGGGCCCGAAACTCACCAGTCATGTTCCCCCTAAGGGTCCCTACAATGCTAGAAAATTTGGTACTGCTGAGCCATTGCCCTTTGAAAAGATGTGAGATTTTCTGACACCCATGCAGCAGCACACAGAACAGCAAGCGTGCAGATCCACCTCCAACACCGATCGCCTGGAGAAGATGGTCAAGGACTACATGTCAGATGGCGTAGCTGTGTTGAACAATCCATCTGCACCCTTCAACTATTGGGTATCGAAGCTAGACACCTGGCACAAACTGGCAATGTACGCAATAGAGGTGCTGGCTTGCCCGGCAGCCAGCGTTATGTCGGAACGCTGTTTCAGTGCTGCCGGAGGCATCGTCACAGATCGGCGGCGTATCCGCCTCTCCACAGAAAATGCAGACCGTCTGACTCAAATTAAAATGAATCAATCCTGGATTGGAAACGACTACGCAACACTCCCGGACCCCAACCAAGTAACATGAACAATGAACATCTGTGATGGGTTAGCGTTTCCGGTCCCTGTTTATTGAACCTCTCATCTGTATTACATTTATGACTGCATGGCGACAAAATGCAAATTGCTATCCGCACGCTTCTTGTCCTCATGCAAGGCCTGGGTTGTTGTGTCTCAAAGCGTGGCCTTCTCCTCCTGCGCCACCCTCCTCTTGTTCCATCACGTGTGCTGCTGCTGGGTTAGCGTTACCGGTCCCTTTTCCTGGAACCTCTTATATGTATTACATTTATGACTGCATGCCGACAAAAAGCATGTTACCTGTGCAAAGAAAACAGACATTTCCCGCATTTAAAAGACAGTTTTCCCTTTGAAACTTTAAAATCGATTTTCTCAAAAACTATAAGCTCTTTTTGCTAATTTTTTTTCCCCTCTTGTACCCACTCCCAAGGTGCACATACCCTGTAAATTTGGGGTATGTAGCATGTAAGGAGGCTTTACAAAGCACGAAAGTTCGGGTCCCCATTGACTTCCATTATGTTCGGAGTTCGGCCATGTTCGGCCCGAACCCGAACATCTAGATGTTCGCCCAACACTACACGTGACCCGTTCGGCCAATCACAGCGCTAGCCGAACGTTCGGGTAACGTTCGGCCATGCGCTCTTAGTTCGGCCATATGGCCGAACAGTTTGGCCGAACACCATCAGGTGTTCGGCCGAACCCGAACATCACCCGAACAGGGTGATGTTCTGCAGAACCCGAACAGTGGCGAACACTGTTCGCCCAACACTAGTTAGATCCTCTGGCAGTCCAGAGAACTCTGAGTAGCTTTCTCCACATCCGCACACAATTCAAAATCATAAATGTTTCTACCCATGACCTTATTTGTAGTCCAACTTTCACACCCATATATTAGCACTATGAAGAACATATGTCTATCTTTGTTGGTAAAGTGACATCTCTCTCCTTTAGTATCTTGTCCAAATTTGCCATATCTTCCCTTTCAAGTAACAAGTATCTCTTGAAGGAATACTGTAGGAGGGTCGGGGAAAATGAGTTGAACTTACCCGGGGTTTGTAATGGTCCCCCGCAGACATCCTGTGCCCGCGCAGCCACTCACCGATGCTCCCGCCCCGCTTCTGGTTCACTTCTGGAATTTCAGACCAGTATGGTCTGTGCCTGCGCCGTGCACTCCTGCTGACTTTAGGGGAAGCAAGGACACGGCAACGCAGGCGCAGTGGTTTTCAGGCCTTTAAAGTCTGAAATTCCAGAAGTGAACCGGAGGCGGGACCGGAGCATCGGTGAGTGGCTGCGCCAACACAGGATGTCTACGGGGGACCATTAGAAGCCCCGGGTAAGTTCAACTCATTTTCCCCCGATCCCCCTACAGTATCCCTTTAATCACATGGCTGCAGTCGCCATCTGCAGAGATCTTCCATCCCAGCTCCTCCTCCTACTTAATGCTATTCTACTGGCCCCTGTTCCTTTCCATGAGTTGCTGACTATATCTTGCATGTTCTGTGGCCTGCTCTCATGCAGTTCTCTCGTGAAGTCTCACGTACACGGATTTAAAGTGTACCAGAGACGGATATGGGAAACAGTTCCCTGCTCTATGCCATGCCTCTGTGTCCCCTCTGCACCGCTCTTAACCCCATCTGCTCTGTGTTGCAACCCCCCTCAAAATTACAGACATGCAGCTTGTGGGCAGTCTCAAGGGAAAGGGGCATCCCTTGCAGGAGAGGCACTTTGCAATACTGCAAAATGTCCACTGTTGGCATCAGGAACGCCCCCTCACTCCTCTCATTGGTCCTTTGCTGCATATACCCCACCCATTCCCCGTCTATCTCAGCTCTGTGCTTCTCGGATGAGAGCACAGAGCTCTGTATGCAGCGTCGTGACCCCTGACCCCTGAAAGTGAAAGTAAGCCATTGAAGCTTCAGGGGGTCAGGGAGTGGCGGGGATGGATGCTTCCTGATCCAGGCTAGCCCCCAGGATCAGGTAGTATCGTTTTTATTACAAATGAATGCCAGCTCGGGTTCTCTTTAATGGTGTTTTGGCTTTCATAAAAAACAGAACCTGACACTTCCACATACCTGAAATCATGCTAGTGAGACAGCCATGGCAGAAACTGCTGGCCAAAGCCCGACTCAGAGCCACCGGAGGCCATACCATAAAGATCATTATGGAGTAGATGGAATCGCACGGCAGAAGACGGCTAATGCGCAGCATATGGGATAATTACGCAGTCTGCGTGCCATATTTGATGTGACTCCAATCCTGCAAGTCCTGTACAGTAATAATCGCGTCTGTATACTGGAAGCAATTAATTAAAAGCTGACAAGTGAAGGAACACAGAACTGCTCGGTCTGCGCCCACCGGCGGGCAGCGAAAGGGTTACCACGCGAGTCATTAAACGGTACAACTCTAATTAAATGCCTGCTAAGTCTAATTAGCAACTTCCCAGAGTTAATTAAAACCAATTAACCCTTTTCGGTCCGAGGGATGGGGAGACGAATGAAAACATATGACAACAAAAGCGAGACACGATTAACGAGTTTGCGTTTTATAGTTAACAGTCAATCGTGTCTGGGAATTGAAACTTTTCCAGCGGTGAAGCGTACCTGTGATTTAAAGCAGGGCTCCGGGCAAACATATATTACATTAACTTCAAAATCCGGATGTCACTTATATCATCAGCTGAATAATCTTACCCCCAGGATTTGTGCGGCAAAAACTAAGTGCTGAGTGTAGTGCTGGATCTGGAGACTGCTGCTGTTATTGCATGGCTGTTATGCACCACAAGTTAAGTCTCAGACACGCCCCTTGTATGCCAGTGCAGCTGAGAGTGATGATGTCACCGCAGCAAGCCTATCACAGAGTGCTGTGTACTGTAGTGATGCTAGAGAAGTCTGCAGAGCCAGTTTGGCTGCATCAGAGGAGGACAGAGTGAGTGTAATAAGCTGAGGCTGGGAGCACATTCGTCTGTCGATTTTCTGTATGTGTTTTCTGCGCACCTAGGGCTTGATTCACTAGCCGGCGCTAAGCCGGTTAGTGTGCCTTATCTGAGGTTAGTGTGCCTTATCTGCGTTAGTGTGCCTTATCTGAACTTAGTGCCCCTTAAGTAGCTTTGTGCACACTAAAAGATGCACAAAGCTACATCGCGCACTGCATGATAACATCACACCCGCTATACTGTACATGATGCGACCTTAAGGTTGCATAGGATGCGACCTAAACGGCGCATCAGTGCACCGTTATCGTCGCATCAGTGCACCGTTATCGTCGCATCCTATGCGACCTTATGGTCGCATCATATACAGTATAGCGGCTGCGACGTTATCGTCGCACCACGCACAAAGATCGACGCATTACGCTGTGTGCGCTGTGTGCGGTGCAGTGCGCGATGTAGCTTTGTGCATCTTTTAGTGTGCACAATGCTACTTAAGGGGCCCTAATTTCAGATAAGGCGCACTAACCTCAGATAAGGCGCACTAACCTCGGATAAGGCGCACTAACCTCAGATAAGGCACACTAACCTCAGATAAGGCACACTAACCTCAGATAAGGCGCACTAACCTCAGATAAGGCGCAATAACCTCAGATAAGGCGCACTAACCTCAGATAAGGCACACTAACTCAGAAAAGGCGCACTAACCTCAGATAAGGCGCACTAACCTCAGATAAGGCGCACTAACCTCAGATAAGGCGCACTAACCTCAGATAAGGCGCACTAACCTCAGATAAGGCACACTAACCTCAGATAAGGCGCAATAACCTCAGATAAGGCGCACTAACCTCAGATAAGGCGCACTAACCTCAGATAAGGCACACTAACCTCAGATAAGGCGCACTAACCTCAGATAAGGCGAACTAACTCAGATAAGGCACACTAAGGTTAGCGCTATAGCTTGTGACCACTAAGTGAAAAGGCACACTACCCGGCTAGTGCCGGTTAGTGAATCAAGGCCCATGTGTGTCTTTATGTGTGAAAACATGCTTCAGCAGCTGTGACTGCTGCTGGCTACAAATATATCGAATAAACGATCATTACTGTTGTATGTGTGTGTTTCGGCAGAACCCACTGAACCCAAATCTAACACCTGATCTGATCACATGTTCTGCTACATGCAAGTAGAGTTGGGCCGAACCTCCGATTTTAGGTTCGCGAACCTGGTTCGCGAACTTCCGCGGAAGGTTCGGTTCGCGTTAAAGTTCGCGAACCGCAATAGACTTCAATGGGGATGCGAACTTTGAAAAAAAAAATAATTATGCTGGCCACAAAAGTGATGGAAAAGATGTTTCAAGGGGTCTAACACCTGGAGGGGGGCATGGCGGAGTGGGATACATGCCAAAAGTCCCGGGGAAAAATCTGGATTTGACGCAAAGCAGCGTTTTAAGGGCAGAAATCACATTGAATGCTAAATGACAGGCCTAAAGTGCTTTCAAACATCTTGCATGTGTATACATCAATCAGGTAGTGTAATTAAGGTACTGCTTCACACTGACACACCAAACTCACCGTGTAACGTACGCACGTATGCAGTGGTGGGTTCACAGCACAGGTATGCAGTGGTGGGTTCACAGAACAGGTATGCAGTGGTGGGTTCACAGCACAGGTATGCAGTGGTGGGTTCAATGAACAGGTATACAGTGGCGGGTCCACTGAACAGAACAGGTATGCAGTGGCAGGTTCACTGAACAGGTATGCAGTGGTGGGTTCACAGCACAGGTATGCAGTGGTGGGTTCACAGAACAGGTATGCAGTGGTGGGTTCACAGCACAGGTATGCAGTGGTGGGTTCAATGAACAGGTATACAGTGGCGGGTCCACTGAACAGAACAGGTATGCAGTGGCAGGTTCACTGAACAGGTATGCAGTGGTGGGTTCACAGCACAGGTATGCAGTGGTGGGTTCACTGAACAGGTATGCAGTGGTGGGTTCACAGCACAGGTATGCAGTGGTGGGTTCACAGCACAGGTATGCAGTGGTGGGTTCACAGCACAGGTATGCAGTGGTGAGTTCACAGCACAGGTATGCAGCCAGACAGGAACAAGTTAAGCCTAACTAATCTTTCCCTGAGAGACAGTCTGCAGCAGCTCGCCCTACTCTCACTAACGCAGGCAGCACACGAGTGACCGTAATGGCCGCCGCTGCCTGCCTTATATAAGGGGGGGGGGGGGGGCTCCAGGGGCTAGTGTAGCCTAATTGGCTACACTGGGCCTGCTGACTGTGATGTAGAGGGTCAAAGTTGACCCTCCATGTGCATTATGGGGCGAACCGAACTTCCGCAAAGGTTCGCCTGCGGGACGCGAACGCGAACCACTGAAGTTCGCATGGAACCGTTCGCAGGCGAACCGTTCGGCCCAACTCTACATGCAAGCACTAATAGTGAATACTTGCTCAGTGTATTGGCAATCTACCCTCGCTGCATTGCAATTTTAGGTTTCAGGCTGTGCTTCCCTCTCTGGAGTCCACAGAGTACAAGCAACCTTACACCATTACAAACACCAAGCTGCAGGCCCCACCCACCCTGTCCTTGTGCAGGACTCGCCTATCATCTGTTCCATCTCCGGCCATCTTCTACCTCTGCTATCTTCATGCAGGGACATTTTTTGGGCATGTTCCCCACCTGCTGACCAATACTGCAACGGAAGTTTTCAGTTCCTTTCATTCTAATTAGCTCAATATGTTTTAAAGAGAATCCGAGGTGTTTTTTTGGGGTGCAGATGGGTCCACAGCTGCGTTATAGTTCATGAGCCCACCTCGGGGTCTCTTTAAAGATTACCAGAGACTCTCCCTAACCCACCACCCAAAAAATCCAAGGGCCTCTTAAGATTGGCAGTGGCCAAGGTATACATACAAAAGACCACTTTAAAGGAAACCTGTACTGAGTAAAATTATTGAAAATAAACACATGACGTAGCTGCAAATGAATATTACATACTAACCTCACCATCAGTTCCTCTCAGAAGCTCACCATTTTCTTCTTACAGTGATCCCGCCCAGTTCTGACAATATTTTGTCAGAACTGAAATATACCAGTTGCTGTCAGTTATAGATCAGCAGCTGTCAGTTACAACTGAATGTGCAAGGTAATGTCCATGTTTCCCTATGGCTCAAGTGGGTGATATAACAGTGTGCTGACCAGGAAGCTGTTATGGGGTAATAATAGCCATTTTTAAAATGGAGGACAGAGAATTCCATTGATTACAGTGGACAAATGGGACAAATGAGGAGAAAGAGATTGAGGAGTAGACTACACAGGAGGTAAGTATGACCTGTGTATGGTTATTTTGGCTTTTTATTTTCAGTTCAGGTTCTCTTTAAGCCCCATGCTGTGTGCCAGTTTTGGGATGTATTTGCACTTTTCTTAACTGTAGTGCAGTTCTAGAAATTCACACCAAACTGACGCTATTATGTAGGATTTAAGAAGTTTCTTATTATCATGCAGAACAGTTCCCCCTGCTGGTTAGAACTATTTGAGAACTGAAAAAATGTTGGCAATGCTTTGATAAATCTGGCCCAGTGACCCTGTCAATCCAGTACAGCTCTCCTTGTGTTTCTCTCTCTCCCTACAGCCAGAGTGACAGAAGGGAACAGAATAAGAGATCCCTCCCACTACCTTTTTATAAGAAGGTGTCCTAATTCCTATTGGTCACTAGTGGGAAGCTCTAAATGGCCTTTTCAAGGATACCGGTGATCACTCTATACAGGGGCAAACCCAGGATTTTCAAGGGGGGGATTCCTGAAAGGTCTCCCTCAACCATGCACAATATAGTATAATAATATGGTAGGACATCATGCTGGGTACACATAATGCAATTTCCCGACAGACCAACAACTAGGTCGATCAGAAGCAGTTTGGATACAGATAATAATGAGGACAGCCGACATTGGTAATGAAGGGGAAAGTGAAGCATTCACACACCAGAGCTGCTCCATGCTCTGTACACACGCTGCTGCTCCATGCACTGTACACATGCTGCTGCTCCATCCAAAGTCAACTGTAGCAGGGAAAGAAAGGGGGCGGTGCTGTGTGCTGCAGGATGCCTGCAGACATTCTGGTGTCTCAACTTGTGCCTGTCCCCAGACACTGCACCGGCCCTTGTCTGAGGGGGGATTCTGGGCAGCTGTAATCCCCCCCTGCGTTTGTCTATGCTATTGTTTGCAAAATATAACCAGTAAACCTCTCTAGCGGAAAAGACGGTTATACACGCCAATACGAAACATGCGGCTAACACTATCGATGTGCGTGTTAGAGGAAAAAAAAAAGGTTATGAAAATTAATTGGATCACTTTTTGCGCAGAAATCCTGGGGAAATTGAACGCCAGGGAGGTTAAGGGGGCCATACACTTATAGATTTGCAGCAGATTCGACCATCAGATACATTTCTGTCAAGTCGAATCTGACAGGAATCTATCTGATGTGTGCCACACACTAGGAACAGATTTCCAATAGATTTCAGATTTAAATCTATTGGAAATCTATCTAAATGCATTATTGAACCATTAGATCCAACGCAACTCAGTAGGCCATCGGTCTGCTGCCAGCAGCAGATCCACCTAGATTTTCCATCCTGTCAGATAGAACAAATCTCTCATTATCGATTGATAGATTTGATAGAATCGATTTCCGATCGACTGATTCGATAGATCGATTGATGGCTGAAATCGACCAATGTATGGGCCCCTTAACTCTTCCCAACAGATTTGGTTCCTGGTGAATTTTGGCTTCGGATCCACAAAGAATTTGCTTTATGCCCTCTGATGTTGTGGTTTTCGTCTGCTCATGCTCATCCCTTAGTAAACCAATGCAGTGATCAGCCAGAGGCAGGTGCTGATCAAAATGTAACAGGCAGTGATTGGCCAGAGGCAGGTGCTGATCAGAGTGTAACATGCAGTGATTGGCCGGAGGCAGGTGCTGATCAGAGTGTAACGTGCAGTGATTGGCCGGAGGCAGGTGCTGATCAGAGTGTAACATGCAGTGATTGGCCGGAGGCAGGTGCTGATCAGAGTGTAACGTGCTGTGATTGGCTGGAGGCAGGTGCTGATCAGAGTGTAACGTGCAGTGATTGGCCAGAGGCAGGTGCTGATCAGAGAGCAACGTGCAGTGATTGGCCGGAGGCAGGTGCTGATCAGAGTGTAACGTGCAGTGATTGGCCGGAGGCAGGTGCTGATCAGAGTGTAACATGCAGTGATTGGCCGGAGGCAGGTGCTGATCAGAGTGTAACGTGCTGTGATTGGCTGGAGGCAGGTGCTGATCAGAGTGTAACGTGCAGTGATTGGCTTGAGGCAGGTGCTTATCAGAGTGTAACGTGCAGTGATTGGCCGGAGGCAGGTGCTGATCAGAGTGTAACGTGCAGTGATTGGCCAGAGGCAGGTGCTGATCAGAGTGTAACATGCAGTGATTGGCCGGAGGCAGGTGCTGATCAGAGTGTAACGTGCTGTGATTGGACGGAGGCAGGTGCTGTTCAGAGTGTAACGTGCAGTGATTGGCCAGAGGCAGGAGCTGATCAGAGTGTAACGTGCAGTGATTGGCCAGAGGCAGGTGTTGATCAGAGTGTAACGTGCAGTGATTGGCTGGAGGCAGATGCTGATCATAGTGTAACGTGCAGTGATTGGCCAGAGGCAGGTGCTGATCAGAGTGTAACGTGCAGTGATTGGCCAGAGGCAGGTGCTGATCAGAGTGTAACGTGCAGTGATTGGCCAGAGGCAGGTGTTGATCAGAGTGTAACATGCAGTGATTGGCCAGAGGCAGGTGCTGATCAGACTGTAACGTGCAGTGATTGGCCGGAGGCAGGTGCTGATCAGAGTGTAACGTGCAGTGATTGGCCGGAGGCAGGTGCTGATCAGAGTGTAACGTGCAGTGATTGGCCAGAGGCAGGTATTGATCAGAGTGTAACGTGCAGTGATTGGCCGGAGGCAGGTGCTGTTCAGAGTGTAACGTGCAGTGATTGGCCAGAGGCAGGAGCTGATCAGAGTGTAACGTGCAGTGATTGGCCAGAGGCAGGTGCTGATCAGAGTGTAACGTGCAGTGATTAATCAGAGGCAGGTGCTGATCAGAGTGTAACGTGCTGTGATTGGCCAGAGGCAGGTGCTGATCAGAGTGTAACGTGCAGTGATTGGCCGGGGGCAGGTGTTGATCAGTGTAACGTGCAGTGATTGGCCAGAGGCAGGTGCTGATCAGGGTGTAGCGTGCAGTGATTGGCCAGAGGCAGGTGCTGATCAGAGTGTAACGTGCAGTGATTGGCCAGAGGCAGGTGCTGATCAGAGAGCAACATGCAGTGATTGGTCGGAGGCAGGTGCTGATCAGAGTGTAACGTGCAGTGATTGGCCGGAGGCAGGTGCTAATCAGAGTGTAACGTGCAGTGATTGGCCGGAGGCAGGTGCTGATCAGAGTGTAACGTGCAGTGATTGGCCGGAGGCAGATGCTGATCAGAGTGTAACGTGCAGTGATTGGCTGGAGGCAGGTGCTAATCAGAGTGTAACGTGCAGTGATTGGCTGGAGGCAGGTGCTGATCAGAGAGTAACATGCAGTGATTGGCTGGAGGCAGGAGCTGATCAGAGAGTAACATGCAGTGATTGGTCGGAGGCAGGTGCTTATCAGAGTGTAACGTGCAGTGATTGGCCGGAGGCAGGTGCTGATCAAAGAGTAACGTGCAGTGATTGGCCGGAGGCAGGTGCCGATCAGAGTGTAGCCCTGTGTATAGCTTGCTGCTGAGCCTGGCCTGGCTGTGAAATGTAACGGGAATGTAAGGTTCAGTGTAACAAACAGCTGGTTATGTAGCGTCTACAGCAGTCAGGACATTTATCTCTGTGCAGACACAACATCTGCTGCATGCCAATGGGGAGAGCTCACGTTAGAAGTGAGGAAGATGCAAGTCTCAGGAAGCAGCAATTATTTATACAGAAAGCTGCTGGATATTAAAGGCTCATCCGCTCATGTGGGGTTATCATGCATCAAACTCGGTAACATTGCCTAACTTTCCAACTCCGGGGAAGAGGCGGATTTAAAGGGACCCTGCAGCAAACCCGAGACATGGAAGTTGTTGATCAGTTAGGCCTCGGCATTAGGGCCCATTTTCCATGAGCTGCATTGTAGGGGTGGCTAACGGCGTTTCTTACAGTTATGTTATGTTTCTGCCCATGGGGTCAGCGTAGAGCCGGATCATCCACAAAGCAAACCTAGGCAGTTGCCTAAGGCCTTGAAAGAGCTTGGGGGCCTGGTGCAGGGGCGTAACTAGAGGGGAGCGGCGCCCAGAGCTGTGGGGGACCCCAACTACTAACCTTCCCTTCCTCCCATACAGGGGACTATACAACAGTTCAGGTGTTTGTCTGGTTACACATGTTATGGGTGTGAAGATCATCATAGCCACACTTGTTGAATGACCCTTGTGAGATGGGCCCCAAGGCTGTGGAGGGCCCCAAGGGGAGGCAAGGGAAGGGGTGAGCACACCCCATGAATTGTAGTTATGCCACTTGTCTGGTGGTCGCTATCGCCACCCCCCCCCCCCCCAATTCTTACTAAATAAGTCAGGTGACCATCAGCGGTGGGCAGAAAGTGCTATCTTTCCTAGGGCCACATTTCATCTTTTCATCTTTCCCTTTTTCTGGGTAAGAGGCAGTTACTATACACCTAACAGGGGCCATTGATTGTCTCTATTAACACCTTCCATTTGCATTGTGCGTAGATGAGGTCTTAAAGTGGATCCGAGATAAACTTTTACTCATTGCATATTTGTGTTCCTTTCATATAGTTTATAGGGCATTCCTCAAGCCAAATACTTTTTTTTATGGTTGTGATACCCGAATTCTCTATAAACTAAACAAGCCTCGTCCACAGCTCCTCCAGCGCCTAGGCACTCTGAGATCCATGTAGCAAGGGCTCATGGGAGCTCAGTCTGGGCAGGAGGAGGAGGTGTTACTAGCCAGAGATTTTAGAGGCAGAGGGGAGGAGGAGAGGGGAGGGGAGTTTTCACAGGCTGAGGGCTGGATATGCAGAGCAGCTTTGCCTGTGTGTAATGATCACAAGCTACATGGCTGCTGTCATTGTATCACAGGAAGAAATAATCATATATTGTTAAAGCTGTTTGCAGCTAAATTTGCTGTGTAAACTATCTAAACTTTAGATCAGATATATAGACAAGTTACTTGTTATAGTTAATTTTTCATCTTGGATCTGCTTTAAACTCCACCTAGAGTGACAAGCTCTGCTTTGGTTACTTTCAATTCAACTTTACTTCAATGCTGGGTCCCGAGAATGCATAAAGTACAATACAGTGCATGAACCGTATCTTCTGTAAGACTATGTTTTTAACTGTGTTCAGTCAGTCTTCTGATTCAGACCGTGCAGCCAAACAGCCAGCATCACCAGTTATGTACTCCACCTTTTTTCACTATAGTTGGAAAATACAGCCCCCTCCCCTGACAGACTGACTAAAGAGGAGCAGCACGCTCATGAGGTCATTATTCTGCATAGTTGGGAAATACAGCCTCTCGCCTGACAGACTGACTGAAGAAGAGCAGCACACTCATGAGGTCATCATTCTGCATAGTTGAGAAATACAGCCCCTCCCCTGACTGGCTGAATAAAGAGGAGCAGCACACTCATGAGGTCTTCATTCTACAAAGTTGGGAAATACAGCCCCCTCCCCTGACTGACTAAAGAGGAGCAGCACACTCATAAGGTCATCATTCTGCTCTACAATGCAGGAATACTGGACTGTCCTGACTCAATGGGCCCAGATCACTTTTTAAAGGTAGGAGGGGGGAGGGATCATGATGGCAACACCTATGATTGGTTGAGGGAGTAGATTGGCAACATTGGTTATGGGTGGGTTGGGGAATCATGATGGCCATGCTTCTTATGGGTAGGAGGGGTTCACGATGGCCACATTTGTTCTTGTTAGTGGGATCATGGTGACCACACTTGTCATTTGACCCCTGGCAGATGGGTTGTGGAGGCCGCCAAGTGGTGATTGGAAAAGCATGTGGATTTGGGGGGGGGGGGGGGGGGGGGCATTAAAGTTTTTTGATGAGGGGTTTTCCAGGTTTTCTAGTTATGCCCCTGAAGACTGTAGCGTGTATCAAACGGGATGCAGATGTTTTAAAGGAGGGGGTTCCATTCTGATACCATCCCTGCTGAGTGAAGACCCCCCAACGTAACGTTCAGTTGTGCACCGATATATGCTGAGGAAGTTCAGAGCTCAATCACCTGGCATCACAACTCCCGGGGCTTTGTTCCTGGGTGCTCCATGCTGTACTGTACGCTCAGCTCTCCCACACACGCGCCATGCGAGCAGCGCGCCAACCTCATCTCCTATAAAACAATAAGCTGTACCCCACCTACTGTACATGGAGCTGCCAGGAATCCCGGGCCTTGTTCCTGGGTGCTCCATGCTGTACTGTACGCTCAGCTCTCCCACACACGCGCCATGCCGGCAGCGCGCCAACCTCATCTCCTATAAAACAATAAGCCGTACCCCACCTACTGTACATGGAGCTGCCAGGAATCCCGGGCCTTGTTCCTGGGTGCTCCATGCTGTACTGTACGCTCAGTTCTCCCACACGCGCCATGCGGGCAGCGCGCCAACCTCATCTCCTATAAAACAATAAGCCGTACCCCACCTACTGTACATGGAGCACCCAGGAATCCTGGGCCTTGTTCCTGGGTGCTCCATGCTGTACTGTACGCTCAGCTTTCCCACACACGCGCCATGCCGGCAGCGCGCCAACCTCATCTCCTATAAAACAATAAGCCGTACCCCACCTACTGTACATGGAGCACCCAGGAATCCCGGGCCTTGTTCCTGGGTGCTCCATGCTGTACTGTACGCTCAGCTCTCCCACACACGCGCCATGCGGGCAGAGCGCCAACCTCATCTCCTATAAAACAATAAGCAGCACCCCACCTACTGTACATGGAGCACCCAGGAATCCCGGGCCTTGTTCCTGGGTGCTCCATGCTGTACTGTACGCTCAGCTCTCCCACACACGCGCCATGCAGGCAGAGCGCCAACCTCATCTCCTATAAAACAATAAGCCGTACCCCACCTACTGTACATGGAGCACCCAGGAATCCCGGACCTTGTTCCTGGATGCTCCATACTGTACTGTACGCTCAGCTCTCCCACACACGCGCCATGCCGGCAGCGCGCCAACCTCATCTCCTATAAAACAATAAGCCGTACCCCACCTACTGTACATGGAGCACCCAGGATTCCCGGACCTTGTTCCTGGATGCTCCATACTGTACTGTACGCTCAGCTCTCCCACACACGCGCCATGCCGGCAGCGCGCCAACCTCATCTCCTATAAAACAATAAGCCGTACCCCACCTACTGTACATGGAGCACCCAGGAATCCCGGACCTTGTTCCTGGGTGCTCCATGCTGTACTGTACGCTCAGCTCTCCCACACACGCGCCATGCCGGCAGCGCGCCAACCTCACCTCCTATAAAAAAAATAAGCCGTACCCCACCTACTGTGCATGGAGCACCCAGGAATCCCGGGCCTTGTCCCTGGGTGCTCCATACTGTACTGTACACTCAGCTCTCCCACACACGCGCCATGCCGGCAGCGCGCCAACCTCATCTCCTATAAAACAATAAGCCGTACCCCACCTACTGTGCATGGAGCACCCAGGAATCCCGGGCCTTGTCCCTGGGTGCTCCATACTGTACTGTACGCTCAGCTTTCCCACACACGCGCCATGCCGGCAGCGCGCCAACCTCATCTCCTATAAAACAATAAGCCGTACCCCACCTACTGTGCATGGAGCACCCAGGAATCCCGGGCCTTGTTCCTGGGTGCTCCATACTGTACTGTACGCTCAGCTCTCCCACACACGCGCCATGCCGGCAGCGCGCCAACCTCATCTCCTATAAAACAATAAGCCGTACCCCACCTACTGTACATGGAGCACCCAGGAATCCCGGGCCTTGTTCCTGGATGCTCCGTGCTGTACTGTACACTCAGCTCTCCCACACACGCGCCATGCCGGCAGCGCGCCAACCTCATCTCCTATAAAGCAATAAGCAGCACCCCACCTACTGTACATGGAGCACCCAGGAATCCCGGGCCTTGTTCCTGGGTGCTCCATGCTGTACTGTACGCTCAGCTCTCCCACACACGCGCCATGCCGGCAGCGCGCCAACCTCATCTCCTATAAAACAATAAGCCGTACCCCACCTACTGTACATGGAGCACCCAGGAATCCCGGGCCTTGTTCCTGGATGCTCCGTGCTGTACTGTACACTCAGCTCTCCCACACACGCGCCATGCCGGCAGCGCGCCAACCTCATCTCCTATAAAGCAATAAGCAGCACCCCACCTACTGTACATGGAGCACCCAGGAATCCCGGGCCTTGTTCCTGGGTGCTCCATGCTGTACTGTACGCTCAGCTCTCCCACACACGCGCCATGCCGGCAGCGCGCCAACCTCATCTCCTATAAAACAATAAGCCGTACCCCACCTACTGTGCATGGAGCACCCAGGAATCCCGGGCCTTGTCCCTGGGTGCTCCATACTGTACTGTACGCTCAGCTCTCCCACACACGCGCCATGCCGGCAGCGCGCCAACCTCATCTCCTATAAAACAATAAGCCGTACCCCACCTACTGTGCATGGAGCACCCAGGAATCCCGGGCCTTGTCCCTGGGTGCTCCATACTGTACTGTACGCTCAGCTCTCCCACACACGCGCCGTGCGGGCAGAGCGCCAACCTCATCTCCTATAAAGCAATAAGCAGCACCCCACCTACTGTACATGGAGCACCCAGGAATCCCGGGCCTTGTTCCTGGGTGCTCCATGCTGTACTGTACGCTCAGCTCTCCCACACACGCGCCATGCCGGCAGCGCGCCAACCTCATCTCCTATATAACAATAAGCTGTACCCTACCTACTGTACATGGAGCACCCAGGAATCCCGGGCCTTGTCCCTGGGTGCTCCATACTGTACTGTACGCTCAGCTCTCCCACACACGCGCCATGCGGGCAGAGCGCCAACCTCATCTCCTATAAAACAATAAGCCGTACCCCACCTACTGTACATGGAGCTGCCAGGAATCCCGGGGCCTTGTTCCTGGGTGCTCCATGCTGTACTGTACGCTCAGCTCTCCCACACACGCGCCATGCGGGCAGAGCGCCAATCTCATCTCCTATAAAACAATAAGCCGTACCCCACCTACTGTACATGGAGCACCCAGGAATCCCGGGGCCTTGTTCCTGGGTGCTCCATGCTGTACTGTACGCTCAGCTCTCCCACACACGCGCCATGCTGGCAGCGCGCCAACCTCATCTCCTATAAAACAATAAGCAGCACCCCACCTACTGTACATGTTTAATTCACGGCCAAGCCCCCCGCCACGAGGAGAAATAAAGAGCGGCAAATCCCTGCCTCTGTAATTTCCCTTCTCCCTGCAAAGCATTAAAATCCTTATTTGGCAGAATAACCGGCACATATATCGAATCTGTTTATTCTGGGCTGTTAAGTAAGTTTAATTAAGTTACTAAGTTAATGTTGCAAGCTATCTACCGAGAATCTTAATGCAATAAACTGAGGCAAGGGAATAAGAATCCTAAATTGCCTCATTTTTTCACAGTTGGAATTGGGGACCAGTTAGCCGCTTGCGCTGAACGAATTCAAATCTCTGAGTTGCCCTGAAGCTGAGCAGGTTATACCACGTCGCAGGCAAGAGGAATGCTTCAGTGTGATCAAAGTATTGTAACAATACGCTCTTTCCATCCACCGCCTTTCTTTCACTCTTATTACGCTTTCAGCCTTTTAATCCTACTACAAGCCTTTTTTGTTCTTTTCTAATTTGCTTGTAGAGTTTACCAATCTGCTTCTAAAGCACTTAAAGGGCCTAAACGTTGGCTCTCAGGACCGAGTCACTGGCGTTCTGCGCAGCGCTGGCAGCTTAAAGGACCACGATCGCGAAAAACATAACGTTTTAAGTACACGTAAACACATACGAAGTTCATTACTTCCAGAGTAAAATGAGACCTAAATTACTTTTCTCCTATGTTGCTGTCACTTACAGTAGGTAATAGAAATCTGACAGAACTGGCAGGTTTTGGACTAGCTCATGTCCTCATGGGGGATTCTCGGGGTTTTCATTATTTTCAAAAAACACTTAGTGAATGACAGTTGCTCATTACAGCTGTCAAAAAAGTGTGCAGCGAGCAGGGAGGCTGGGCAGCATCTTTGTGTAAATCCTTTTCAGGGAGTGGCTTTATAAAGAATAAAGGCCATGCTGAGAATCCCCCATGAAGAGATGGACTAGCCCAAAACCTGTCGGATTTCTACTACCTACTGTAAGTGACAGAAACATAAGAGAAAAGTAATCTATCAGTCATTTTACTTTGAAAGAAACATATTTCTTATTTGTATGTGTTTACATGTACAGGTAGTCCCCGACTTATGAACGACCCGCCGATACGAACCACATGGATTCAGTGTTTCCATGGGAACAAGCAAAAAAAAATGTCAAATTGGAGTTTTTGAGAATGTCGATTTAAAAAAAAAAAAATCAAAGAAAAATGGCTTTTATATAAGCAGGTACATGGGGGCAGAAGTGACACAGAGGGGGACACTGGAGGCACAGGGGGGCACAGAGGAGGTACAGGGGACAGGGATAGCACATTGTTCCGACTTAAGAACAGATTCAGGTTAAGAACGAACCTACAGTCCCTATACCATTCATTAACCGGGGACTGCCTGTATTTAAATTTTACCTTTTTTCGTGACAGAGGTCTTTTAAAGGGATCCTGAAGTGAGAAGTATTTGGAGGCTGCCATATTTATTTTCTTTTAAA
Organism: Hyperolius riggenbachi; assembly: GCF_040937935.1. Lineage (NCBI taxonomy): Eukaryota > Metazoa > Chordata > Amphibia > Anura > Hyperoliidae > Hyperolius > Hyperolius riggenbachi. The sequence goes on along the minus strand of NC_090649.1, from coordinate 48,805,258 downwards.
CGATACCAGCTGCCTGGCTGTCCTGCTGATCTTTTTGGCTGCAGTAGTGTCTGAAGAACACCAGAAACAAGCATGCAGCTAATCTTGTCAGATCTGATCTGATCTGCTGCATGCTTGTTCAGGGGCCATGGCTTAAAGTATTAACCACTTTACCCCCGCCCGTACGAATTTCTCCGTCCCCTTTTCCATCCTTTCACCCCCAGGGAAAGAGAAATCCGTACTTTCCGCGCTCCTGCCGCTGCCCGCGCTCCTGCTCGCTCTAGCGCGCACTCCCGCTCGTAAACACGCCGCTCGCCCGGAGATCAATGAACAGGAAAATCCATTTCCGTTTGTTGATCTAAGCCCCGCAATGATCCGCTGCTTTTCTGATAAGCAGCGCGATCATTGTGAAAGAAAAAAAAACTTACCCAGCCTCCTAGTACTTCCCCCAAGCGTCCGGAAGGATGCTTGGAGGTCGCATTAAACAAAAAGTTACTGTTGCCATCTTGTGGCCAAATAGTAAAACTACACCCTAAAGCATTTTTCACATACAAATTCATTACTTATACACAAAATATTCACTCATTACCTCCCACACTCCCCATTTTTGCTTTTTTTTGTAATTAAAAAAAATAAATAAAAAATTTACAATTAAAAAAAATACATAGTTACCTTAGGGACTGAACTTTTTAAATTTTTATGTCAGGAGGGTACAACACTGTTACTTTATAAACTATGGGCTTGTAATTAGGGATGGACGCAAAACTGAAAAAAATGCACCTTTAATTCCAAATAAAATATTGGCGCCAAACATTGTGATAGGGACATAATTTAAACGGTTTTATCACGGGACAAATGGGCGAATACATTTCATGGATTTTAATTACAGTAGCATGCATTATTTAAAAGCTATAATGGCCGAAAACAGGAAAAATAATGAATTTTTTCCCACATTTTTCCTATTTTCCCATTAAAACATATTTAGAATAAAATAATTCTTGGCATAATGTCCCACCTAAAGAAAGCCTAATTGGTGGCGGAAAAAACAAGATATAGTTCATTTAATTGTGATAAGTAATGATAAAGTTATAGACGAATGAATGGAAGGAGCGCTGAAAGGTGAAAATTGCTCTGGTGCTCAAGGGGTAAAACCCCTCAGTGGTGAAGTGGTTAAAGACAGACAGGAGAAGGAAATAAACATGGCAGCCTCCATTTACCTCTCACTTCAGGTTCCCTTTAAAAAAAATGAAAAATATAAAAAAAACCTTAAGATAAATGTACTGGTCCCCTAGACCCTTCATTTGTCTTAAAAAATGCTAGGTTTCCTAGCCCTAGCAAGGCCGCTGGAGGTCAGAGGATCGCCGGCGGCCATCTTGTTGATGTCACTCGTCATATATGGGAATATATAAGGGGGGAGGTGACCAGGGGGATTGAAACATTTCAAAAAAATGTTTAAAAAGAGAGGCAATTAAAGGCTCACCTCTCCTGATCAACCACTTAGGACTGATACATTTATTGCACAGAAGCAGAGATCAGACAACACGTTTCGCGGGTGTTACCGCTTCTTCAAGACATTGACAAAGCAATGTGGCAAGTGGCTGAGGTAAACGGGTATGATCGCCTCGGACATAGGCTGCCAGAAGATTCCAGCAATTTGCAGCAGGAGTGCGACGGGTGGGGACGCTCGTCAGGGGAGCTCTTCAATCAAGGTTCTAGATGATTCTGTCATGGGCTTGTTAATTAAAGGAATACCGAGGTGAAACGGAAAGAAACAGAAGCCATACATAGTTTCCTGAACATGTGCAGACACTTGTCGAGGCCTTAGTTACCTCCTACGATGCTCCATTTGCAGGTATATCGGACTGGTAAAGGTCCAGAGAAAGTTGTTGACCTTTGGCCCGAATCCAGTTGGCCATGCATTGCACAGTAGCTCAGTGCCACCGCTCTGTTTGTGCCCCCATGTGTCATATTGCAAATGTTAGAAGGCCTGGGGTGTGGGCTGTGCGGTGGCACTGACCTACTGTCATGCATGGCCAAATGGATCCCGGTCAAACATCAGCAAAGTCCTGGGCCTGTACCGAACCAATATATCGGCAACCGGAGCATCGGGGAAGGGAACAAAAGCCTTGATTAGTGTCTGCAAGCTATCAGAAAACTGTATTTTCTCTATTTGTTAATTATCAGTTGGTTTAAGTTAGGCATCGGTAAAGGTAGGGCTCGCATGAGAATTAGTGATGAGCCAAAATTTCACATATGTGCAATTTTGCTTCGGAATTTCCAATTACGATGCAAAATCGTAATTTGTAGTTTTCGGAAAACTCGTAATTAATGTAGTTGTAATTTCACATTAACTTGTCACGTTGTGTGTAATTTTGTTTACTCGTAATTTCAATAAACGATGTGAAAATTAATCGTGATCAATCGTAATTGCGTGAGAATTGGTCGCAATGATGTAAAATTGCGCAGAATTACAAATGCGCTGTTATGAAAATAATCATAATTATGAAAATAATTATGCAAAATTAAGCGTAAAGGAAACTTACCATTACAATCATCACTAGTCAGAATAAGGTTAGGTTAGGCCATAGTAAAATATTGGTAAAAATGACTGATGTCACTAAATGTGACAGGAGTTTTTGTGAACCGCCGCATAATTTTGTCTGCTGTTACATGTACCAGAAGTTTCCCATAATGCACTGTGTGTGTGTGTTACTCTTCAATTTTAACTGGTCAGACCGCAGTAAAGTACCATCTGATTGGGCGCCCTCTACTTTTAGGCCTTCGGACAGAAACCCTCCTGCTGTTCCCCGTTAAATAATGCAGCACAGGCGTGCGATCGCGCTTTTCGTGTTCCGCTGACGATTTGGCTAAGCGGCCAGGAATTGGCGTCATATATTTTAGCACATGTGCCGGTCTCGTACTCGGGCTGCAGATCAGCAAAAAACAAATAAACGATAAAAGAATGGAAACAAAATTACAGAAATTTGCAAACTTTGACAAATGGCGGCCTGTACTTGCCACAAGGTAATGGGCTGCAATGATTAATAAGAGCAAAAATAATTGCATTTCATTAAGATTGATGACACCCCGTCCTCCCCTCCCTCCCTCTCTCCCTCTCGTTTTAGCCCTAAAGTGGAAAAAGATGAAGTCCTCATATATATGGGCTGCTGTAGCGTCGCCGTGGCAACAGAGGCAGAGATGGAGTGTCAGGCGCCTAATCAGCCAATTATCACTCAGATTACTGCGATACGGGGGAGCTGGCTCCAGAACACCCAGGTATAATCAAATCTTTTTTTACAGAGTGATTCAAACAGTTTGAAATTAAATTTGTAACAGGGTGTACATTAAAATAAAAAAACAATTTAGGCAACGGTTGGGGTTATAAATAACGCTAAGTGCTCCGTGAAAGTCGGGACGCCTGTTTCTGCCGCAGAACAACATTCCGTTTATCGTTAAGCAGGATTTAGCAAAAAAAAATCTGTAGTTAAACATAGAGTTTATTACTAACAGATAAGGGCCTGCAGATTTAAGGGGAACTCTAGCTGGACCAAAAAATATATTGGTACGTACTCATGTACTATCAGGTTTAGAGGGGGATTTATTTATTTATTTATTTATAAAGCGCCAACATATTACGCAGCGCTGGATTAAAGTGGACTTGAACTCTTGCACTGAACAGAAGGAAAACAGAGAGAAGTACACCCTGTATGTATTTAGAGAGTTTAGCCTGTTTAATTACTCCCCTTCATTTGTGTCTAATCACTAGTTGTAATTTGATCTCTCCCCTGTGTCACATGACTGCCATGGCAGATGAGCTCGTTTGAAAGCACAGGATGCTAACTATATGTCTGCTGTCACATATCTTTTAAAGCAGAGAGGAAGTTCTGAGTTCAGGTCCGATTGAAGATGTAATGAGGCCATCTGCAAGGTAGTAGATTTGGGGCCCACTTGTGATCCTTTTGGTAAGCTGAAGAGGAGAGAGGTCAGAGAAGGAGGCAGATGGACCCTTTCACACCCACCAGGCACCAGGAACCTGCTTAGGTTGCCTGGTTGATGCTCTTGCAGAAGGTCTGGGCTTTTTGCTCTTTTCACAGCAACATAGCAACTGGATCCATTTAAAGTGAACCCAAAGTGAGAGTTATATGGAGGCTGCCATATTTATTTCCATTTAAGCAATACCAGTTGCCTGGCTGTCTACTGATCCTCTGCCTCTACTTTTAGCCATAGACCCTGAACAAGCATACAGCAGATCAGGTGTCTCTGACATTATTGTTAGATCTCACAAGATTAGCCCCATGCTTGTTTCTGGTGTGATTTAGACACTACTGCAGCTAAATAGATCAGCAGGACTGCCAGGCAACTGGTACAAATTAAAAGAAAATAAATATGGCAGCCTCCATATTCTTCTCACTTCAGTTGTCCTTTGTTACAATTACTGTATGTACAAATGTGTACAATATTAACCTTTATGCTAACAGTAGTAACACAAAATTAAGTGAAAAAATGCACAAATATTAACCTTAATGATAACAGTAGTAATGCACAATTATGTACACATGTGCTCAATATTAACCTTTCTGGTAACAGTAGCTATGTACACTTAAAGAGAGTCTGAAGCGAGAATAAATCTCGCTTCAGACCTCATAGATAGCAGGGGCATATGTGCCCCTGCTAAAACGCCGCTATCCCGCGTCTTAACGGGGGTCCCATCACCCCCAAATCTCCTCGGTGCAGTGGGGGAGTGCTTCCTGGTTGGGGCAGGGCTAACCGCCGCAGCCCTGCCCCACACGCGTCTGTCAGCGCGTATCTCCGCCTCTCCCCCGCCCCTCTGTCTTCCTTCACTGAGAGGGGCGGGGGAGAGGCGGCGATGCGCCGCTGATAGACGCGACTGGAGGCAGGGCTGCAGCCGTTAGCCCTGCCTCCACGAACGACCAACTCTACGACCAACGATTGCGGGGGTGGGTTTGGGGGTGAAGGGACCCCCGTTTAGCGGCGCGATAGCGGCAGTTTAGAAGGGGCACACATGCCCCTGCTAACTATGAGCTCTGAAGCGAGATTTATTCTCGCTTCAGACTCTCTTTAAGGTGCGTAAACATTAGTTTAATACTATGTACATTTGCACCTAAAGGTGCGTACACACGCACTACGGCCGCCAACGACGGGTCCATCAGACCCTCCCGCTGGGCGGACTTTCTGGCGACAGTAGCTCGTGTGTACGCGCTGTTGGCGGACTGATAAGGCTGTTTCTGAGCGATCCGCTCAGCTGATGGTTCAGAAAAAGCCTCATCAGTCAGTCGACAGCGTGTACACACGCGCTACTGTCGCCTGAAAGTCCGCCCAGCGGGAGGGTCTGACGGACCCGTCGTTGGCGGCCGTAGTGCATGTGTACGCACCTTTAGGTGCAAATGTACATAGTATTAAACTAATCTATATAACCCCCCCCAAAATGCAAATGTGTATAGTGAGATATCAGCAATGGTAATGACTGACAGCCTTTGTCTTTGAAGTGTGGTACAGCCCAAAACTATTTAAGATTTGCTGCATGCTTGTTTCTATCGTTAATCAGACACTACTGCAGCCAAATAGCTAGACCAGCAGGGTTGCCAGGCAACTGGTATTGTTTAAATGGAAATAAATATGATAGCCTCCACATACCTTCCACTCGGGTTCACTTTAACAGCCGATCATAGGCAACCGGCATCGTCTTCTGATTCCCAGACCTGACCGTCCATTTCTGAATTGCAATTTATCATTAGCAGAGACTCTCCTTCCTATTACTTGTCTGGGCCACTCGTGGAAAGCACTAACCATCTCCCATCATCGCTGAACAAGTTATCATTTGTCACGTAGGTCATGGGAGAACGATAATGATGAATCCCGGGAACCATTCATCAAAACACAATCATTCATCTGCTCCCAGCAAAGCTTAAACGTTCCCAAACAACAGTGCGGCGGTCAATAATAGATTACGGGGCAGGTCGCAGCAGATGGGACAGTCGTGGTGGTGGAGTAATGGACACCTTGCATTGTCAGGTCGAGGGAATTGACCATGTTCTGTCAACCAGGTCCAGCCTGAGTGATTATCGGAAAGTTTACCTGGAAACGGGGCGCTAGATGTAGTTTCTCAATTAAATTCCTTACTGTGCTGCTCGGTTGAGGTCCCAGTTCATCTAGGTCATGAAAGTGCAACTCCGATCCTTGACCATCCATGCCAGTGTTTAGGATGGAATAAGAAATGGAGAATTGTGTTTTACTTGATGAACCACACCTTTCCTAATGTTATTGAATTTCCTGATTGAGTACTATCAATTAATTTGAGCTGTGCTAAAATGTGTGAGGGCCAGATTTTGGAAAAGGCCGCAAAGGCCATGGCCTTGGGCGCAGTGGCCACACCAGGATGGTCATGCTCTGGAATAAGGTATTCGTATGTAGAGAGTTGAATGCTACATTACTGGGGTTTATATGCGTAAAAGGGCAGTTTCTATAGAGCTTTCCAGGACAAGAGTGTATAAATTGCACTTCCTCGCCCCCTTAGACCCGGGCACACTATTGTGATGCGGTAGCAAGAGATATGCCCCAGTATTAGATAGCGACCAATATAGCTAGCCAGAGGTGGCCCCCAGTATTAGTTAGCTAGAGGTAGCCAGAGGAGCCTCCAATATTAATTACCCAGATGGAGCCCCCAGCATAGGTAGCCACAGGAGCCCCCAATATTCGGTAGTTCGGATACAGCCCCCCAGTATAGGTAGCCACAAGAGCCCCCAGTATTAGGTAGCCAGAGGCAGCCCCCATATAGCGAGAGAGCCCCCAATGTAGCCAAAGAGCCCCTATTTAAACAGAGGGCGGCCCCCTGTTTAGCAAGCAAGCCCTGGTTTAGCCAAAGAGTTCCCCTTACTGGCTACTTTAAGTGGAGCTCTCTGGCTACCTAAAAGGGGTTTCCCTGGCTACCTAAATGGGGTCCCGCTGGCTCCTTATAAGAGGGCTCTCTGGTTTCCGGGAGTTGGAGGGGGGCTGTGGCTACCTAAAAGGAGGCTCTCGGGGGAGGACCCTGGTTACCTAATATGGGGGGGCTTTTATGGCTACCTATACTAGGGGGAATTAATCTTTTAAACTGATAATGGGGGGGGGGGGCAGAATCTACCTGTGCGCAATAGTTATGACTAAAGCTGCACGCTCACCAAAAATGGATCAGGTAACCCACCGCAGCGTGCCCCGCCCTCTTACTACTGTGGGAACATGTGACAGCACAACATAGCACACGATGGGCGCAAATAAGAGTTCAAACTTTGTGCAGGAGTCAACTGGGATCTGTGCGTCACAAAACAGCATTTGGGTAATCGCACACATGTACCCACATTGCAAAATCGTAGAAATTATTGCTTGTCACACAAAAAAGTCACAGGAAAAATCAGGCAAAAAGTTGTGTTGTGGGTACGTGTCTTTATTTACCATAGTACACATGAACAATAGTAACTCATTGTCTATTGCTAGAAGGTAATGGGCCACTATTCTCATTTAACTACTTTAAGACCGCAGCGGGAGCCCCAGGACCGCCTAACACCAATTGGCGTAAAGTCCTGTGGCTGGCAGAGCTCCGTCTGCAGTCTCCCAGCGGTGATCACCACTCAGAGACTGTTAGACGGCGAAACCGCCATGTAATTATCCCGTACAGTGCTGTGATCTAAGGCAGTGATGTACTGGGGACAGCTGTGTGACACGTCTGTCCCCTCCATTGGCGCAGGGGTTGATTGGCTGTCATAGGCTGAAGCCTATGAAAGCCGATCACAGTGATTGGCTGGCGGGTGAGGGAGGGCGGGTTTGTTAAAAAAAAATTAAAAATAAAAAAATATTTGAAAAATAAACATATAAGTGTTTGTAAAAAAATAATAAACACTGGGGAGGGATCAGACCCCACCAACAGAAAGCTCTGTTGGTGGGGAGAAAAAAAAGGGGCGGGGGGAATCACTTGTGTGCCGTGTTGTGCGGCCCTGCAGTGAGGCCTTAAAGCTGCGTGGCCTTTTCAAGAAAAATGGCCTGGTCTTTAGGGGGCTTAACACTGCGGTCCTCGAGTGGTTTGATATAAGTATTGTAACATAGGGGCATAGGTAGTGAATGCGTTTTTCCCTTTGGTTACCTGCTTAAAAATGTCTTTTTTTAAGGAGACACTGGTTGTCTGATATCACTATTTTTCAATATTATTGGGAGTGAGTCAAAAGTAGTGTTGGGCGAACAGTGTTCGCCACTGTTCGGGTTCTGCAGAACATCACCCTGTTCGGGTGATGTTCGAGTTCGGCCGAACACCTGGTGGTGTTCGGCCAAACTGTTCGGGTTCGCCCGAACTGCTGAATGCCCGGCCGAACAGGGCCCCTGTTCGGCCGAACAGGGCCCTGTTCGACCGAATACGGCCCCCCCTATGGGGTCGCAGGCATAAGGGGGGAGCATGCCCCGATCGCGGTTTTCGGAAATTCCCCCCACCCCCTCCGCTAGCGCTCCCCCCTCTGCCCGCTTCCCCATACAAAAGTTTGACGAAAGTAAAATAGTACCGGTGGTGGTGGCTGGCTGCTGCAGTGGCTGGCTGGCACTATGAAGTGACTGAGGAGGAGGAGTCGGAGTAGGACGCGTTGAGGGAGGCCGGGCAGCGGGCGGTTCAGCGGTAGTACCCTTGTGGTACTTCCGCCCTTTCTCTGACCTCACGTCCTCTGCGTGATGACGCATACTAGGGTACGCGTGACGCGTACCCTCGTATGCAGAGGACGTGAGGTCAGAGAAAGGGCGGAAGTACCACAAGGGTACTACTGCTGAACCGCCCGCTGCCCGGCCTCCCTCAACGCGTCCTACTCCGACTCCTCCTCCTCAGTCACTTCATAGTGCCAGCCAGCCACTGCAGCAGCCAGCCACCACCACCGGTACTATTTTACTTTCGTCAAACTTTTGTATGGGGAAGCGGGCAGAGGGGGGAGCGCTAGCGGAGGGGGTGGGGGGAATTTCCAACACCCCCCCCCCCCCCCGCGATCGGGGCATGCTCCCCCCTTATGCCTGCGACCCCATAGGGCCCCCAAAAGCGGGATGTTCGGGGAGTTCGGGGTTCGGCCCGAACATGCCGAACATCGCGGCCATGTTCGGCGAACGTTCCCGAACCCGAACATCCAGGTGTTCGCCCAACACTAGTCAAAATAAACTTGTGGTTAGAAGGGGAGTTCCCCACTTGAGCAGGCTGCCACGCTGCCACGCTCAAAATAACAACGGGTTTGTATATAAGAGGATCAGTTCAGATAATGAAACCACATAATACATATTCTTGAATCCAGGGTTCAATATCAGACTTTATTACAGGTAGTCCCCGGTTAATGAACGAGATAGGGACTGTAGGCTCGTTCTTAACCTGAATCCGTCCTTAAGTCGGGACGCGGTGCTATCTCTGTCCTCTGTGCTTCCAGTGTCCCCCTCTGTGTCTCTCGTGCCCCCCCCCCCCCTCTGTGTCTCTCGTACCCCCCTCTGTGTCTCTTGTGCCCCCTAATGCAGAGTATGTGCAGCGGAAGGCGCAACAAGTCTCACCTGCTTCCAGGGCGGCTCCGGGCCAATCAGCTGCATCCTCTCTCCCCTCAATGTTCCTCCCGGAGGCTTCACTAGCGTCGCGTAATGACGCAATCAGAAGGAGACCCCGCGCCTCCTTCTGATTGCGTCATTACGCGACGCTAGTGAGGAACATTGAGGGGAGAGAGGATGCAGCTGATTGGCCCGGAGCCGCCCTGGAAGGAGGTGAGACTTGTTGTGCCTTCCGCTGCACATACTCTGCATTAGGAAAGTTGGTTCCACAGGTAGTCCCCGGGCTGCGTAACGTCATTGCGGCGGGTCGGCGGGTGTTCGTATCGGCGGGTCGTTCGTAAGTCGGGGACTACCTGTATATCAAAAATTGCAAAAAAAATAGTAAAAACTTTTTGGCAGCTAAGACCCTTCAGAGCATAAATACAGGAGATCACTCTGTTTTGACAGACGATTACAATAAACACACTGGGCTTGATTCACTAAACCGTTTTAACTAAAATATCAAACCTTATCAAAGTTATCACACCCTATCAAAGTTAACATGCCTTATCAGAGTAGCAGTCGTTTTAGTGAATCAAGACCATTGTGCGATGTTAGATGAAAAAATGTATTTCAGGCAATGACATAAGTCCGTTTCGGGTTGATAACCCTTCATCAGGCCTTTACAATGCATGACTATATCTCCACTGTAAAGACTACGGTACATAATAAAGGAGAAAAAATGTATAGGGGCAACTGCTCCAACCAGATACAACCTGACACCTTTCTGATGGCTGGCTCCGTTGCAAAAAAAAAACAGTTTTAACTATTTTTTTTTTTTACTATTTTTTGCAATTTTTGATATAGTAAAGTCTGATATTGAACCTTGGTTTCAAATCAGGTAGTGATCATGTCGGATTGGCCGGCCTTATTTCAGAGTGAAGGGTCAAAAACTAACCCTGTGGGACCCTAGTACTTGGCCTACCGCTTCCTCATACCAGGGTTTCAACTCAGAAAATGATAAATATTATCTTAGTGGCAGCCAGAATATCGATTGCAGCTTGTTGGAAATCTATGTCTTCTCCCACGATGGAAAGGATTAGATCTAAAATTGAATATATTAGAAAAATTGACCTCCTTACAGCTACAAAAAATAATACAATGGCATCTTTTGAACAAGTATGGGACTTCTGGGACATGAATGTGGTTATGGCGGACTCGGTATCATCAGGGTAATGAGAAGGGCTCAATTAAATGTCTGGGATTTGCTTACAATGTTGTGAAGGATTTGGGATTCTTCTTTGCCCTGTGATAGGTATTGTGCCTTAGCCCTCCTGCATGGTTTTTGTTTTGATGTTAATTCCCGTTTGGAGTAATTTCATACTCAAAATACTTGAAGTTACAGTTAGAATTTTTTTTTAAAAAACCCTATATTGAGGTCTTGCTATTATGTCTCTCCTGTCTTACTGAAGATGCAATAGGTAAAACTGTTTTCCTATCTAGATGTTTATAACTATCTTTTATGTACTGCCATATTTCTGTATGCATGCTTTTGACCTCAATAAAAAAATTTTGAGAACAAAAAAAACAAAGTAACCCTGTGGGAAAGCATAAAGTGGGCACGAAGGGCCCGTACTGTTCACATCCGTGGCGAACACCAGAAGTTCGCCCGGACCTGTTCTCTTGGTGAATTGTTCTGCCATCATTAATGCTGACTACTTATAAGATGCAAAGGAAACATACTCTCTACTGGGAGCAAACCTACTGTTTGTCCCGAATCATAAACAAACAAAAAATAAATAAATAAAACACCAGCAAGTCTCTTACAGCACAGCAATCTGGTACCTTTTGTCTGTCAGTCCAACACGCACAATGTGCTTCCCAGAATAGGACAGCTTTACTCTAAACTAATGAGCCTTAAGGCTCATACACACATCAGATAAAAGTTTTTGGAAAATGAAAGATCACAGACCAATTTTACCCCCTTCCATGTAGTATGAGAGCCATACCTACACAGTCTATTCTATGGAGCTGCACGTCCCATCAGATAAAAATCTTTGCAAGATGCTGCACACAAAGATGCTGTAGACATTCAAAAGATCAGTATCTGCAAAAGATCGGTTCCTGCAAAAGATCCATTCCTGCAAAATGCATTCATAGTCTATGAGATCTGCAGATCATCATATACACATGATTTAACAGACATTCATCTGCAGATCAGATCCACCAGGATGGATTTTCAGATCTGCAGATGATTGTTTGATCTGCAGATGAATGTCAGTTAAACAAGGTGTGTATGATGATCTGCAGATCTCATAGACTATGAATGCAATTTGCAGGAACGGATCTTTGGCAAGAACAGATCTTTTGCAGATACTGATCTTTTGTGTCTGTACAGCATCTGTGTGTGCAGCATCTTGCAAAGATTTTTATCTGATGGGGAGTTCAGCTCCAAAAAAAAGACTGTGTAGAGTATGGCTCTCATACTACATGGAAGGGGGTAAAATTGGTCTGTGATCTTTCATTTTCCAAAGACTATGGTCTGATGTGTGTATGAGCCTTTATACTTCTCACTTGATCACCTATGAGGATGGGCTTTCAACGAGATGTAAATAATTTCTGTATGATGCAGGATTATGCAAATTCTGTATGCAACATTTTATGATCGGGAAAAATTGTGATTTTAGACTGTATTTTTGTGATTTACTTTTGGGTTACTGTAGCCTTTTGGGCTAAAACCACTCATTTTTGTTTTTGTCTTTCTTTTTTTATATTGTAAGCCAGTTTTTTTTGTTGTTGTTGTTGTTTTTGTTTTTATTGTAGTTGGGCTTTAAGTAGAAGCTGACAAACAATTAAACAGGGATATCGTCAGCTCCAGTGATCTTTCAAAGTTTATTAACTATAGTTTAAAACTTTGTTAAACACTTTAAGTAGTTTAATGGTTCTAAAAGCCAAAATAAACTAGAATGGAAAACATTTGTTCTTATTAAACCCCGCACTGATTCCGGGCTTCCTGCTGATGAAAGCGGTTTTTGGAAGGATTTAGCGCTCTCGTTTAACCTGTTCATTGCTCGAGAATAGCGTTGGAGCTGTAATAATCGTTTAGTTTTATGTTCCCCAGAAGCTCCCCCAGGGATGTGAATCCTCCTCTATCGCTCTCTCTGCCTGGTGGTAATACACAGCTCAGAGGGATGCTATTGCTCTGTAGCGGGGGGCTTGTCGAGCACAAAATGGGGCAATCTCAGGCCTGCAGCTGTGGGTGCGGCGCACTACAGGTAACAGCATGACCTGTAGTCCAACCTTTGCACAAATGGCCTCCCTGCAGTGATCAGTGCAAATTAGAAGGTGGCTTTAGTGGCACAAATGCCTAAAGAACAGTTCAGATAGAACATAAACACCACAGTGGTCATGTTAACCACTTCACCACTGAGGGGTTTTACCCCCTGAGCACCAGAGCAATTTTCACCTTTCAGCGCTCCTTCCATTCATTCGTCTATAACTTTATCATTACTTATCGCAATGAAATGAACTATATCTTGTTTTTTCCGCCACCAATTAGGCTTTCTTTAGGTGGGACATTATGCCAAGAATTATTTTTTTCTAAATGTGTTTTAATGGGAAAATAGGAAAAATGTGGGGAAAAAAATAATTATTTTTCAGTTTACGGCCATTATAGTTTTTAAATAATGCATGCTACTGTAATTAAAACCCATGAAATTTATTTGCCCTTTTGTCCCGGTTATAAAACCATTTAAATTATGTCCCTATCACAATGTTTGGCGCCAATATTTTATTTGGAAATAAAGGTGCATTTTTTTCAGTTTTGCGTCCATCCCTAATTACAAGCCCATAGTTTATAAAGTAACAGTGTTATACCCTCTTGACATAAATATTTAAAAAGTTCAGTCCCTAAGGTAACTATTTATGTATTTTTTTTAATTGTAAATTTTTGAATTTTTTTTTAATTTCAAAAAAAAAAAAAGGGGAGTGTGGGAGGTAATGAGTTAATTTTTTTGTGTAAAAATCATTTATTTGTATGTGAAAAATGTGTAGGGTGTAGTTTACTATTTGGCCACAAGATGGCCACAGTAACTTTTTGTTTTAATGCGACCTCCAAGCGTCCTTCCGGAAGCTTGGAGGAAGTATAAGGAGGCTGGACACGTGAGTTTTTTCTCAAAATGATCGCGCTGCCCATAGGAGAGCAGCGGATCAATGTGGGGCTTAGATCAACGAACGGGAATGGATTTTCCCGTTCATTGATCTCCGGGCGAGCGGGCGGCGTGTTTACGAGCGGGAGCGCGGACAGCGTCGGGTACGCGGAAAGTACGTATTTCTCCGTCCCTGGGGGTTAAAGGATGGAAAAAGGGACGGAGAAATTCGTACGGGCGGGGGTAAAGTGGTTAAAGGATACCCGAAGTGACATGTGACATGATGAGATAGACATGTGTATGTACAGTGCCTAGCACACAAATAACTTTGCTGTGTTCCTTTTTTACTTTCTCTGCCTGAAAGAGTTAAATATCAGGTATGTAAGTGGCTGACTCAGACAGGACGTGACTACAGTGTGACCCTCACTGATAAGAAATTCCCCTTTTTACCTCTTTCTTGCTCTCAGAAGCCATTTTCTGCTAGGAAAGTGTTTTATAGTTGGAATTTTTTATCAGTGAGGGTCACACTGTAGTCACTTCCTGTCTGAGTCAGAACTGAGTCAGCCACTTACATATCTGATATTTAACTCTTTCAGGCAGAGAAAGAAAAAAAGGAACACAGCATAGTTATTTGTGGGCTAGGCACTGTACAAACACATGTCTGTCTCATCATGTCACATGTCACTTCAGGTATCCTTTAAAGGGAAACTAAACCCATGTAAAAAAAAATGAGTTGCACTTACCTGGGGTTTCCACCAGCCCTCTGCAGCCATCCTGTGCCCTCGTAGGCACTCACGGCTCTTCCGGTCCCGCCAACAGCTATTGCTGGCGTCAACACGTATATTTGTACGCGTCACATCTGCAACGTTTACAAAGATACGTATATTGACGTCCGCAATAGTGTCCTGCACCTGCAGCAACATGTGCAAAGATACGCGTGGCGGGCTGCAAAAACAAAACAAGCGGATCTGTGAGTGACTGCGAGGGCACAGGATGGCTGCAGGGTGCTGGTAGAAGCCCCAGGTAAGTGAAACTAATTTGTTTTCATGACTTTAGGTTCCCTTTAATTTGGGCCTAATAATTTGGGAGGTGCCGCCATTGGCTGCTATATAAATTGCGGTTATGGTGGTGCCGCAGCAGTAATTTTGGCGTGGGATACTTACCGGCTGTGTCGGGCACCGGAGTTCTATACTATAGCGGAACTCCGGCTTTGAAATTTAGAAGTTAGTGACAGGCATAGGTGGTGGGGAGGGGTGGGGGGGGGGGGGGGGGGGTTAGTGTGACATATACAGGACAGGGAAGCCATCTTAACTAGTAGTAGACAAACAAAACAAACAAACAAACACAGAACACTTATATCGCGCTTTTTTTCCTGGCGGACTCAAAGCGCCAGAGCTGCAGCCACTAGGACGCGCTCTATAGGCAGTAGCAGTGTTAGGGAGACTTACCCAAGGTCTCCTACTGAAATAGGTGCTGGCTTACTGAACAGGCAGAGCCGAGATTCGAACCCAGGTCTCCTGTGTCAGAGGCAGAGCCCTTAACCATTACTCCATTCAGCCACTAGACCTTGTTTAGCATCCATTTTGTCCATTCTGCCTGCTGCTTGTGGAAAATTTCATCTTATGTAAATAGTATACATTGTATTACATTTTTTGGAAGCAGGCTGGACACGCCATCTGCTATGTAAAGTGTTGGCATTTGCATCTTCTCTACATTTAAAGGGGCACTATGGCAAAAAATGTAAAAATGTAAAGTATGTGCAGAGACAAATTAGAAGTATGTTTTTTCCAGAGTAAAATGAGCCATACATTACTTTTCTCCTATCTATGTTGCTGCCACTTACAGTAGGTAGTAGAAATCTGACCGAAGCGACAGGTTTTGGACTAGTCCATCTCTTCATGGGGGGATTCTCAGCGATTTATTTATTTTCAAAAGCACTTAGTGAATGGCAGTTGCTCTGTCCAACTGCCAAAAACTGTGTAGCGAGCAGGGAAGCTGGCCAGCATCATTGTCTAAATACTTTTTAGGGAATATCTTTATAAAGAATAAAGGCCTTGCTGAGAATCCTCTTTGAAGAGATGGACTAGCCCAAAACCTGTCGCTTCTGTCAGATTTCTACTGCCTACTCTAAGTGACAGCAACATAGATAGGAGAAAAGTCATTTATGGCTCATTTTACTCTGGAAAAAAACATACTTCTGATTTGTCTCTGCACATACTTTACATTTTTACATTTTTTGCCATAGTGCCCCTTTAAATGTAGAGAAGATGCAAATGCCAACACTTTACATAGCAGATGGCGTGTCCAGCCTGCTTCCAAAAAATGTAATACAATGTATACTATTTACATAAGATATGTTTGCACGTATTTTAAATTTTACAATTTTTTTTGCCATAGTGCCCCTTTAAATATATCACCTAGCCAACAGCCCATTCAATAACTTCACCTAAATGAAAAGGCTAGACAGGTGTTTGTATAGAGAGAGTGTGTAGAATAGGAAGTGGCATAAGCAGACGAATAGGTTGCCTGGTGTCTCAGAGACAGCTGACTATGCAGGAACCTCTCTGATATTTGCATACTAAGAATGATGTAACCCTTTTTTATAGAATAGGAGGGAATCAGATTATTTTTGGATTTGAATTTGGGTAGCCTCGGGTTACATTCCCTCCTATAAGAACCAGCCCTCAGATTCAGAAAGTGTACTTCCTTTGGAGATTGCATTACGGTAGGAATACCCTGATCTATCGGCAGAATTGCATTCTCCCACACCAGGAATTAGACTTTACGCTGGGTGAAGTTTGATTTCTGTTTTATTCCCTTTTATTTTGATAAGCAAATATCTTGTTGTGCGTCTTTGTGATTTTTACTTTTGTTTTTTTGTAAATATTTTTGTATATATTCTTCCTGCATTTGTTCCACTTTTTGGAATATTACATTTTTATTGAATAAGTTACTAAGCAGAGAATTTACAACTCCTAGAGATAGACTGCAGAGTATTGTGTTACAGATCAGTGTATGCTCGGTTGTTTCCTTACTACCCGTGTGACAATCCGTGTGACATTTCCGTAGTTTTGCCTTGAAGCTTGGGGCTGAATGCCAGCCTGAGTGCGTGCAGCTTGACAACAGTGCATGAAATTGTACTAATTGCCATAGACAGGGACAGATCTCATTTCAGTGCAAGTATCTGTGTGTGTAGGGTGTCTAACAGATATGTTCGCAGACGACCCCTAGTGGTGGCTGATTCTCGCAAAGTGTGGTTGAGGGCAACGGCCTTGTTTTAGCTTAAATAAGGCTGCTGCTCCTCCTCGATTTGGTCAAAAACCGTCAGGACCTGTCTCTGCAGGCATTCCATGGGGCCAGGTCCTGACAGTCAGTGTTAGGCATAGGTGAGGGGGTTAGCGTTGGGCATAAGTAGGGGGTTAGTGTTAGGCATAGGTGGAGGGGAGTATTAGTTGTAGGTAGTGGGAATTAGGGTTAGGCATAGGTGAAGGATAGTATTAGGTGTAGGTAGTGGGAGGGGGGGGATGGGTAAGACGTAGGTGTAGCGATATTTATTAGGTAGTGGGGAATTAGTGTTAGGCATAGGTGGGGGTAGTATTAGACATAAGTAGTGGGGGTTAGGGCTAGGCATAGGTAGGTGGTAGGGTTAGTCATAGGTAGTGGAGGGTTAGGGTTAGATCGGGGGTTTAGGCGTAAGCTCCATCTTCTTGGCATGTTATTATGCACTAACAGACGCCGGGTCATAAAGTAGAGGCGCCCCTGCAAGGATGAAACCGGGAGTGCACAGCGCCACAGACTGACAGAGGAGTGCGCCAGCTGGGACAGGTTAGACTGTTCTTTGCTGAAGACTCTGCGTGAGCCCTGGGAGCACAGTTAATTTGGCGGGAGACCTGAGGTGGTTTACCAGCCTGCTCAGGCCCTAGGGCAATTGCCAGGCTTCTCCTATGGTAGTGACTGCCTCGAATCCAGTACCATGGCAGATAATAAGAAATAAGGGAGGGAGAGAGCTTGGTTGCTGACTGAAATATGTCCCAGTCCTCTATAGCCAGGAACTTATAAAATGTCACCCTTACACACTCCCCTTCGCTGAACCTCGAACCACTCTCGTAATCACTAACCTCTCATAGGTCACCTGAGGTCACACTCCCCGGCAACCCAGTTACCTGCTAGTCTTCAGTAGCAACAGATTTTACCATTAAATTAATCAAGAGATTTCCAGGGCTGCCATGGATCCCATGATCTGACCCAAGTTTGCAGGACCTTGTAAGTATGAAAGGCGAGGACAGTGAGGAACAAAATTGGGATCAAAATCTGGTCATGGAAAAACCACAGTCTAAAGTCAGAAGAAGCAGTAGCGGGTATCAGAGCCAAGTGTCCAGGAAGTGAGGAGCATGCACGGGTCCAGTGACGACTGAAGCTCAGAGTCCTAAATGTAATTGAGCTGAGACAAACTGTAAAAGTGACACAACCCTGAAAAATAAGTAAGGTCCCCAGACACTGCATGGCCACTTCTTGTGACCAGCCTCCCCCAAGCAACAAGACTTGGAGATCTGGTTGCAAGGATTATGTCCGGCCCACGTCTGTTCTCTAGCAGTCCAGCCCAAAAAATTCCCCTACTGGCCCAGTCGTGGTCCACTGCACATGTGCAGTCCCGCCCCCTCCCCCGATTGTTCTCCAGTAGCGTTCTGTGCATGTGCAGTTCACAAAGACCGTAATTGTGCTTGCGTAGAATTCTACCGCCACAGGAATATGATCGGTTGGCGCGCACTGCCAGGATTTTACATGTGCAACGGCCCGCAACTCACGGGCCTCAGAGTGGCGCAACAGAAGGATCAGATGGAATCTGGCTTACTAGGCACACTACAGGGGGCTGGAGGAAGCCCCAGGTAAGTGTAAAACCTGTGTTGTTCTTCATATCAAGTTCCATTTTCGAAATCCTCTTACCTCAAGTAGCATACAAATGTTAACAACAAATATCGGCTTCCGATTTGCCGCAGCGTGGCTTGTGGATGAAGGTGAGACTGTCTTATCTCCCAATCATTAGACAGGCATGCCTCAGAGTGCTATTGTCTCCCTTGCCCTAGTTACCCAGAATCCTCTTGCTCCGCAGTTTGGGCAGCGCCTGCAGAAAGGAAATTATCCACAATCTCCGCATTACCTGCCGAACATCACCTGTCATCTCTCCTGACGGGGGGAAGTCAACAAAGGAACAAAAAGCCGCAGTTTTTATTTATCGCTGTTGCCGCGACGACACATGGTTCACACCGAGGCTACCCCAATTAATCACGGGGTTTATTTTTCCCACATCTGCTCTGTCATTGCCTAACAGATTGTTTGTCTGCAAGTAGCTGGGAATGCGCACAACAGTGGGAGACGCACACAAAGGAGGCGAGGAAAAGAGCAGCCTTAATGTGACTCGCATTAGATTTGGAATAAAAGTCAATGATGCATTGAAAATCACAACATGTACAAAAAAAAACAATAACGACAAAAAAAAAACCAAACAACCTACAACAATGATAAAGAAAAGAGAGAGAGAGAGAGAGAGAGGAAAAAAGTCTTGAGTGGTGCGAAAATAAAAATATAGACGACATTGCGGTTTATTCACGGCACATATGCATTTCAATTATACGTCGTTTGAAGGAAACTGATATTATAACGAATGCAAATTAAAAAAAAAAAAAGAACTCTGTTTTAATTAAGAAACTGGATATTGTTTTAAATGAGAAGTTGATGATATCACTAAAGACAACGCGTGTGGGGCGGATTGGCTGCCCACCGTTTCAGATTCACTTTCGTTCTGCCCAATTCAGAAGGAAAGTATGGGATGGTTGGAAGTGCCGATTTCTGATTCCGCAGAAATTCCGATTTCCGCCAATGCTGATTAACAAATACGCAGATTTCCCTTTTCCGATTCTGAATAGAGAGGAGTCTTTTTTGGGGGGGGGGGGGGTTGCATTTCCTGATTGGCCAAATACTTTTAAGTTGACTCTGCGTTCTCTGATTGATCCAATGCTTCGGAGTTCTGTGATTGGGCTAAAATTACCAAGTTGCAGTAATGCGTTTTTTCCACAAAAATCCATTATCCAATCAGAAATGCTGAAATTGAAAGGGACCCCGAGCAGTGCCTGAAATTAAAAGATGACACTTACCTGGGCTTCTTCCAGGTCACCGTAGGCGGCGAGGTCCCCCGACGTCCTCCTGGCTCCTCTCCTTGTGTCTCCGCCGGCCCCCGTTACCGGCCACACCCGGGCTCTTCCTGGTTAATGACGCATGGTGTCATCACGACGGCCGCTTCGTGTCATCACGGCAGCCTGCGTGACAGGTCTGCGCATGCGCGGAATTCCCTCCCATTCCATGTGCCGCCCCCTCTTCCATGTGTATTATCCATGTAATGTAGCCCCTCCCATTCCATGTGCCGCTCCCTCTTCCATGTGTATTATCCATGTACTGTAGATCCCTCCCATTCCATGTGCCACCCCCTTTTTCATTTGTATTATCCATGTACTGTAGCCCCTCCCATTCCATGTGCTGCCCCCTCCTCCATGTGTATTATACATGTGCAGCAGCCCCTCCCATTCCATGTGCCGCCCCCTCTTCCATGTGTATTATCCATGTAATGTAGTCCCTCCCATTCCATGTGCCGCCCCCTCCTCCATGTGTATTATCCATGTGCAGCAGCCCCTCCTATTCCATGTGCCGCGCCCTCTTCCATGTGTATTATCCATGTACTGTAGCCCCTCCCATTCCATGTGCCGCCCCCTCCTCCATGTGTATTATCCATGTGCAGCAGCCCCTCCCATTCCATGTGCACCCCCCTCTTCCATGTGTATCATCCATGTACAGCAGCCCCTCCCATTCCATGTGCCACCCCCTTTTCATGTCTACACATGTATTATCGCTGTACTGCAGACCCTCTCTTTTATGCACAGCTCTCTTGATCATCAGCTTCCCTTTACATGTGTTGCTCTCCATTTGTAGTCTTCTCTTTCATATGTAGCAACCCCTCTTTCATGTCCAAGTGTCCCCTTGGGCTGCAGCCACCCAAGGCCCGGGCCTTTGTAGCCTTTCCTGGCTAAGTAGTTCAGGATAAGTAGTTAATCCATGCGTCAGAGGAAAGTGGCAATGCATACCGTACTGTCAACATATGAGGTTTCTTATGTTACAGTATGCAGTGCCACTTTTCTCTGATGAAAAGAGGTAGAACCTCAAGAAATGCGTTAGAGTATACAATAAGGCTATATGCATACCTCCCAACTTTTTGAGATGAGAAAAAGGGACACTTAAGCCACACCCCTGCCACACCCCTGGCCATGCCCTCACCACGCCTCTAGTCATGCATACCATAAAGATTTCATAAGAAACATATGTTGTTTTATAATTCAAACCACACTGGTCCTTTCTATTCTGGTTCATTTTCCTTCATATTAACATTTTAAAATTAGTAATGTATCAATTTAAAGGTTGGGAATAAAGTTTAGAGTCAATCAAACACATTTTAGTAGAGAAATATATATATTTACATAGAAAGAGGGACAAAGTCCTGAAAGAGGGACAAATGAGGGTGACAGAGGGACAGGGCTCCCAAAAAGGAACTGTCCCTCCGAAAAAGGGACAGTTGTGAGCTATGTATATGCACTTTATTTGCTTATTTTAAATGAAAGGTTTTTTTAATACTTAAACCCTGTGGAGAAATCCTTTTTCCTATTAAGTAGGTTGCCACCACAAGGCAACATAGCATCCAATTCCTTCTATGACTGTTCTGGGTAAACTATGACCCACGGGCCAGATCCAGGCCGCAGTTGCTATGAAGCCAGCCCGGCAATAGAGGGCGGGATTCCGATCCTCTCCTCCCTCCCGCCTTCCTTTCAAAAAATACATACAGCGCACGTAGAAGAGAAGCAACTTACCCAATCGTAACTCTCCAGCGCCGATCTCCATGGCAACGGCTGCGTCATGTGACCTGCTCTCAGTATGTACCAGAATGTCGCATGACTCTGCGATTGCCATGGAGATCCCCGCTAGACAGTGTGATTGGGTGAGTTGCCACCCAATCTTTTGCCGCATGTTCATTTTCCGAAGGAAGGGAGGGAGACAGACACTCAATCCTAGAGGAATGCGGCCCAATCCAAGAAAAGTTTTCCCACTCCTGTTCTATGATGATTGACATTTCACCATTCCTAAGGTAACCTGACATTCCATCCTCTGAAGAGGAAAAGGAACAGCAGCGGACAACTCAGCACCTTGATTGAGCAAGAGTACAGAGCACCACAAAAGCCTATTCGTTGATACTTGTCATAAGACATTTTCAGCCCCCACACAGGTGAACATATCATCACTTGTCTTGCGTGAAGCACCATACATACATGGTTACACACCCACTTCCCTGACCCTCTTTTTTGTTTTCTAACACTAACCCAGCACTAACCCTTATAAGAACTAAAATACCACTTCACATCAAGTCTTCTCAGCATTCAGATCCAGACCACCAGAAGCCTCTGGTATTGGACTCATGAGTGGGATCCATCTGAAAATGGCGCCTGCGAATAATGGCGCACGGTGTTGCCGCTAATCCGTTTGATGCTTATCGCTATTTAACGTTAAAGCCTTATTGTTATTTAGCGTTAAAGGCTTATTGTTATTTAGTGTTAACACACAGAACCCTCTCTGTACCTATCCCTAACCCCTAAACCCCCCCTGGTGGTGCCTAACCCTAACCACCCCCCGCTGGTGGTGCCTAACCCTAACCACCCCCTGGAGGTGCCTAACCCTAACTACCCCCCTGGAGGTGCCTAACCCTTAGCTTATCAGTGATCTTTACTATATTCCCGACAAGACAGAAGCTGTCAATTCCATGCCTAAAAATTAACTCTTTCAGGCACCAAAATAAAACAAGCAAGTAAAACATCCTGGTTATTAATATGTTTTGCACTGTACATACACATGTTTATCTCATCATTTAACCTCAGGTACACTTTAACAACATTATTATTTAAACTGCAGTATAGTAAAGCAACCACAAGATGTCACTGTCTGTAATGTGTAGTGATGATCTCTACAGTATTGTGATTTCCTGTATTCTCTCTGTGATCCTCTCTGTTCTAAGTAAGATGCATTACCTGATGGTAGTTTATAATTCATCTCTACATGTTTTCTTCAGTAAAGAGTTCTAACTTGTTAATTATACCAGGTGCCTCTCTAAGTGTGCAGACCACTCTGCTCCTTCATGTCGAGGCTTCAGCCATGAGATCTTCTAGTCACAATCCTCAGATTCATTGTATATATAGTATAGATCCATTTTTATTAAAAATTTTTTAACAAAGATGGGATAGATTTATCTATTCACTTACAGGAAATACAGGGATGTAGCTATTAAATACCTATCGGCATGACTTAATTAGGTCATGTGTCAGGGCTGTCAATGGCCTCATTGGAGAGATCATCTTACCTTTGTAGCTTGGTTGATTAGCGAGGTTGGGGTGGTTCTACAACTTCCGATCTGCCACGCTGTATCAGCCGGGGATGTAAAATAATTTAGCTTACCACTGGAAAACGAGCTGATTGCGTTTCCCACAGGACTTAATTAGCTGGATGTCATCCAATGAAGACGAGGCGTTCGGAGATGGCGCGGTGTACCTGTCCATGTCCAGCCTTGGTGTATAATGAGATGTCATTGGCAGTGACACTGATGGGGACTCGGAAAAGCTGCTGAGAGAGCAGGAAGGGAGAAGAATGTCTCCAGATTTGAAGGGAAGTTTTACCCCAGATCAGTCTAGTCAGTTAAACTTCCTCACCTCGAAAAAGTTTCAGCATCGTTTCCGTGACTACTGAACTGCACAGACATTCTCCTAGACTTGTCTGGTGAGCTGGAATAACAAGCAGTGACAAAGTGTGGAGATCCACCCAAGCCAGTAAGACTTGAGCTAACTGCAGGAAGGTCAGTTACAGTATGTAGACAGTTTGCCAGTTTTCTCTGCCTCTGTTTCCCTTCTCTATAAATTGCTTAGATACAGCATTGAGGCATTTTGGTACGCAATCATGAGCTTTTCATCTGTTGGGACATCCACGGAGCACAGCCATACCTAAACTTCTTTGCAGCCAGAATGGAGGTGCCGCACCAACCAAAGTAGAGGCTTTGAGTGTCCTCGGCACTGGGGAATTCAATGCTGGACTTTGTCATTATGTGAGTATTTGGGTTTTTTCCTGTTTTTTTCTGTGTCTTTATTTGCTTTTGGTGTTAGGTTGGGGTTAAGAGCTGGAGTAAGATTACTAGTAGGGTCAGGGCCAACTGCACCATGGGGCAAGATGTGAAATTGCCCCAGGGCCTCCGAGCCGGCTGCCGACTCAGCCCCCCTCTTCCAGGACTTCCTGCAGCTTTATTATGGCCCTTGCAAAGTTTTGGGCAGTAGAGTGACTTGTCCCAGCTGGCACACGCCTCATAGCTTTGTGTTTCCCATCTTCATCCCCACTGCCTGCATCTTCTCATTGTCCCGGTGGTGCCATTGCAGTGTTCCGCAGTTGATGAAATGCTCCCAGGTGCCATTGCATTGTCCTCCAGCCAGTGAAATGTCGCTAGGTGTCATTGCAGTGTCCTCCAGCCAATGTAATGCTCCCAGGTGCCATTGCAGTGCCCTCCAGCCAATGAAACGTTTCCAGGTACCATTGCAGCCAATTTAAAGTCCTCAAGTGCCATTGCCATATTTACAGCCAATTCATTTTGACAGGTTCTACTGTCCTGTCATGCAGCAAGTGAATTGATATCAGGTGCCACTGTACAATGCTCTCCAGCTAATTAAATATGCCTCCGCCTCTTGGGCACAACCGTCTATAAGGACCTGACATGGAAAGCAAACACCTCCACCACCCAGAGGCAAGCCCAGCAGAGGCTATTCTTTCTCCACCAACTGAAGAAGTTCAGTATGGTCCTGAAACTCCTGAGGAGCTTCTACTCTGCCACAATTGAATCTTTCAATTGTTTCATCTTAATCTGATACGCCAGGTTCCTCCACAGCGACAGGCACAAACTACAGAGGGTCATCAAATCAGTGGAGTGGATCATTGGGAAACCACTCCCCCGTGTGGACCACCTCTACAACACCAGACTGTGCTCCAGAGCATTAAGGATCACCAT
Organism: Hyperolius riggenbachi; assembly: GCF_040937935.1. Taxonomy (NCBI): domain Eukaryota; kingdom Metazoa; phylum Chordata; class Amphibia; order Anura; family Hyperoliidae; genus Hyperolius; species Hyperolius riggenbachi. The sequence continues at coordinate 48,780,475 of NC_090649.1, read as the reverse complement.
CCAGGCTTGCGCTTCGTCAGTTGGCTTCCTTCAGGCTGGAGGTTTCAGTTTATCTCCACCAGGACCTCAAGGCACAGGAACAGCTTCTTCCCCTCAGCTGTCAACACTCTGAACTCCATGAACTCTTTATCAGCTAGGACTAGGTATTCTCTCTGGGACTAGACCCATAACCAGGAGTGTGATCTGTGAGGACCTTCTTATACCTGAGCTGTGGTCAAAATTCCATTGTATGCCTTATTAATGGTTGCAATCTTCTTCCAACCTGAAACGTGTGATTAAATCCCCTTATGCAGATCATTACCCAAAGCTTTGACATATTGCACTATTGGCTCCTGTTTTTTTCTACGTTCTGTTCCTGGATTTTTTGGGTCCATCCCCTTTTACAATGAAATTAAGTGCTAGTTGAAAAGCGCTTGCTTTCGCTGTGCACGTATGGTTTGGAACTCGTGCTAATGCAGTTCTGAATCATGAGGCACCACCAATGGGGGTAACTTCTTGGAAAAGTATTTGACTGGAGGATCCTGTTGGATACTTAAAAGACCCGGGATGGGGCAAGGGCTTAACTACAAATCAAGGGGCCCCCAGCAAAAACCTTAATGGGGCCCCATCAATGTCTATACCCTTTATCTTCTCTTCCCTTGGTAACCCTCACAACCTGGAAGCCCATCTTGAAAGGGTCGTAAAATAATTGTGGAAATCATAATCTTCACACCCATAACAAGTGTAGCCACAAAAACACCTGATCTGAAGGATGGAACCCTTCATTGGAGGAAGGGAAGGTTAGAAGTTGGGACCCCCACAGCTCTGGGCCTCATTGCAGTTGCAAGGGCTGCACCCCTGTTATGCCCCTGGAATGGGTAATGAGAGGGACCCCTAGAGCGATGAGCAGCATCAGGAGACTGAGGAGGAGGTCATCTAGCATGCATATTTTTGCGTCGCCAGTGAGCTGGGGGGGCAGGGTGAGTGGAATGACGGCTCACCCTGCTGCCGCTGAAATCCCCGGCGTGCGTTATCTCTATTTCCCCTCCAAGTAGTAGCAACTCGGAGGGAGATGCAGTGGGTGATCAACGAATCCCCGAATTACCCTTGCATGGGGCACATAGCATAGCACTAGTGCTGTGGTGGCGCCCAGTTTGGCGCTCGATGCTGAGCAATGGGCCCCGAAATAACCTGTTTTGGTAATCTAGCCCACAATGGGCTCCATTCATTTTTTTTTCTACGTATAAACTATTGAGAGGAGACAGTACAATGCGCAAATTCTACCAAAGGACCAATAGGAAGCCTTGAGAAGTAGAAAGGGTGGACCCAGCAAAAGTTGAAATGTGTTACTTCAGTTGACTTTGTACATGGGACTACTTATTATTTTGATGTGCAGCTTTCACTGAACATTAACTGTAATTTGCTCTTTACTAGATATATCCAGTTTACTGTAAATTGCTCAGGTTAGTGGCGAGCGTACTTACAATGCAATACACTGCGTATCTCATCCTGTATGTAAACAGACTGACTTACACTGCTGTGTGGTAGTCCTATGAACCCCTGGGATCCCGTTCACCTACACATAGTGCAGCCTATGGATCCATAGGAGCGTCCACTATAGAGGAGCCTGGCAGAGGCATCCCTGGGATTCACGTACACATAGTGCAGTCTATGAATCCATAGGTGCCTCCAGTATAGAGGAGCCCGGCAGAGGCATCTCCGGGATTCACCTACACATAGCGCAGTCTATGAATCCATAGGAGCCTCCAGTGTATAGAAGAGCCCGGCAGAGGTGTCTCTGCCTCTCTGGGATTCACCTACACATAGCGCAGTCTATGAATCCATAAGAGCCTCCACTATAGAGGAGCCCGGCAGAGGCATTCCTGGGATTCACGTACACATAGTGCAGTCTATGAATCCATAGGAGCCTCCAGTATAGAGGAGCCTGGCAGAGGTGTCTCTGGGATTCACCTACACATAGCACAGTCTGTGAATCCATTGGAGTGTCCAGTATAAAGGAGCCCGGTAGAGGTGTCCCTGGGATTCACCTACACATAGCGCAGTCTGTGAATCCATAGGAGCCTCCAGTATAGAGGAGCCTGGCAGAGGTGTCCCTGGGATTCACCTACACATAGTGCAGTCTGTGAATCCATTGGAGCCTCCAGTATAGAGGAGCCCAGCAGAGGTGTCCCTGGGATTCACCTACACATAGCGCAATCTGTGAATCCATAGGAGCCTCCAGTATAGAGGAGCCCGACAGAGACATCCCTGGGATTCACCTACACATAGTGCAGTCTGTGAATCCATTGGAGCCTCCAGTATAGAGGAGCCCGGCAGAGGTGTCCCTGGGATTCACCTACACATAGCGTAATCTGTGAATCCATAGGAGCCTCCAGTATAGAGGAGCCCGACAGAGACATCCCTGGGATTCACCTACACATAGTGCAGTCTGTGAATCCATAGGGGCCTCCAGTATAGAGGAGCCCGGCAGAGGCATCCCTGGGATTCACCTACACATAGCGCAGATTCATCTGAAAAGCTGTTAAAAGGACAGAGAGAGCGGTGATAGTCCTCCGCAGTAACCACAGGCAAAATACAGAGATAAATTACTGACCCTGATCTGTGTCAGGTTACGATTGATGCCCCTATCAGACCTTCTGCCTTCCCAATGATTTTCTCTAAATTCTTTGATAGAGTACGTTATCTCGTTACTGGCATGAGGGCAACAGCCCCGCAGGCAACCAGAAAAAAGGTCATTCCGTGAGGACAATCTCTGGCCAACTAAATGAGAAAACGGACCAAGAAAAGAGAAGAAATAGGAAAAAATAAATAAATATATTTAGATTAAAAAAAAGAAGCATTGGCACTGCTCATAGAATAATTTCTATTACTTTCTTGTTATTTTTCTGCATTCCTGGAATTAGAATTAATATATTTGTATTTATCTATTATTAATCTATTAGTAGTAATAATAATAATACTAATAATAATAATAATAGGTATAACATAACAATACTGATTGTATTATTAATAAAAATAAATAAAAATAAAAATAAATTAATTAAAAGCACAGGCTATAAACAATATGTCTGCTTCCATAAATCAGGAAGTAGAAACAGTGCAGATTTATTTTAGGATTTGTATCAGCTGTAACAAAGAAATGTTTTTTGTTTAAAGGTTATTTTGCTGTTGTGTATCTTTTAGAGCGGAGAGGAAGTTCTGAGTTCAGGTCCACTTTAAGTGAATCAGACCTAAATTTCTAGACTTATGAGTATAAGTCTAGAAATGTAGGTCTGATTCACTTAAAGTGAGTATATACATATAATATCCTATTATAACTTTACTCTTAAAAATAATAGCACTGATGTTAATAACAATTATTATTATTATAATTATTATTGTTATTACTAGTAGTAGTAATGGTAATAGTAGTAGTTCAGGTGTCAAAAAAAAACCAAACCCCCCCCCCCCCCCCTTTTTTTTTTTGACACCTGAGGAAGGAGGGGTTCCTCCGTAACATGTAGTGTAACTTATTCGCTAATACACAGCACTTTGATTGCAGCCAGTGGTGTGCCGTCTCTTCTTTCTACTTTGGATGTGATGCAAGCTGTATGAGCAATCCAGCTGAGACAAGGCACCGGCGGAGTGTTTCAGGTAGTTTGTTACCTGACTAGCTGCTGACCAAGCACTTTGGTGAATTTCCATATTAGTAATAGTGGTAGTAGTAGTAGTAATGCTGTGATCAGGCACCTAAAAGTGATGTACAATGGCTCCCCTAAAACGAACCTGTGAAGGGAAAAAAAAATAAAAAATAGATCCTTACCTGAATATAGTCCACAGGTTTCCCTTTGCGGAGACAGTAATTTGGGCATCGGAAGCCCCGGTGGAAGATTCGGCACAACTGTCGCGGCTACCCTCTGTACAAACCGTGGCGCATCCATCTAAAAATGGCGCCTGTGAATAATGGCGCACAGTGTTGCCACTAATCCGTTTGCCACTTATCGCTATTTAACGTTAAAGCCTTATTGTTATTTAGCGTTAAAGCCTTATCGTTATTTAGCGTTAACACACAGAACCCTCTCTGTATCTATCCCTAACCCCTAAATTCCCCCGGTGGTGCCTAATCCTAACCACCCCCCTGGTGGTGCCTAACCCTAAGACCCCCTGGTGGTGTATATTGTACTGTAACTATACCTAACCCTACTCTCACACAGAACACTCCCTGTACCTAACCCTAACCAGCCCCTTGGTGGTGCCTAACCCTAAGACCCCCCCTGGTGGTGCCTAACCCTAACACCCCCCCCCCCAGTGGTGCCTAACACTAACCTTGACAGTGTTACATTAAATCCATTCACCGTTTTGCAGTTAAATAACGTCTGCAGTTTGGCTTATGTAGGGCGCTATTGATAAATAACGTTAATGTGTGCCACTATTGATAAATAACGTTAGTGTGTGCCACTATTGATAAATAACGTAAGTGTGTGCCTTTTTTCTTATTTTTTCCCTGTGCGCCATTATTATGCAGTACTAACGATAAATAGCGATAAGCGTATCTTTTTAATGCAACGCCATTTTTATGTATAGGCGCTGTGCGCCATTATTCACTGATCCCACCGTGGCACTAGGTCTAAACTTCCAGTTATAGCCAGTAACCGTAGCTTATAACTTAGGGGCAAATAATGGTGGCCAAACTTCCCTAGTATGATAAAATAGTGGTTTGCAGAGAAGGTGGCAAGGATATTGGTGCGGGGCGGTTAGGTTAAGACATTAGTTGGGAGGTTGGTTAGGGTTAAGCAATAGATGAGGGGGGGGGGGGTTAGGCTAAGTTCTCATCCAAGTACAAACTTCTTCTAACTGGGCATGTGCCATGAGGGTCCACAGGTACCCATTAGACTGAAGCTAGCGCACAACTTGAGCATGTGCAGACCGTCCTCATCCTACTGCTTTTTCGAGTAGTAACTTGTGGTATTGAGAGTTGGACCATTAGGAATGCTGAGCACCGAAGAATCAATGCTTTAGAATTGTTGTGCTAGAGAAGACTTTTGAGAGTTTCTTTGACTGCAAGAAGATCTAATCAGTCAGTCAGTCCTTAAAGTGTACCTGAGATGAAAGCCATCTCAGGTACCATACTTACCTTGAGCTTCCTTAAGCCCCCTTGAGGCCGCTTAGTCTCTCACTATCTCCCCGGGTACTGCCCGAAAGCCTGGCAGACTGGCGCTTTGTTGCCCATGCATGGCTCGTCCAGGCACACTTCCCCGTTGTGCTCCAGCAGCTGGGAGTGTTCTGGGCATGCCCAGACTAAGAACGCTCCCAGGAACGCTAGTGCAACGGGGGAGCGCACCTGACCAGGCCACGCATGTTGGACGAAGTGCAAATTGGCCAAGCTTTAATGACAACAAATGATTGCCAAGTGTGACTAGTGGCACCGTAGTATGGCAGCCTCATCTCTCGGCTTGGCTTACTCTCACCATCCAACTCTCCCACCTTCCAGAACCTGTATGAGCCACACCAATTCCGGGCACAACTTTGTACTTGGCGAAATAAATGATTCTGAAATGAACTCTGCAATACTCGGGTCTGATTTTGCTAGCATTTTAAAATAAAGCTAAAATCAGCAACGCCGTTGACGCATTATTGATCAGAGCGTCACCTCTCCACACAAAGTGTACACGAGCCGAAACTCGACATCAAAATCAGATACTTACCTGAAGAGAGGGAGCCTCAGGATCCTATTGTGGCTCCCCTCGGTGCTCTGATGTCCCCCGTCACTGAGTGCGGCTACCCTCCAGATCGAGGCTGCGCTTCTCCTCTGTTACAAGTGAGGCCGTGCATGTACAGTAGCACGGAGATGTTTATACACGAGCGGCTCCAGCTTATTGCGCATGAGCTGGCGGGCTTACACAGTTACTCCGCAGCCACGCAGCAGGAAGAGGAGCTGCACGGCCCCGATATGATTAGCTATAATGTCTTACTCATCGACAGGAGATATCAGATTACAGAGGGGAGCCTCAATAGAACCCTGAGGTTTCCCGCTCTTTAGCTAAGTATCTAATTTTGTACCAGAGCTTCGGCTCGGGTACACTGTAAAGGGTACCTGAACTGACAATAAACATGCGTACTTATAGTAACAGTCCTACTTCTCTGTGTTCCTTTTTTATATTTATTGTAAGGGTTAATAAACCAGTACTTTATCTATGTCATTGGGGAAGTCAGACTGCAGTGGTAGCTTTCTTTAAAACTAATTAGAGGTCATAAAACTTCTGTGTGACTGTGCAAAGTCTCCTGATAACGGGATAGCAATGAAAAGTTCAATAGGTCATTGTTTCTCTGTATGGAAGCTGAATAGGTAGCAGCCATGTCACCAAGACGTGATATTGGATTGAAACTTCAAACTTCCATTTTCAACTCTTAAAACCAGGAACAAGACTCCAGGAAAATTCTGTTTAGGTTTAGCTCTACAGATTCAGTTACTTATCTCATAACATGTATTTTCATTTAGGGTTTGCTTTTGGTTAGTACCATAACTATGCAGTACACTGGACTGATTTCTCTGTGTGACTTTAGCTCTGCTTAAAACACTAATCACATTCAATTAACCTTTTGTATGCTAATGGAGATGAAGATCTTTTTAATTAGTTTAAGAAGGAAGACACCTGGGGGTGGAATTAGGCTCTCTGTGTCCTGCTTGGAATGAGGGAGATGAGAGGAAGTCACATGATGGAAGATTCCGTAGTTTGGTCGAAGGCTTGAGGCCTGCAGAGCTTGCTTCGGGGCGATGCCAATATATTTTCCTTTCGCATCCCTCTCTTCTATAATTATGACGGAGATTCTCACTGACTCTATTCGTTTTCGGGCAAAAGAAGAAATAAGAAGAATTAAGAAACATTCTTGCGTTGCAGTTCTGAGAAATCTCTTCAGTTGACGCCTGGTTGCTCTGCTTAATTTAATTGATGTGGTCAATATGGAGTCTCTCAGCCTGGGAGTAAACGATAGTGGAATCGTGAGCCGTGTTTTCAAGATCACTTTCTGCTATTATTATTAATGGGCTTCATGGGCTTCACAAATGTCATGGAGATAACATAGGATATTTTTATGGGTTGTGCACAATGTCAGAGGGATTTTCTTTAAAGAGATACTGAAGTCAGCTTAAAGTGAACCTCTAGACTAAAAATCTACTCAGCAGCACTGAAAAGGCTTGGTGTTTCGTTAACAGTTTCACAGCATCAGAACTTTGTTTTTCTCACCAAAGCCTTATTTTTAGCTGTACAGAAGATAAGCTCCGCCCCATCAAAGAAAACTGCCCGGGCATTTTTCCCTTGATGCTGTGCAAAGCATGATGGGATTTTTAATGCTGTTCTCATTGCCTAGCAACTGGGAGGGGTGATCAGGACACAGGACAGTTGGAACTGTGTCAGGGGCAAACGCAGGATTTTTAAGGGGGGGGTTCCTGAAAGGTCCAGAAGCACGTATGTCCCGAGTGCTTCCGAATACAGGTGGCTCCATACTGCCCATGCACAAAAGTGCGCGTATTACGGAACTGCCTATCTTTGGAAGTACTCAAGGACACTAGTGTTTCTGAGGGCTTCTGGTAGCAGCAAATGTGAACGGGGTACAGCGCTGGAACAACTCCCCAAGAGAGGAACAGGAGATAGACTTAGTTTGGACAATTCAGTGGAATATGCTACATAGTTTCACATAGCGCAAGCGATACCCATATGATGCAGGGATATATGCATCTGCGGAAGATGGCGGCGCTATATAAATACTAAATAATAATATTTTGCCTCACCAGGATTGCACTTTTATTTAGCTTTCCTGTATGACAAGAACACACAGCCAGCTCTAGGGGAAGAGGGAAACAAAGGTGAATGAGGGAGGGCTGGTGCACACCAAGAGTGCTTCTGAGCGTTTTTCAAATCAACAGTGATTTGAAAAGCGCTTGGCTAATGTTACCCTATGTGGGTGTTCCCACAGCAGCGTTGTGATTTTTTCAAAATCGCAGGTATACTGCATGTAGCATGTTTTTGAGCAATTCATTCAAAAATCGCTCTGAAAATCACTTCACAAAATCACACTCACAAATTGCTAGCGATTGCTATTGTCATTTTGGCGTTGCACTAGCCCAGAGAGAGGAGTGGAGAAATTGAGAATAGCCTGAGATGGAGCAGAGAACTTATCTGTATTGAAGTCCCACATCACACAGACTACTTGCCTGTAATCGGACTCCTGTCCCTGTCAGTCTCTCACACAAGTCAGAAAGAAGCCCTCCTGGAGTCTAGGGACTGTCAAAAACTTTTCAGCTTGTTATCCACACCTTATCCACACATGCAGTCATTATAACAATGGGGAGAGACCAGACAGATGTTTGCCCACGGACCCTGAGTCCAGGCAAGCTCTGCATCATGCTGTGCATATTTACCAGCTTGCCTGCACTCTAATTTCATCATGTCTGACACTTCTGTGCTGTGGGCTGCATCTTCTTGTGAGGGTTGTGAGGGAAGCTCGGCTGCCTCTCTCATTCTATTAGCTGGAGGGAGGCACCAGAAGTAAGAAGGGAGGGAGAATGAGGCTGTTTATATTATGCGGGCTTCCCTGGCTGAATACACAGCTCAATGTAGGGGGGAGGTTCCAGACACCCGGAATAGCCCCCTGAGTTCGCCAGTGTGTGTCTCATGCTCCTTGTCACCTCCTTTCAACCAAAAAGATGGCTGCCCCATGAAATCACAAACATTTGCCCGTTCTTTTAATACAGTGTGGGTAAGAGATTATATTACCTGTCTATTTTAATTAACATAACTAATGTAACTTAATGACAGTATGTTTGTTTAGGCTGAAGTTCCTCTTTTAAAGTGGACCTGAACTCTTCTACAGGGCAGAAGGAAAACCGAGAAAAATGCTCCCTGTATGTATTTAGAGATCCTGTCTAATTCCCCCTCATCTGTAAGTAATCACAACTGTAATTTGATCTCTCAACTGTGTCAGCACAGAAAGTCGGTAGACAGCTATTCTGTAAACACAGGATATTAATCCTTTGTCCAGGGACCCTGCTCTGGTCCCTTGGACCCCCTATCCATGCGGGATCTCCGGCGGCCATCTTGTTGGTATCACCGTTTGCCAAACATTCTTGTTTCAGAAGCAAATTTTCACTTTCCTAGGCATTGTGTCAACGCCTTGTTCGCTGAAAATTCTTGCTTCCGAAGCCAATTTTCGCATCGGTAGAACTATTGATCGCATTGTCTTCAATATAAAATTCCTTTAGAAACAGAAATTCAGTATTGGCCTGCAAGACGCCGAATTTCAACTAAATCAGAATTCGGCTTTTCTGATCAACATTAAAGGTGCCCATAAACCTAACAATTTTCCTGCCGATATACAGCAGATTCGATCACTGTGATCGAATCTGCTGTGAAATCGTTGCGCAAATGCTGCCAGAATGATCGATTTCCGTCCGAAATCAATAGTTCCCGTTGATTCCTATTGATCCGTCCGTGCAGAAGATTTTTCTCAATCGCCGGCGGGTCGGGAGTGCATCAACAGCGGCGTTCGAATCCCGGACGACCGACGCTAGCGGCAATACATTACCTGCTCCGGCCGGCGCGACTCCCCCGGTCTCCGCTGTCTTCTTCTCCGTGCTGAGCTCCGGGTCCGGCTGGCTTGGCTTCACTTACTTCCTGTCCCAGCAGGAAGATTAAACAGTAGAGAGCCCTCTACTGTTTAAACTTCCCCCTGCAGGAAGTTTGGTGAAGCCAAGCCAGCCGGACCGGAGACCAGTGCGGAAAAGAAGACATCGGAGACCCCAGGAGTTGCAGGTAATGTATGCAGGGGGGGGGGGGGGGGGTGGCGGCAGCTGCAGCTCCACAGATTGTGATCGGTTTCATGCTGAAATCGATTCACTACCTGTTTGAGGTAAAGGCAGCCATACGATCCCTCTCTGAACAGATTTGATCAGAGAGGGAACTATCTGTTGGTCGATCTGATGGCAAATCGACCAGTGTATGGCCACCTTAAAGGGACACTTAAGTCAAACAAAAAAAATGAGTTTTACTCGCCTAGGGCTTCCAATAGCCCGCTGCAGCTGTCCGGTGCCCTCGCCATCTCCCTCCGATCCTCCTGGCCCCGCCGGCAGCCACTTCCTGTTTCGGTGACAGGAGCTGACAGGCTGGGGACGTGAGTGATTCTTCGCGTTCCCAGACACATTAGCACCCTCTATGCTGCTATATGGTATATGATATATGCTATAGCAGCATAGATGGTGCTATTGTGGCCAGGAACGCGAAGAATCACTTGCGACCCCAGCCTGTCAGCTCCTGTCACCGAAACAGGAAGTGGCTGCCGGCGGGGCCAGGAGGATCGGAGGGAGATGGCGAGGGCACCGGACAGCTGCAGCGGGCTATTGGAAGCCCTAGGTGAGTAAAACTCATGTTTTTTGTTTGACTTAAGTGTCCCTTTAATGGTGTATCCAGCATTATGTACAGCTTTTTTTTCTTCTTATGTAGCATAGCCTCTGATGTCACATGACAATTAACGTCAGAAAGAAAGTTTTGTGCAAATGTTCATTAATACTTGTTGTGGGTCTTCCTGCCGCTAGCCCTCTCCCTGGGAGGCCGATGGTCTTCCGCTTCCTACACAATCCATCCCAACATGTCAGGACTGGTTATAAATTATTAGCTTACATGACCCTCTTACCGAGCTCTTCATACAGTTAGTAATTGCTAACATGTCCGGGATTTTATCCGATAATCTGCAGATCCTCGTCTTGTCATGTACAATATTCTCACTCCAAGACACACAAATCACTACAAGCCCCATTCAGACGTTGATTAAACCGGAAAAAAAAATCTATATATCTTTGCATGGTTTTAACTTCAAGCCAGATTCTACTTTGTCTGCTAAAAAGAAATCTCTTCATTCAGATCTCTTCAGTAAAGGAATTTCGCAAACATTATTTCAGATTTCTTACCTTGGATTTATCTGCAGGAACTGCTACAATCTTGGAATGATTGGAATCAGCTAATTACGGTTACGTAATCGATATAATTCGTAATTTCGCATATTTGTTGCATAACTTCTTGCTGACTTTAGCAGTGAAGAGCAATGCCCCCGTACATGCTATTGTCGATTTTAAAAAAATGCAAAATAAAAAAAAATTTAAACTCAGAAAAATGAAAGTTTAAAATACATTTTTCCATTGTCCCTTTAAAGGTCTTTTTGAAATATTATTTTCCTGTCCTGTACCCAGGGCCAGTTCTAGACTATTTGCTGCCTGAGGCAAACTTGTGAGGATGCATCACCCGTCCCTGCCCCCCCCCCCCCCCCCCGCCACTGATTTGGTATGACCTCAATGTTCTCACATGACATGCTGCAGCTCAACACAATAGCACACCGGCTGGCTGTGAGTCTGTGACAAACACACTGCTCCCCCTCAGCCACTCCCATTCCTCCTCAGGAGGATACACACAGTACAAAAATGCTGCCCCTGTAATCTCTGCACCTGATGCAAAGGTTTCACCTTGCTTCATGAGAGAACCGGCCCAGCTTGTACCTACTATTCTCCTTAAAGAGGAGCTCCAGTGAAAATAACATAATGAACAAAAGTGCTTAATTTTTACAATAATTATGTATAAATGATTTAGCCAATGTTTGCGTATTAAAAATCTTTCCTCTCCCCGATTTACATTTTGACATTTATCACATGGCAACATTTTTATTGCTGGCAGGTGATGTCAGTGGAAGAAGATGATGCATTTTTGGCAGGCATGCTCAAAAAAACATATTCGGATGACATCCGAATAGGTTGTTTGGATTCCATCCTGCTATTTGAATCACCTGTGCAAGTGGGCGAGGGGGGTTAATCTTACCCATCAGATGTCTTCTCTGATCTGTCCCTCGGTGCCTCCCACGATGCGTTCCAAGCCGCGGTCACGTGAACCCTTCCGGGTTCAAGGAGTAAGTATTTGTAGTCAATTGAGGCGCTTGGAACGCATCGTGGGAGGCGCCAGGGACGGACGAAGAAGACATCTGATGGGTAAGATTAACCCCCTCGCCCACCCATACAGTGCTTTAAATTACCTGGATGAAATCCAAATAAAACCTATTCGGATTTCATCCAGTGATCATCACTTATTTTTGGCAGTTGGAAACAGCTGTTATTTCCCACAATGCAACAGGGCTCCCACAGTGTGATGTCAGAACCATGGTCCTGAGATCAATCACACTGTGGGAGGGGTTTCACCACAATATCAGCCATACAGAGCCCCCTGATGATCCGTTTGTGAAAAGCAATAGATTTCTCATGGGAAAGGGGAATCAGCTACTGATTGGGATGAAGTTCAATTCTTGGTTACAGCTTCTCTTTAAAGTGTAACTGTCGGGCATAAAATCAAAAATCAATTCTTTATTTTTATCTGGTAAACAAGTAATAAGGATGCTAATCAGGCAATCCAAAAGTTAAAAGCACTATTACTTTTCTTGTTTACTTTTCTTGTTTAGAAATGATCATTCCCCAGTTTACCTGACTCTTATTTGGTACGTTGCCGCACAAAGGAAGTTGCTGGGCATGCTGGGTTGTCTTTTTTTGCTCCTTTATTTCCCCTCAGACTTAACGAACGTACAGAAGCAAAAAAGGACAACCCAGCATGCCCTGCAACTTCCTTTGTGCGGCAACGTACCAAATAAGAGTCAGGTAAACTGGGGAATGATCATTTGTAAACAAGAAAAGTAATAGTGATTTTAACTTTTGGATTGCCTGGTTAGCATCATTATTACTTGTTTACCAGATAAAAATAAAGAATTGATTTTTGATTTTATGCCCGACAGTTACACTTTAACATATGTAGAAATTTTGTTGGAAAATGCATATACGAAGGCTTTGCTATTAACTTCTGAAATTGTCACAAAATTACATGAACAATACGCTAAATTGCAAATGATTACATTTACAGACGAAATTACGATTTTTCCCAAAATTTTGCATTACAATTTCACATCGTAATTGTGAATTTCAATGCAGAATTACGTCTATGCAAAATTTGTGCTCATCACTACAGTCTTGGCTGGTAAGTGCATTCGCTAGGCTGAAGCATTCCGTTCATTTTGCATTCGCTTGCAGCACTCTTCACGTCCACGCTATCGGCCTATCTGCTTTGATCACATGTCCTGCATCAATCATGTCCACCCGTAAGCATCACCGCTCACTAGTCTCGCCGACACTTGGTCCCTTGGTACACAGCCCGGAGGCCGGTAGGGGCATGGGATCTCCCATTGGAAATAATAGACCAATTCTCCCTAGCAACAGGGAGAATTTTCATTGGTTCACTAAGAACCAATGAGAACCTTTCCTATTGCTGGACCTGTTGAACAGCATATAGAGGTGAGGACAGGAGTTAGTTGGTCCGCACAGGTTCTCAGAAAGGCCGATGATACACTGTCTGGGCCAGAAGCTTTCCTGGGGTTGAGCCTGCGGAGCTGTCACAGTACGTCTGCTTTATGGACCTCGTTGAGCTCTGCAGGCAGTTGGGTGCTAGGAGGCGCATGGTGGTGGTGGTGGTGGTATGGGGGGGGGTTAAAGTTCGTGGCTGTCCTAAAGCCTTTCCATACCTCCTGTGGGTCATTGGACTGGAGCCTAAAGCCCAGCTTGTCGGAGTAGGCCCTTGGTTTTTGGTTCAGGGAGTTCCTAGCTGCCTTGAACTACTCTGGGATGCCAAACTTGTGTGCCTCCTCCTTGAGTTTCTTCTGCTGGTGCAACTTGCTGTTGAACCAGAACTTTGGGATGACTCCTCACAGAAACTGATATAGGAGGTGACATTCTGTGTCCACTTCTCCAGGGAGGGTGTCTCCAGGGCTGACCGGTCAGTGCAGTCGAACCATGCCTGAAGCACCAGCTTTGGCTCCTCCGTCCACCTTTTGACAGCCCTGATGGCGGGCTTGGAGGACTCAAGGAGCCTTCTATAGGAGGGGATCAGGTGGATAAGGTTGTGGTCGGAGTTCCCCAGGGCAGCACCTTGAACAGCCTTGTATGTGTTTCCAAGGAGGGTATAACAGTGGTCTAGGGTGTTTAGATCCCTGATGGGGCATGTAATGTGTTGCTTATAGGGGGGCATCTCCTTCGCAGGTTTGCGTTGTTGCAGTCCCCCCAGGGTGATGGTGAAGAGGGCCTCCGAAAGTACAGTTTCTCACCGTGCAATAGAGACGCTAAGTGTATGCATGGTGGTCTTGGTGTTAGCCTCTGTGGGGATGTAGACCCTGATGAGCACAAGTGAGGAGAACTCTCTGGGTACATACTGTGGTCTGCAGTTTAAAGGGAACCTAAACTGAGAGGGATATGGATGTTTCCTTTTAAAAAATACCTTTTGCCTGGCAGTCCTGCTGCAGCAGTGGCTGAATCATAGACCTGAAACAAGCATGCAGCGAATCCAGTCTGACTCCGAGCACCTGATCTGCATGCTTGTTGAGGGGCTGTGGCTAAAAGTATTAGAGACACAGACTCAGGAGGAGAGTCAGGCAACTGGCATTATTTGAAAAGGAAAAATCCACATCCTTCTCAGTTTAGGTTCCCTTTAAGACTAGACCTTTACATGTGGAGTGCAGACCTTAATAAGGGTCGCTGTGTTCGTACACCAAGCGGTGTTTATGTATAAGCATATACCGCCTCTTCTCTTTTTCCTGGAGAGGGTGTGATTGCGGTCTGCGCGGAGGAGGTTATAGCCCGGTACATGGAGGGAGTTGTCTAGGACATAGTCGTTCAGCCAGGATACACAACAGCATAATAACCTTTAAAAAAACAATTATTTATTAGAGCTCTTGCTGTTATGGAAGCAGACATAGGGTTAACATTCTGCATTTACAAATTAGCTACTCTGCCGAGGACTGCTGATATTCCTGAGCTGACAGCCTGACACAGCTGAAGAGTTCAAATTACAGCTTGTGATTAGTCACAGAAAAGGGGGAATTAGACAGGCTAAACTCTCTAAATACATGCAGGGTGCCTCTCTGTGTGTTTTCCTTCTGTCCTGTGCAAGAGTTCAGGTCCACTTAAAGAGAAACTCCAACCTAGAATTGAACTTTATCCCAATCAGTAGCTGATACCCCCTTTTACATGAGAAATATAATGATTTTCACAAACAGACCATCAGGGGGCGCTGTATGACTGATTTTGTGCTGAAACCCCTCCCACAAGAAGCTCTGGGTACCGCAGTACCCTGGGCAAACTGCCACAATGTAACAATGTTCACAGACAGGAAATGGCTGTTTACAGCTGTCTGTAAAGCCAGAACAGCTAGAAACAGCTACAAAACCTGCCCACAGTAACAATGTCACCATGTAATACATGTCAGAATGTGAATCTGGGAGAGGAAAGCTTTTTACAATGAGCAAACACTGACTAAATCATTTATACATAATTATGGTAAAAAATGAAGCACTTTTTTTACTACATTATTTTCACTGGAGTTCCTCTTTAAATCAGCCGTACTCTACACAGTTTTTCACACCTAAATGAGGCAACTCTGTGTTTTATAGCAGCTAATAAGCAGAACGTGGGGCAGGAGCGTCTCCTGACCTCACTGTGTGAGATAAACCCATCATTTTACACAACATATCACCCCTGTAACAAGGACAATGATGCTAAACGGCCTCCTCATATGAAATGGGATTAGCCTGTGGTTCGAATACACAGAGCAGGTCACACTGCTATCTGATGAAGCGAACAGACAATATTTCCTGCACAACAGACCTTCCTGTTTATTGCACATTAAAGGCGAATTAGAAAGGGCAGCGCGATCCGTCTGAGATCTCCAGCAAGCTGTGGCGTGCTTTCCATGTCTGCCACTCTAAATGGCTCCATTATATGACTCCCCCCAAAAAAGAGCATTGTTATTTAAAGTGGAATATAACCCTGCATTTCATCTTTGCTCTAAAACATTATTTACAGCATATTATATGCAACCAGCATTTTTTTTTTTACTAGACCTGCATTCGAAGGGTTACACACAGAGCTTGAAAGTTGAGTGCAGTGAATTGCAGATGCATCCGAACTTTAGATAATGTTATCTTGTGTTTACTGAAATGTATCAAGTGAGGAATGTGACACATTCTCTGACTGTGCAGAAGCTGCTGGAGACAGAGAGGCACTGAAAGCTTGTCTGCCTGCAAAACAGCAATGAATAAAAACAGTTATTAATAAAATGCAAAGTCAGCTCACAAAGCAAAAAACTGTACTTTTGGAAACCTATAACTTCTAAATGAATAATAATACTTATGCACAAATGCAAATATGATAACCGTATGGCATATAAAAAGTAGGTAAACGTGTTTTTATTGAATATTATGTCAGGGTTTTAAACCGCTTTAACAAGCATTATGTATATTTACCGTCTCTTTCGGAATATAAGACGCACACAAAGCTCACAACTGTCACTCTTTGGGGGGAACCCAGTCCCCCTGTCCCTCTTTCTCCCTCATTTGTCCCTCTTTCAGGACTAATGTACACATCTATGTAAATATAAGTATTTTTCTACTAAAAAAATGATTTAATTGACTCTAAACTTTAAAAGGATCAGTGTGGCTTGAATCTTAAAATAACACATTTTACTCATGCAATGTTTATAAGATGCATGACTAGGGATGTGTCAGAGGCGGACGGACACTAGAAACGTGTTTTTGAGCGCTTTGCGATTGATTAGCGTTTTTTTTAAATCGATCCCATTCACTTTCATTAAAATCGCGGTAAAATCACAAAAAATTGCTGCGATTTTGCGATCGCGTACGCGAAAATCGTGACATTTTTCGATTTTAATGAAAGTGAATGGGAGCGATTTTAGATGTGAATGGGCCTTTACAGTGACCTCTGAGCTGCCTGTCAATCACCAAGGAACTTACAATCTAATCCTTGCCATCATGTTACTAACAGTCCTCAGAGGCACTTATAATGTAATCCCTGCCATCTCTTCACTAACTGTCCTCAGAGGAGCTTACAATCTAATACCTACGGAATAGAAGAAATCCCAGCGCTGCAACCCACTATATTCCAGAACCAGGGAGTCAACCAGTCGACACCCTTATCCACCTAAGGGCAACTTCATGCAAACAGAGAAAAAGCTGGGTTTACACCTGGATTTAAGGCCCACTGGCCAGTTCATTATAAGTATCACAGTAAAAAGCACAACGTTTCGACCAGTGCACTTGATAAAGAACTCTGGTTGAAACGTTGTGCTTTTTACTGTGATACTTATAATGAACTGGCCAGTGGGCCTTAAAGAGACTCTGTAAAAAAAATGTTCATCCTTATTTATTCTATCCTATAAGTTCCTATACCTGTTCTAATGTGGTCTGGCTTACTGCAGCCTTTCCTAATTGCACAGTGGCTGTGTTATCTCTGTTAAATGATCTAATCTGTTTTCCTCTGTCGGGCTCAGGCAGTCCGGCTGGAATGTGCTGTGCTGCTTGTGATTGGATAGAAGCTATACACACCCTCTCCAGGCCCCCTGCACACTCTGTATGACTCACACACTGAGCTACTCTCAGCCTATCACTTGCTATGTCTTTTGTTTGTAAACACTGCCTAAAACTGGCAATTACAAGCCAGGATTGCAGCAGGGAGTGACAGAAACAGCACAGAGGGGCCCAGGAGAACATAATGAATAGAATGGTATGCTTTTTATTTTAAGAATTTTAGAGTACAGATTCTCTTTAAATCCAGGTGTAGACCCAGCTTTTTATCTGTTTACAATGTAATACATGCCATCATGTTACTAACTGTCCTCAGAGGAGCCTACAATCTAATACCTACCATCATATCACTAACTGTCCTCAGAGGAGCCTTCAATCGAATCCCTGCCGTGTTGTGGGGGAGGGGGGTTTAGAATGCTGTCAGTCCAGGGCAGCCGGTGATAATGGGCCTTGATTGGTTAAACGTACAAATCCAGCTCTGGTAACAGGACCAATATGAAAGTACAGAGGCCACGCAGAATGGAGGACCGAGAATTGAATAGCGGCCACAGTGTACAGCGATGTCGCTGCTGCAGGAGGAAAGAGCAGAGCATCTATCAGCAGAACCGGAACAAAGTGGGAGAGGAGCGCAGCAGCAGGATCAGAGCATATGAAGCAGGTGGTTTCGATGTACGGCGCTTAAAACCAAACTAGGTGCTGCCATGGCATACCTGTTTGCTTCGCACACACTGTCTATAGCTGCAGTTTCCGGGAACCCAAAATGTCATCTATTGCCGCTAATCAACACTGCCGCAAAAACACCTTTAATGGAAAGATGAAAGCCGTGATTAACGGTAATAGTGGGAAATTTGAAGCACAGAGATGCTTGTTAAAATGCGGAAATAGATGAAATTTATAAAAGCTATTTATAGCTGCAATTTCCAGACGCCAAAATTCCAACTGTTGCTGAATTTTATTGGGCGCCTCCATGTGCCCCAATTTTTCTCTATTGTCGCTAATCGGAGCTATCATTTCAGCCTATGGCGGTTCTTTCTTTCTACTTTGCAGGGTGCTCCCGTCTTTTCCTGATTCACCCTGCCTGTACTTTGTGGCCAGTGCATCGCTTGTAACAAAACAGTGAAACCTGGCACCTAATATTTGGACTAGAGGAACCCTCTCCTGTAGGGACACTCATTCAGATTACATGGAATTGAAGTTTCCTTATTTCCGATTGGAAACCGGAATTTCTGGAATTCGTAAACTGGAATTCTGTAGTCTGATTTACCTTTCGTAGTCTGGATGTAGTCTGATTTACCTCAACTCGATCATTTTAGCCCAATCACAGAACTCTGAGGGCCCATTTCCACTACTGCGGAAACTGGGCCGAATTCGGAGAGTTTCCCCGCAGGCGAACCGTGCGGGGTAACTCTGCCATAGGAAACTATGGCGCCGCCGGCTGAATCGCTTACCTTAGCGATTCGGCCGACATTGCCGTCAGTTTCCGTGCGGGAGGCTATGAATCCCATAGCCGTGCATGGCATGGCTTCTGGGATTTGTCAGCGTTCCCGCAGACCCGAAAGTGCCATCGCGCGTCTCGCAGCTGTGCGTGGTGGCCAGTGGAAACAGGCCCTGAAGCATAGGACCTATCCAAGAATGCAGAATTTTTCCGCAAAAATCGGACTGCCACGGTAATTTTACATTGTTCAGTTTTTCCAATTTATTTTTTGCATTCTTTGATACAAAAAAACCCAAACAAATAAAATACTACTCGAAAAATAGGGAATTTAGAGAAACGGAAAAAATTGGAAATTGGCGTTGGTGGAAATTTGAATTTCCGTGGGATTGGAAATGGGCGTTTCCGACCAACCCTACCCTCCTGGTCCTCTCTGCTTCTGCTCGGAGGCCTGTATAAAATCTGGCGTGTTCCCTTGACCTCCTCATAAAATGGCCCTGCCCGCAGCATAAAGAAGCTCTCCTGCTTTTTTCTTGGCTTGTACAGTGTTGTGCAGAGCTGTGGGAGACTTGGCATGTGATGTGATGACCGTAATCTGCTCATTACGATAATGTAATTACCATTTGGAAAGTCAACTGATTTTCTGTAACCATTTGTAATTTTGCATAATCGGGTCATGTGACGCATCGGAGCCGTGCACGGAGTATGCAGCAAAGCAGCTGGGAGCTGCAAGAAGTAAAAGGGATGGCGCCAGAGGATGCGCGAGCAGTTTCTGCGGCACACCGCTGTGCAGTTAATCAAATGGGGGAGGTTAGTATTATTTTTAACACCGGTTGCTCGACTTCTCAAGTGACCGGCAAGCACAGATATCCGGAAACAGGCAATCCCTGCCAGTTCCGGATAAATGAGACTCTACTGTACTACTTCTTTAGGAGAAAACCCAACATGGTGGCCCCAATTGTGAGATCACAAAATCTATGAATTTTACACTTGAAGACCAGTGTAATAATCCATCTCCTGTATGACCTCACATCTTACAGCAGATAGACACAGGGCTTCAAACCCTCGGAGTATAAAGGACGTTTATTGGCATCAATTTAGCAAGGAGTACATCTTGGTTGCATAAATGAAGGGAAGCTAAGCTTAGAATACATAATGGCATAAGCGTTCTTATAAACTAACTAACTAATCTTTTACACACACCAGTAATTTGTCACATCCCATTGTAGGTGGGCTGTGAGTGGATTATAGGTGTTACCTAAACTGCCACGTTGATCATTGGATCATACGGTTGACGCAAGACCCTCTGAAGTCAAGCCAGACAAGACCCAAACTCCAGTGAACTTGTTTTCGGTCACTCTGACATGTACTACCGTGGCATCAGATGAATTGTACTACTTTTCTGGGGAAAATAGGTTCTTATCTGACTGGAAAGACCTGGGTCTGGACGGAGCCATACTGGAATTGGCTGCAGTCAGATAACCTTGAGTGAGAGTTTAACGTGGTCTGAAACTCTGACATAACATTCTATAAAAAGGTATTTTCCTACTTTTTATTACCCATTCAGTTACCATATTTGCTTTTGTGCACAAGTAATATTGTCTGTTTACAAAATTAGAAGTTCCCAAAGTACAGTTTATTTGCTCTGAAAGCTGCCACTGCATTTTATTCATTGTAACTACTGAGAAATGTAAATAAAAAATAATGTTATCTCCTCTCTGGATGTAGATCATAAGCTGAAGGGGCTTTTCATTGCAGGACAAAGTGTTGTATTTAACAGTTTTAATGCTTTTCTGCTACAATTTTTGTGTGCTAGTAGATTAGGTCTGTAAAGAATCTTTTAGAGCAAATAAATGCTGAGTTTAATACCACTTTAACTAACTTCTCAAAATACTATTTTATTACACTGAACTCCTCTGGAATATCTCTTAAAGAGAAACTCCAACCTAGAATTGAACTTTATCCCAATCAGTAGCTGATACCCCCTTTTACATGAGAAATATGATGCTTTTCACAAACAGACCATCAGGGGGCGCTGTATGACTAATTTTGTGCTGAAACCCCTCCCACAAGAAGCTCTGTGTACCGCGGTACTCTGGGCAAACTGCCACAATGTAACAATGTTCACAGACAGGAATTAGCTGTTTACAGCTGTCTCTAACAGCCAAAACAGCTAGGAGCAGCTACATAACCTGCCCACAGTAAAAATGTCACCATGTAATAAATGTCAGAATGTAAATCGGGGAGAGGAAAGATTTTACAATGAGCAAACACTGACTAAATCATTTATACATAATTACTGTAAAAATGAAGCACTTTTTTTTACTACATTATTTTCACTGGAGTTCCTCTTTAAAGAATAAAGATAGGGACACCAAGAGCCAAATATAGTGTAGTATGTACTTGTGATATGGGATGAAGTTGGTAAATACAAATATACTCACAAAGCATGGTTACCTCAAAGGCAACCACTGTAACATCTGGTGGGGAGATTAGACCTAACCCCACTCAGGATTAAGAAGTCGCTCTCCGTAGATCAGGAAAAAAAGGGGATGACACCCCTCCACCAAGGACAAATTTATTTACATACTCCAGGGAAAAATGCAACGCGTTTCGCAGGTATGACCCCGCTTCATCAGGCAATAGGTAGGAGTAAGTAAACAGAGGCAGATGCGCATGGCCCAGCTACAGACCTGCACTGTACCTACTCCTACCTATTTCCTGATGAAGCGGGATTATACCTGCGAAACGCGTTGCATTTTCCCCTGGAGTATGTAAATAAATTTGTTCTGCTAAACTTTGTTGGCATATCTTGTGTCTGTTTGGAGGAGGTAAGTCCACCACTGCCTTCACAAATTTTAAACATTTTAGACATTTTTTTTCTTCTGGCGCCTCTGTATTCCTGTTAAATATCTCTTAAAGAATAACTCTGCCTATAGTATCCTGGTTGAAATATTGGTTCTAAAATAATGAGTATTTTACATTGCAAGAACCTTACAGATTCTTACACCCAGGGCACAGCAGGTCTACTTAGGGCATTTATTTAACTTTTTGCCATCCTGTTTGGACATCCCAGATCCCGATACTGCATCTCTTCTCACAGAAACTCCTCCTGGCTTCATGTCAGCTCCACATGTGGGGTTTGACCTCCTAATTAATGTCTTCATTTGTTAAATAATCATTGTGTTGGTGGTACTCAGGTCAGCAGCCTCTCGAGTCTCAGGAGTCTGGCCTTCTCTGTCTGAGTTATTAATGGTATTAGTGCTGATTAGGTGTAATGTTACCGACCAGCAAGGCTTCAGGGCTCCGGTGTGTTGGCTGCACATGATGCTTAGTCATTTTCAAGTTTTAATTAATTGCACAGTGTACAGGAACACCCTAAACCAAACAATCAGTGGCGCTGGGGATGCAGAGGGAGGTGGCGACCGCACCAGGGCCCCTGGACCAGAGGGGCCCAGTAGAGGCACTCCTTCAACTGCTTTATTAGCTCTTTATTGGTGCTAAGCTGGTAATGATCACCTCTATGATTTAATTGGCTGTAACCATTTAAAGCGGACCTGAATTCAGAATTTCCTCTCTGCTCTAAAAGATAACCAACAGCACAATAAAAGAAATTAATTTCTTTGTTACAGCTGATACATATCCTGTAATAAATCTGCAGTGCGGCAACTTCCTGCTTTCATGGAAGCAGGCATAGGGTTAACATCCTGTGTTTACTAATTAGCTGCTCTACCGAGGCAGCCAGCTGACACAGCTGAGACATCAAATTACAGCTGTGATTAGTCACAGATGAGGGGGAATTAGACAGACTAAATTCTCTAAAAACATACAGGGGGCATTTCTCTGCTTTCCTTTTGTCCTGTGCAAGAGTTCAGGCCCACTTTAATAGACTGTTCTTTTCCCCTTCTTGCACCTCTGACACTGTGGTTGTCCTTGGCAGGTTTTGGTGCACGGCATCAATTGTTATGTATAGAGTGTTGGGAGGGGGGACTCTGTCATTACCTATAGACCAGGGGTGTCGAACTCAAATACAAAGTGGGCCAAAATTGTACACTGGGACCTAGTCGTGGGCTGACCTAAATATCTAGTGGTCACCTCCCTCCCTACCTTATAAAGTTCCAAGGTGTCTAATGGCTCCCTTCTGACCACCTTTACAGTTACCTTGTGTCTAGAGGCCCCCACCCTCTCCTAAACTGTTCCCTGGTGTCTAGAGACCCCCATCCTCCCCTATACAGTTGCCTAGTGTTTAGTGCTTTCCCCTCCCTCTCCCATATGGCTTCCCCCGGTGTTCTAGGGCTTCACTTCCAATATTGTTTCCCTGGTGGTCTAGAGTGGGCCAAACATAATGCAAAGTGGGGAAACCACTTGAGGGCCAAATTGAATGGCTCGGAGGGCCAGATTTGGCCCGTGGGCCGGAGTTTGACATGTATTCTATAGAGTCTATAGCATACATGTTAAACTTCGGCCAACGGGCCAAATCTGACCCTCCGAGCCATTCAATTTGGCCCTCAAGTGGTTTCCCCACTCTATAGTATAGACTGTTCTGTTATTGAAGATCTGACATACAATAAGGGAAGACTGATATTATTATTATTTATTGTATTTATTATGCGCCAACATATTACGCAGCGCTGGACAATAAATACATACAATGATACAAGGATGACAGACATAACAAGGTTATACAACATAGAGCAAAGTTATATATGCAAATTGTATAAAATCCATGATCATGCGATATGGGCCGGTTAGGTAGGCCCAGTAATACAAGTACAGGCTGTCATAGGACAGGAGCACATGATCCTGTAGATTACACTAGGGAATGGAGGAAACTGCCAGAGGCTTACAATCTAAAGGGCGGGGTGGAAACACTAGGTGGGGCTGTTAAATATTCAGTAGAGAGTTACTGTGTGGTAGGAGGTGGGTAGGCCATCATAAAGAGGTGTGTTTTAAGGGCTTGCTTGAATGTGTTGAAAGAGGGAGCAGGTCCGATGGGTGGTGGAAGGGCGTTCCAGAGGGTGGGTGCGACTCTTGAGAAATCCTGCAGGCGGGCATGGGAGATGCGTGAGGTGGTGAGGCGAAGGTCACCATTCTTCATCTTGATCCCATCTTCGCAATATGCTGCACTACTTGTGTGCTGTATAGAAGACGAGTCACTAAATCACTGATTGTCGAGTTCCGATTTCTGCTCGGAAATACAGATTTTTGATCAGAAATGCGGAAATTTAAATTCTGCAAACTCTGAATGAGTATTCCTACTCATGAGTGAGCTAATGATGCAAGGGGCGGATATCTGTAGAGCATTGGGAGGAGCCGAGAGAGCGGGTTGCGGAATCTCTTTGGACAAGTTCAGAGTCATGTATGAAGGGGATATTATTGAAATTTAGTAAGGGGGCTTTTTGCACCATTGTAGCCCCTTACAGTCTCCTGGGAGTTCTGGGTCACCATGAGCTTGCTGGTTAGTCTGTATCTCTCGGTGTTACAAGCCCTACTGCATAGAGCCAAATTAATCCATGCCATGCACTGATGAGGATCAACCAATCCGAAACAGTCTGTATGCATGTTGATTATTATGGCTCTGTACTAATTACAAGCTGACACATCATTGCATTCCAGCGGTTCTGGAGGCGTGTTTAGCTTCTAAGGGCAACAATGGTTAATTTGCATATATTCAGCAGTGATGCACTGGGAGACATCTCAAGCTCACTCCAACCTGAATTATCGCAAATTCTTTCTGTTTTAAGAAAGCAAACTTTTGTTTTTCTTAGCATTTTAGTAAGGATGCTTTTTGGACCATTTTAGCTCCTTACACACCCCAATGAGTTTCTGGTTCACCATGAGCTTGCTGGTTAGTCTGTACGTATGAAGGGGAGGTATAGTGGATGGACTTGTATGCGAGGAGAGCTGTTTACATTTACCTGATGAAGGGCCCAGCCCGTAGCATGTAGTGTGCAGATGTGCATTGAAACTGAACGCAAGTACAAGTCAGTGGTATGCCTCTTTCTATTATTTAACTACCTGTCGCCCACCCCACGCCAATGGGCGTGGCCACAACGGCAGCCCCAGGACCGCCTAACGCCAATTGGTGTCAGGTCCTGGGGCCGGCTACTGAAGGAGATCGCATGCAGACTGCGCGCGCATCTCCTGCTCGGGGGGCGGAGCTCTGCCCCGCCTTCAGTCTCTGGTGGTGATTGCGGTTTCGGAGACTGCAAAACCGCCGTCTTTACACAGAGTACAGCGTTGTGATCTGCATCAGCGATCAGCGTGTGACACGGCTGTCCCCATAGGGGACAAGAGAGCGATCGGCTCTCATAGGCAGAAGCCTATGACAGCCAATCGCCTGGATTGGCCGGCTGGGGGGAGGGAAGGGTTAGTATAAAGTAAAAAAAAAGAGAAACAGTAAAAAATATAAATAAAAAATGAACATAAATATTTATTAAAAAAAATAAACAACTGGGGGGCGATCAGACCCCACCAACAGAGAGCTCTGTTGGTGGGGAGAAAAGGGGGGGGTCATTAGTGTGCTGTGTTGTACGTCCCTGCAGCTTGGACTTAAAGCTGCAGTGGCCAGTTGAACAAAAAACAGCCTGGTCTTAAGGGGGGGGGGGGGGGGGGTAGCATTGTGGTCCTCAAGAGATTAAAGAACAGGGAAAAGATTGGCAGCGCTCCTAATCAGGCTGCAACTGAAATGAAACCATCAGAGGCGTGCAGCGCCCCCCAGGGACTTAAATACACACCTTGAGTACAAATCAGATGCAAAACTATGCACTAAGACTGCGCAGGAAAGAGGAGGAGAGAAGGAGATCGGCACTGCAGTATTCCGTTTATTCCATAGTGAGGCACATCGTATACAATAAACATCAACGTGATAGTAATGTAACATACCTGTACTGGAAGCGATGTGGGTGGCGGTGGGTGCTGGGCACCGTTAGCCTACGGAGGCTCCAGAGGCTCCAGAGCCATAATAATGTGCCTCACTATGGAATAAACAGAATACGGCAGTGCCGATCACCTTCTCTCCTCCTCTTTCCTGCACAGTCTTGTTGTCATGATCAGAGCACGCAGCAACACCATAGTGAGCGAAGCAAAGTGGGCCCTGCCAGCTCCCTGCTCAAGTACATTGTTAGGTGCTAGACTGTTCCACGGTGATGACGTGCGGTCACATAAGAGACCTAACCACTAGCTAAACTAGCCCAAATTTATTTAAAAAACAACAAATAAATAAATAAAAAATAAACACCCCAGTACCAATCAGAGCCCACTAACAGAAAACTCTGTTGGTGGGCAGAAAAGTTTGTGTGTGTGTGTGTGGGGGGGGGGTCCATTTGTGTGCTGAGTTGTATGGCCCTGCAGCGAGGCCTTAAAGCTGCAGTAGCCTAAAGGTCCGTACACACGCCGGACTGGAGGCAACGACGGGTCCTCGTCACCTCCTGCTGGGTGGGCGTTCCAGCGATAGTCTGGTGTGTGTACAGTCTGTCGGCGGACTGATACGGCTGTTTATGAGCGATCCGCCAGGCGGATTGCTCACAAACAGCCGTATCAGTCTGCCGACAGACTGTACACACGCCGGACTGTCGCTGGAACGCCCACCCAGCAGGAGGTGACGACGGACCCGTTGTTGCCTCCAGTCCGGCGTGTGTACGGACCTTTAATTGTAAAAAATAGCCTGGTCACTGGGGGGTGTAAGGGCAGGTTCACATTGGAGCCCATCCGCTCCTGCGCTGCTGTTCCGTTAGCGGAGCGGGAACGCAAGGTCCCGACATGTCGGGAACGTCCGCTCCAATGAGCGGAACGCAGGGAACGGAATGGAGCAACGTGAACTTTCCTATCGGGAAAGCATTGCTGCCGCTGCTGCGTTCCACTCATCGGAACGTAACGTAACTCAATTTGAACCGAACCTAATCCTGTGGTCCTCAAGTAATTAAAGCTAAAATTAGCAAAGAACGTGAAAAGTCACAAACACTTAACAAAATTATTTTTGAAGGCTTTTTTGCTCGAAGGTCGATTTTTACATTATTTTTGTGAAAATTCATGTGAAAAGAATTTTGGCATTTTCGCTCATCACTGCTTGAGGGGCCCAATGTAAAATGTGCACTGGGGCCCAGAGCTCCTTAGCTATGCCTCTGATTGGAGAACTGTTCTCTATGAGGTTTCCTCTTGGGTCTCCTGAAGTAGTCTAGCGCCAAAAGATTATTGTTATTTATTAGCTTGCTGCGGGTTGAAATGCAAATGTCAATTTCATAGGGTAAAATTACAGCAATACTTGTTCAGCACTGTCACAGGAGCCCTAGTGGCTGACCGCACTTAGCCTTCTAAACGGTGCCAGCGCACAGATCGTGCGAACTCTGGTCGCAGTCAATGCGCAGGAACCGTTAAGAATTAGCCGCAGACAACTCAGAAGGGAGCCTGTGAGACACGGGTGATTACAACTTCACCCACTGGTTCAGAGTAAACTGCCACCACCGCGGTTACCATGGGACCGTGGAGCCCACTAACTGACTAGTTCTGCGAATAAAACGGTTAAACACACGATATTCTGTCTAGCCAACAACAAACAAACAGTAGCGTATCTTCAGAGACCCGGGATCAGTCCTGTGTGTGCTGATAAGCAGGGTAGCGGACAGTGAATGACTTGGAGGAAGTCGTTTATTCACGCAATATAAATAATTAATATATACAGACAATTATTAAAATCACAATTATTAAAACAGTAATAGCCAGTATGAAATAAAAAGGAAGAAAATACTTATGGTTTGTGGAAATATGTCCTTGTGGGAAAATCATAAAGTTCTTGGTTTCAATCAGAGTTCAGCAGAATTCTTTGTTCCAGATTACAGAAGGGATGGCCAATCAAGATGGCCGCCCGCACATGTGTCCTTTGTCTCAGGGATTCATTCAAAGTTCAGCAAAATGGCCACCAGCCCTATGTCCTCTGAGCTGGCAGCAGGATGTTCTCATATGGATGGAATGGGAGGACTTGATGCCCTCCTGCTGGCCAGGTGCTTTTGATGAAGCTGGTTTGGGGGTGTGGCAATGCCGGCCCCTCTGAGTCACCCACCAATGACAGTTCATTCCCTCTGAGAGATTTTAGGGCTAAACTTATGAAATGCTGTAACTCCTGAACCATACACGTTATATTTAGGGGGATAATAGCTTCAGACTTGTTGGAAAATACAGATTAATATGACATCAGACACGGCTAAGCCAGCGGGTCAGGCTCCTGAGAAGATTCATATCTCGATAACCGGACGGTCTATCCCAAGGAATTTCATATCAGCACGATGGCCAGATTTTACCGGACAAGACGATATGAATTTTATAGCTGTGCGGCATACGGTTTTCGTATGCCGACAGGAAATCATATCACCCATGCTTTCCTTATGGCCCATGCTCGGTGCCGGATCGGCTGGCTTTCTATGGCCCCCCTGTGGAGCCAGTTTCCTGGTCCTTTTCATGGGGACATCTGCTGTAGGGGGAATGAGCTGGGCCCTGCAGGGAGTCCAGCCACGTGCGACATTCCGGAGGGGTGAGGGGACTGCTCTGGCTCACAGGGGAACATATCTCTGGATTTAAAATAACACAAAATGTCATTTTCGGATTGCTTGCACGACTGCTCAGATCCGACAGGGAGCGATCAGGAAAGCGACTGTGAATTCTCTAGATTCACCTGCGTTTCTCACGGCTATTCCGTGACATCTCCCTTTCCTGACGCTGTGTAGGGGGTGGTCAGCAAGACATCCGCCGTAGCAGCTATTGGCGCTGTTGGGTCTAGTTCCCCCTGACACCGGGACAGCCCATTGGCGTTTTGGTGTCGGCTGCCTGCTTTGTGTTGGATTGTAAAGTTGTACTGTTGCAATGACAGGCTCCACCGTAGGAGCTTGCCATTGGTCCCAGCAGTACGGTTTAGCCAACTGAGGGGGTTATGGTCGGTAATGATCGTGAAGGAGCGGCCGTACAGATACGATTGTAGTTTCTGTAGGGCCCACACGATCGCTAGGCACTCCTTTTCAGTTGTGGAGTAGGCTACCTCTCGGGGCAGGAGCTTCCGGCTCAGGTAGAGGATAGGGTGTTCATCTCCCTCTCCGTCCACCTGGCTGAGGACTGCGCCGAGACCGTAGTCAGAGGCATCGGTTTGCACAACAAACCGACGACTGAAATCCGGGGCTTGAAGCACAGGGGCACTCGCGAGTGCCTGCTTCAATGCTTGGAAGGCGTTCTCGCAAGCGGGGGTCCAGCTAACAACCTTGGGGTGTTTCTTGCTAGTGGCATCGGTCAGGGGCTTCGCCAGGGTACTATAGGCTGGAACAAATTTCCTATAGTAGCCGGCGGTCCCCAGGAACGCCTGGACCTGCTTTTTCGTGATAGGCTGAGGCCATGCCAGGATGGCGTCAACCTTTCCCGTGTCAGGTTTCAGGGTGTTACCCCCCACCCGGTGACCTAAGTACTGCACCTCGGTCATACCAATCTGACATTTACTCGGCTTAACTGTCAGATTGGCTGCGGCCAGCCTCTCTAGTACCTGGGACAGGTGTTTGAGGTGTTCCTCCCAGGTGGGGCTGAACACCGCAATGTCATCCAAGTACGCTACAGCGAACCCTTGCAGTCCCTCCAGCAGGTCGTTTACGGCCCGCTGAAACGTGGCAGGAGCGTTCTTCATCCCAAAGGGCATCATCGTGAACTCAAAGAGGCCAAAAGGGGTGATGAAGGCCGACTTCTGCCTCGCGTCAGGTGCAAGTGGTATCTGCCAGTACCCCCGGCTCAGATCCATGATTGATAGGTACCTGGCGGACGCCAGCGTATCCAACAACTCATCGATGCGAGGCATGGGGTAGGCGTCTGTAGTGGTGATGGCGTTCAACTTCCTGTAGTCCACGCAGAACCGAGTTGTCTGGTCCTTCTTGGGGACCAGGACAACAGGGGCTGCCCAGGCACTACAGGACTTTTGAACCACCCCTAGCTCCAGCATCTCCCTCACCTCTTTCTGCATGTCCGCTTGCACCTCAGGGGAGACGCGGTAAGCGGATTGCCTGATGGGGGGATGGGTGCCCGTATCTACCCTATGCACTGCCAGACTGGTCCGCCCCGGGACACCGGAGAAGGTGTGCTGGTACGGACCCAGCACCTCCTGCAACTGCTCTTGCTGGGACGAGGAGAGTTGTGGGTTGACGCTTAGGTCGCTGTCCACATCTCGTATGTCAGCCAGCAAGTCTAACAGGGGGTCTGCCTCTCCTTGCTCTAACCGGCTGCACACTGGCAGCACATACTTGGTTCTGTCATGGTGGACCTTCAGCATGTTGACATGAAAGCTTTTCTGTTTCCTGCCTCCCATGTTCACCAGGTATGTCAGAGGGTTTAACCGTTGCACTATAGTGTAGGGTCCCTCCCAAGCCGCTTGCAGCTTGTTCTGCCTCACTGGAAGAAGGGCATACACTTTGTCACCTACTTCAAATGACCTCTCTCCAGCAGTGCGGTCATACCAGAGTTTTTGTTTGGCCTGAGCCTGGGCCATGTTTTCCGTTACCATTTCTGTGAGGGACTCCATCTTGTCCCTGAACCTGAGAACGTAATCAACTACAGAGACATCTGTGGGGTCCCCCTTGCCCTCCCACGTCTCCCGCATCAATTGTAGGGGTCCTCGGACATTCCTACCATACAGGAGCTCGAACGGGGAGAACCCGGTAGATTCCTGCGGCACCTCCCTGTATGCAAACAACAGATGAGGCAGGTATCGTTCCCAGTCCCCACCTTGCGACTCAACAAACGTGGTCAGCATTTGCTTCAGCGACCCGTTGAACCTTTCACACAGTCCATTGGTCTGCGGGTGGTAGGGACTGGAGACAATGTGCGTCATCTGTATCTTTTTGCACAGGGCCTCCATGAGTCCGGACATAAACTGGGTTCCCTGATCAGAGAGCATCTCCGCAGGGAACCCGACTCGGGAGAAAATGTTAAGTAGCGCGTCGGCTACCTTGTCCGCCCTCAGGGAGGAAAGTGCCATGGCCTCAGGATAGCGGGTGGCGTAATCCACCACCGTCAGGATGTACCTTTTGCCACTGCTGCTGGGAGTGGGCAACGGTCCAATTATGTCGACTGCCACTCTGTGAAAGGGCTCACCTATGATTGGCAGTGGACACAAGGGAGCTTTGCGGGGATTCCCAGCCCTTTTTACCTTTTGGCAAATGGTACATGAGCGGCAGTAGTTCGTCACATCTATCCGCATTTGAGGCCAGTAGAAATGTCCCCGGATACGATCAAGTGTCCTGTGGATCCCCAAGTGCCCGGCCAGGGGAATGTCATGTGCGGACTTCAGCACATGCCCCCGGAAGGCACTAGGTACCACAAGCAACTTGGTACCCATCCCCATTTCACCTTCGGTGGGGTGTACAGGCTCACTGTACAACTTCCCACCTTCCCAGTATACCTTGAACGTAGCCTCGTCTGTGAGGGGCTCAGAAGCCTGTTTTCTGAGGGCCTCGAGGTTAGGGTCAGTTTGGAGTACTTGCACAAATGCAGCACTCTCACTCTCAGCCAGCTGGCCCGTGGCGTATGAGGTTAGGGGCTGAAGGGTACCATCCCTGTGGTCAGAGGAGGGGGAGGAGGCCGGAACCTCCTCCACCTGTTCTGAGCTCAGGTTCTGAGCAGTATTGCTGCGTGTTACCGCTAGCACAGGTATCCCTTCAGAATGGCACATATTGGCATTACCTACATCATTGTCACAAGCATTAATAACAGTAACAGGAACATTTTCATCACAGACAGTTGGTACATCAAACACAGGTACCCGTGAACTGGGCACGTTCAACCCACCTTCCCCCTGTTCTTGCCCCTGGGTGCAAAGTACCTGGGTGTGGGCAGAGAGTCCGTCTCTGTCCTGGCATTCCACAGGGCTTGGTGCAGGTTCATAGTACGACACCAGTGTGCCCAAGTCGGTCCCCAGCAAAACAGGGACCGGCAGTTGGTCCAGGATCCCAACAACCTTCTCGTGGACCCCCACCCCCCAGTCGATGGACACCCGAGCTTGGGGAATGTGAGAAAGAGTGCCGCCCACTCCAGTGAGGGTGAGGTACTGGTCAGGAATGATGGCCTCTGCGGGGACAAGGTGTGCACGCACCAGAGTGACATCTGCTCCGGTGTCACGGAAACCCGTGACAAGCTGGTCATTCACAGTAACCAGCTGGTGATTGCTTGTGATGGGGGAGTTCCCTGCACCCTTGGCAAACATCAGGTTGGATGCGGCTCCTGGTTGGGGTACACTGGCGGTTGGTGTCTGCCGCGGGCGAGGTGCGGGTGGTCCAGGTGCTGGGGTGGTCTGCCTCCGCTCCGGACAGGTGAACTTCATGTGTCCTGTCTTGTGGCAGTAGTGACAGGTGACCTCTCCAGAGGCTGCAGCCCTGGGTGCAGAAGCTGTGCTGGGTGGCCTCTGTGGCTGACGGCTCACAGGGGCAGGGGAGTCTGCCGAGGTATTGGGCTGACCTCCTCTCCAGCTGGATGGGACAGTTCTGGGGGTATCAGCCACCCGGGTAGTTGCAAAAGTCTCAGCAAGGTCTGCAGCGACAGTGGCTGAAGCCGGCCTGCGTTCTAACACAAACTGGCGTACATCAGCAGGGCAAATGTTCAGAAATTGTTCCAGGACTATCAAGTCCTCCAGGACATCATAAGACCCTTTGGTGAGGCCTAGTGTCCACTGGCGGAGTGTGGTGAGCAAGCTGCTGGCCACATCTCGGTACGAATCAGAAGGCTTTTTCTGCCAGGCCCTGAACTTTTTCCGATAGGCTTCTGGCGTCAGCTGGTACTTAGTAATGATAGCGTCTTTTATAGCAGCATAATCATTATCCTTCTCCGCAGGCAATTCTGCGAAGGCATCAAGCGCTTTGTAGCGCAGCAAAGGTGTCAGATGTCTGGCCCACTGGTCTTGGGACAGACGATACTGACGGCATGCTTTTTCAAAAGACCGCAAAAACAAGTCAATGTCTGTGTCTTTTTCAATATTAGCAAATTTAAATTTTGCACTTACGGGTGGTGCAGCTCCTTCAGCAGGGAGGCTGGGCGGTGAACTCCGGCTGGCCTGTTGAACCTTTGCCATGTTGAGCTCATGCTGTCGTCTCTCCCGCGCCTCTGCAGATTGGCGTTCCCGTTCCTCTCGTGCCTCTCGCTTTTGCTCCGCCATGTACTGCAGGTACTTGTCCAGGTCAGTCTCCATCAGCTTTTGTAATGCCTGCTGCATTACCGGGTCAGCACCCATGGACAGTCCGGTACTGGCCGGTTCCAGGCGAGTACTTTCAGAAACTCTGGGGTTGGGGTCCACACTGACATTCTCCTGCGTAACTGTTGATGCAGGGCCCTCAGGATGCACAACCTCTGTACGGTCAGGAGTCTCAGTCTCTGGTTCCCCTAGACTGTCAGATGGGCTGGTATCCACTTCAGCGGACACTCCCGGCTCCCGCAGTTGCTGGGTATCCCATCTGGACAAGTCTGCTATCAGGTCCCGTTTGTTCTTGCGGAGGATGCCAATGCCCCTCTCTTCGCAAAGATTTTCCAGGTCTGCTAGGCACATGTTCTGGTAGTTCCCGGACATTTCCATGCCAAATAAAATAAAACTTTTGGGGAGGGGTACTGGCTACACAGTTTCTCTGTATATATAAAAAATATATTGCCTTCCAGCTACACCAACAAATTAGTTCGTTTCTTGATAGCGCTAGCGCTATCTTAGATACTTTCAGCACAACACAGGTCCCAACCGCTGCCTAACACTGTCACAGGAGCCCTAGTGGCTGACCGCACTTAGCCTTCTAAACGGTGCCAGCGCACAGATCGTGCGAACTCTGGTCGCAGTCAATGCGCAGGAACCGTTAAGAATTAGCCGCAGACAACTCAGAAGGGAGCCTGTGAGACACGGGTGATTACAACTTCACCCACTGGTTCAGAGTAAACTGCCACCACCGCGGTTACCATGGGACCGTGGAGCCCACTAACTGACTAGTTCTGCGAATAAAACGGTTAAACACACGATATTCTGTCTAGCCAACAACAAACAAACAGTAGCGTATCTTCAGAGACCCGGGATCAGTCCTGTGTGTGCTGATAAGCAGAGTAGCGGACAGTGAATGACTTGGAGGAAGTCGTTTATTCACGCAATATAAATAATTAATATATACAGACAATTATTAAAATCACAATTATTAAAACAGTAATAGCCAGTATGAAATAAAAAGGAAGAAAATACTTATGGTTTGTGGAAATATGTCCTTGTGGGAAAATCATAAAGTTCTTGGTTTCAATCAGAGTTCAGCAGAATTCTTTGTTCCAGATTACAGAAGGGATGGCCAATCAAGATGGCCGCCCGCACATGTGTCCTTTGTCTCAGGGATTCATTCAAAGTTCAGCAAAATGGCCACCAGCCCTATGTCCTCTGAGCTGGCAGCAGGATGTTCTCATATGGATGGAATGGGAGGACTTGATGCCCTCCTGCTGGCCAGGTGCTTTTGATGAAGCTGGTTTGGGGGTGTGGCAATGCCGGCCCCTCTGAGTCACCCACCAATGACAGTTTATTCCCTCTGAGAGATTTTAGGGCTAAACTTATGAAATGCTGTAACTCCTGAACCATACACGTTATATTTAGGGGGGTAACAGCTTCAGACTTGTTGGAAAATACAGATTAATATGACATCAGACACGGCTAAGCCAGCGGGTCAGGCTCCTGAGAAGATTCATATCTCGATAACCGGACGGTCTATCCCAAGGAATTTCATATCAGCACGATGGCCAGATTTTACCGGACAAGACGATATGAATTTTATAGCTGTGCGACATACGGTTTTCGTATGCCGACAGGAAATCATATCACCCATGCTTTCCTTATGGCCCATGCTCGGTGCCGGATCGGCTGGCTTTCTATGGCCCCCCTGTGGAGCCAGTTTCCTGGTCCTTTTCATGGGGACATCTGCTGTAGGGGGAATGAGCTGGGCCCTGCAGGGAGTCCAGCCACGTGCGACATTCCGGAGGGGTGAGGGGACTGCTCTGGCTCACAGGGGAACATATCTCTGGATTTAAAATAACACAAAATGTCATTTTCGGATCGCTTGCACGACTGCTCAGATCCGACAGGGAGCGATCAGGAAAGCGACTGTGAATTCTCTAGATTCACCTGCGTTTCTCACGGCTATTCCGTGACAAGCACCGATCTATATTTTGACGATTTTTTTTTTAATAACAAAAGCAAAATTGTCTTTTACGAAAATCTGAACACTTCCCAGCATTGGGACGGCTTGATCTGGAATGCAGTCAGGGCGTGTACATCCATTAGAGGTCAGAAGTAGGGATGGATTCCACGGAAATTCCGATTTCTGTTGAAATCCGTTTTTCTAATTTATGTTTTAAAGTTTTTCGAAAGATTATTTTATTAGTTTTTTTTTAGTTTTTTAGTTTTGTTATTTTTTTTTCGCACTTTTTGCGAACTTCCGCTGTAAAAAAAATAGATCTGTTCCGTTTGTGCTGTAAAAATTGTCGTGAGAAAAAATATAGTTTTCTGCGTTGTTGCGCTTTTCACAATTTTTCACAGTAAAAATATACATTTTTGCGCTTTCGCTGTAAAAATATCTAGCTTTTGCAAAAACGTAAAAATACAAACCAATTTTTTTGCGAAAAATTTCTCAAAATTCAAAAATAGCATTTTTGATACGAAAATGACTTTGGCGAGCATTCACAAGTAACACTGCTCAAAAGCGCTATACAGACGTTATAAATACCTTAGACATGGAAAACAAAACACAAACAACAAAAAAACAGCAAGTGTGTCATCAGAGAATGCAAGAAATGAAAAGAAAATCGAGAAATGGAAATCGGAATAACGAATATCGGGAAAATGGAAAATCAGTCTTATGATTGGTCTAACATAACATCGGTGATCCGATTTTTGCAGAAAAAAAAATAGGCATTTTCTGATTGCTCCAATGCTTTCAAAGTTCTGCCATTGGGCTAAAATTACCCCAATCGGATTTCCATTTTCCGAATTGCAATCAGAAATGCGGAAATTTCCATTCCATGGAATCCGAAGGAGAACCCCTAGTGACAAGGTCCTGACCTTGATCCAGGTGGGTGACAGTTGTGCACCCCTCGTCCATTTCTTGGGTATTGCTATTATGTGGTAACGTTCTGTGTTGCGGCGGCAGAGCGGATCAGCTGGAGGGGCGATGAGGCGTGCAGAGTGTAATCATGGCTGCCGGCAGGTGAGGGTGTCGCAGACAAGCAGCGAGGAGTGATTGAGAGGCAGACGGGGCAGCCTGGAGGCTCAGCCTGTACATTGATTTAGCCTCAGCTGGGCACATCTAATCCTGCGCGCAGCAATGTGGGGAGGATGCCGGGTCACTCTTACTTTGATGTCAGGAGCCGCCCACCTCTCTCACAGTTCACAGCCAGGCAGAGCGCCTGATTGGCCAGCTGCCAGCCAGGGCACCACAGGTAACGTTCCTGGGATAATTAAACGGAGATCAATATTATAAAGGTCATCAGCGTATCACGGCGCTGCTCTCCTCTCTGCAAAGGCAGGATAAAAATAACTCGCCTTGAAGTCAAGCACTGAAAGAAAAAAACGATAGTGGTTTTCCAGCAAGTGCCTATTATACACTATTATTGCCAAGTTCCTACTACTGAACTATAACTAGAAATCAGAGTCCCTTATTTCCCCTAACACAAACCCCTCTACATAGGGCATCATTATATGGAAGCAGGACATTTGGGCACTCAGCAGCTAATGGACGATTTGGGCGCCCCACAGACGCTAATGCAAATATCATTGCCCAAAGCTGAAATTTGGAAACGCAATAAATATAATTTTGAAAATTACAACATCTTTTTGAATTTTTTTTTATCCTTTTGAAAACGATAATAGTTTTTGACATTTATAATGTTTTGTATTTACAGATTATTCATTTTCGAAAACTATAGTTTAAAAATGTATAATTTTTAACATTATAATGGGCAGCATGGTGGCATAGTGGGTAACACTCTCACCTTGCAGTGATGGGTCCCCGGTTCGAATCTCAGCCACCTCAAGCTCTGCAAGGAGTTTGTATAGTCTCCCCGTGTCTGCGTGGGTTTCCTCCGGGAACTCTGATTTTCTCCCACATCCCAAAAACATACAGATAAGTTAATTGGCTTCCCTCTAAAATTGGCCCTAGACCTTGGTACATGCATTACATGATACATACATAGACAGAAGACTATGGTAGAGATTAGATTGTGAACCCCTCTAAAGGGGCCCATACACCTAACGATTTTCCCGCCGATGTACAGCAGATTCGATCACTGTGATCGAATCTGCTGTGAAATGCGTTGCGCAAATGCTGACAGAACGATCGAACTCTGTCCGAAATCGATCGTTCCCGTCGATCGGAGAAGAAGACAGCGGAGACCGGGGGACTCGCGCCGGCCGGATCAGGTAATGTATGCGGTGGAGGGGGGGTGTGGCTTCATCAGCGGCAGCTTCACAGATTGTGATCGGTTTCATGCTGAAATCGATTCACAATCTGTTTACAGTAAAGGCAGCCATACAATCCCTCTCTTATCAGATTCGTTTAGAGAGGGATCTATCTGTTGGTCGATCTGATGGCAAATCGACCAGTGTATGGCCACCTTTAGGGACAGTTAGTGACAAGACAATATTTACTCTGTACAGCGATGTGGAAGATTAGGAAGGGGGGTTTTAGGGTTATGGGTCAGGAAGGTGGGTCTTTGGTTAGGTGTTACATGGGTTTTAGGGTTAGGTGTCAGGAAGGTGGGTCTTTGGTTAGGTGTTACATGGGTTTTAGGGTTAGGTGTCAGGAAGGTGGGTCTTTGGTTAGGTGTTACATGGGTTTTAGGGTTATGGGTCAGGAAGGTGGGTCTTTGGTTAGGTGTTACATGAGTTTTAGGGTTATGGGTCAGGAAGGTGGGTCTTTGGTTAGGTGTTACATGGGTTTTAGGGTTATGGGTCAGGAAGGTGGGTCTTTGGTTAGGTGTTACATGAGTTTTAGGGTTATGGGTCAGGAAGGTGGGTCTTTGGTTAGGTGTTACATTAGTTTTAGGGTTAGGCGTCAGGAAGGTGGGTCTTTGGTTAGGTGTTACATGGGTTTTAGGGTTAGGTGTCAGGAAGGTGGGTCTTTGGTTAGGTGTTACATGGGTTTTAGGGTTATGGGTCAGGAAGGTGGGTCTACTACCTACTGTGTAGGGAGCTATGTGAACATGTGATCTGTATAGTGCTGCAGAATGTGAACATGTGATCTGTGTAGTGCTGCAGAATGTGAACATGTGATCTGTATAGTGCTGCAGATTGTGAACATGTGATCTGTATAGTGCTGCAGAATGTGAACATGTGATCTGTATAGTGCTGCAGAAGGTGAACATATGATCTGTATAGTGCTACAGAATGTGAACATATGATCTGCATAGTGCTGCAGAAGGTGAACATATGATCTGTATGGTGCTGCAGAAGGTGAACATATGATCTGTATAGTGCTGCAGAATGTGAACATGTGATCTGTATAGTGCTAAAGAAGGTAAACATATGATCTGTATAGTGCTGCAGAATGTGAACATATGATCTGTATTTGCTGCAGAAGGTGAACATATGATCTGTATAGTGCTGCAGAATGTGAACATGTGATCTGTATAGTGCTGCAGAATGTGAACATGTGATCTGTATAGTGCTGCAGAAGGTGAACATATGATCTGTACAGTGCTGCAGTATGTGAACAGTATGTGAACATATGATCCGTATAGTGCTGCAGAATGTGAACATGTGATCTGTATAGTGCTGCAGTATGTGAACATATGATCCGTATAGTGCTGCAGAAGGTGAACATATGATCTGTATAGTGCTGCAGAAGGTGAACATATGATCTGTATAGTGCTGCAGAATGTGAACATGTGAACATGTGATGTGTATAGTGCTGCAGAATGTGAACATATAATCCGTATAGTGCTGCAGAAGGTGAACATATGATGTGTATAGTGCTATAAGTATGTATAGGCACCATATTTATTCAATAGCAAATACATAAAGAACGTTGTGTTTTGTATTATTTTACACTACATCTAACGCATTATGCACTAGCCCTATAGAAATATATCATTAGTGAGCTCAAGATGGGGGAGGGGGGAATCTAATTTTTTCTTTTTTTAATGATAAGTGATGCGTCTACCTACCTAATTACTTCTTTATTAGGAAAGTTGCTTGTTTCCCTGAGCAAAATGTAATTAAGTTTTGTTTATCCCTTGTATCTTTCTTATTTGCCCTCCAGGACGTAATTATTTTCATTGTAGTAAGAAGATGGTGGCCGAGCATTAGAAATAATTAGCGCAGATGGCAAAAAAAGAGGGGGGAAAAATCCCCGACATGTTTGATTGTAACTAAAAAAAATACAAAGGTTTCTTAACCAATAACCGAGT
Source organism: Hyperolius riggenbachi (assembly GCF_040937935.1). Lineage (NCBI taxonomy): Eukaryota > Metazoa > Chordata > Amphibia > Anura > Hyperoliidae > Hyperolius > Hyperolius riggenbachi. The sequence continues at coordinate 48,741,195 of NC_090649.1, read as the reverse complement.
ACATAGAGGTAGATCAGGCTTTCTATAAAGAATAGCTGTCACATGTAATGTTTGGGGGGTGCGGACATAGACCCCCCCCCCCCTTTACCCCCTGCACAGCTGACATGGGAAATAAAATGTTTGTAGTCACGGGTCTCTTACATGGGGAAACGCTTGCTGCATTCCATCACGCAGAATGTTAACCTTGTCATACCGCCAGCCGGGAACAAGCAGCACTTCCTCTGTGTTTGATGCTTAAATGGCAGCGTGTCATTATTAGAGAAAGTGCAAGCTGGGGAGATGTCGGTGGAAGCCGGCTTACGGGGGGCTCGTGTCAGACCGCCACAGAAGAATGAGCGGAGTGATACACTGATCCTGTTGTCAAGTGTCTGACACCTGCGACAATGTAGAAATATGGAAACGGAAGTGAGAGGGACATGGAGGCTTCCATTTTTATTTCTTTTTAAACAATACCAGTTCCCTGGCTGTCCTGCTGATCTCTTTGGCTGCAGTACTGTCTGACTCACACACCTGAAACGAGCATGCAACAAATACAGTCAGACTTCAGTCAAACATCTGATCTGCTTGCTTGTTCAGGGTCTATGGAGGTTAAAGTGGATCCAAGATAAACTTTTGCTTATTACATAATTGTGTTCCTTACATATTGTTTATAGGGCATTCCTCAAGCCAAATACTTTTTTGTTTTCTTTTAATAATCAAATTCCCTATAAACTAAACAAGCCTCGCCCACAGCTTTTCCAGGGCCTAGGCACGCTGAGACCCATGTAGCAAGGGCTTATGGGAGCTCAGTCTGGAGGAGGACGTTACTAGCCAGAGATTTCAAAGGCAGAGGGGAGGAGGAGAGGGGAGTGAAGTTTTTACAGGCTGAGGGCTGGAGATGCAGATCAGCTTGCCTGTGTGTAATGATGACAAGCAGAACATGGCTGCTCTCATTGTTTCACAGGAAGAAATAATTATCTACTGTTGAAGCTGTTAGCAGCCAGTGGTGCACATCACGAGCTTGTGATCACGAGTCGGTTTTCACGATTTAAAATCAGCCGACTTCAACGGTTAATAGCAAAGCCCCCTTTACATGCTAGAAACACCAAATTTGCAGGTTATGTTAAAGGGAAGGTTCAAGCAAAATAAAAAAATGAGTTTCACTTACCGGGGGCTTCTACCAGCCCCATGCAGCCATCCTGTGCCCTCGTAGTCACTCACTGCTGCTCCAGTCCCCCGCTGGCAGCTTCCTGACCTCGGAGGTCGGCGGGACGCATTGCGTACATTTTTACGCATTCCCGATAGTGCAGGAACATTAACGCATACATTTTTACGCGTTACTGGTTCAATACGTAAATTTTTACGCATTGAACCAGTAATGCGTAAAAATGTATGTGTTAATGTTCCTGCACTAGCAGGAATGCGTAAAAATGTACGCAATGCGTCCCGCCGACCTCCGAGGTCGGCAAGCTGCCAGCGGGGGACTGGAGCAGCAGTGAGTGACTACGAGGGCACAGGATGGCTGCATGGGGCTGGTAGAAGCCCCCGGTAAGTGAAACTCATTTTTTTATTTTGCTTGGACATTCCCTTTAAGAAGAACAGTGGGAACAAGGGGAATTTTATTTTCAAAAACACCTTATAGATTTTGAGAAAATCGATTTTAAAGTTTCAAAGAAAAAAAGTATACATTTAAAGAGACACTGAAGCGAAAAAAAAAAATGATGATATTATGATTTGTATGTGTAGCACAGCTAAGAAATAAAACATTAAGATCAGATACATCAGTCTAATTGTTTCCAGTACAGGAAGAGTTGAGAAACTCCAGTTGTTATCTCTATGCAAACAAGCCATTAAGCTCTCCGACTAAGTTGTGGAGAGGGCTGTTATCTGACTTTTATTATCTCAACTGTTACTGGACTATTTACTTTTCCTCTGGCAGAGGAGAGGTCATTACTTCACAGACTGCTCTGAAAGACTCATTTTGAATGCTGAGTGTTGTGTAATCTGCACATATTATAGAATAATGCAATGTTAGAAAAAACACTATATACCTGAAAATAAAAGTATGAGAATATTTTCTTTGCTGCTAATCTTCTAGTAATTATTCATAGTACACAACCAATTCACTATATCATATATTTTTTTTCGCTTCAGTGTCTCTTTAAATGCTGTAAATGACAGATAATGTAGCATATATAATCGTAGTGTAAATTTACATATATCAAAAGAAAGAGAAATTAATTTCCTGACGGGGTTTCCAGGGGTCCGTACGCAGTGTGTATGGACCCCCTGGAGACCCCTCCAGAGTCGTAGCCCTTTGGCCAGGGATCGCTATACAGCTGCAATATGGCTGTATAAAGATCCCTGGCATCTTTTCCTATTTTTTAAAACTTTTTTTTTTTTAGATTCAGAGTGTGGGAAATTAAAAAAAAATTATGTGGGGTCCCCCCTCCTGAGCATCTTTAACCCCTTGTCCCGCATGCAGGCTGGGATAGACAGAATACGGAGCCCTGGTCGACTGGGGCTTCGCACCCTGAGCTATACCAGCCCGCATGGTCCATGGTATAGAGGGGCTCCGGGGGAGAGGGGTGGGCAAGCCTCACCTCCGGTGCCTCAGGAGGAGGTGGGGCAATAACTCCCTGCCCCCCCCTCCCCGGGAGTCATTGCCCCCACCTCCTTCTGAGGCACCAGAGGTGAGGAAGAGCCCCTTGTCCATGGATTGGACAAGGGCTCTGGGGGAGAGGGGAAGGCTTGGCCGCCCCACCCCCCAGAGCAGCCCCATACCATGGACCTTGCTGGCTTTTATAGCTCAGGGTGCGAAGCCCCAGTTGGTCGGTGCTCCTCATTCTGGTTATCCCAGCCTGCATGGGGGACAAGAGGTTAAAAATGCTTGGGAGGGGGGACCCCACATCATTTTTAAAAAAAATGTCATGGTGGCATCTGGGAGACCCGTTTAAGAAGGGGACCCCAGATGCCCACCTCACTCCCAGGAGAATTGAGTATAGGGGTACAAAGTACTGTATTTCCACAAACGGTTAAAGTGGACCCAAATTGAAAATACAAGATTTCAGAAATGCAATCTATTATCTAAATTATAATAATAAATTAGCAGCCTTTTTTCAGCTGCATGATGACAAATATAAAATATTTTACATTTATCGGAGAAACCCCTCCCTTCCTTTCATATTGCCGGGACAGAATGCAGCAGACTGGTGGAGTAAGTGGTGTCTGGCAATGGAGGAATTGCTAATGGCTGCCACCTGTATAACCCTAGCTATGGAAAGAGATGGGTGAAAAGCATGCACTGAAATTCTCATAGGCTTGAAGGAGTGTTTAAGTGAAATATAAAGAGATCAGCGGTGCCCTATTTGTTCAGCCGAGGACCATGCTTCTGGCAATAGGTGTGATCCTCAGTAGGGTTGAAGATTGTACCTCATCATGTACCTCCTGCAGCATCAGGGTGGATGGAAAAAGATGCCATATGTGGGTGTGTAACAAGCTGTTCTGTAATTGAATGTTACCTAAAATTTCTTTTCCATGTCAATGTAAAAGTTGATTCAGGTAAGCACCTTTAATTTTTGCAAGCTTTAAAACTTTGAAATGGACCTGAACTCAGAACTTCATCTCTGCTCTAAAAGATCCTCAACAGCATAATATAACCTTTCAAGAAAAACATTTCTTTGTTACAGCTGATACAATTCATGCAATAAATCTGCAGTGTGTCTACTTCCTGCTTTCATGGAAGCAGACAAAGGTTTAACTTCTTGTGTTTACAAATTAGCTGAGGCAGCGGAGATACCTGAACTGACACAGCTGAGAGCTCAAATAACAACTTGTGATTACTTCCGGCTGAGGGGGAATTAGACAGGCTCTTCACTCTAAACACAAACAGGGCGGATTCATCTGCTTTTTCCTTGTGTTCTGTGCTAGAGTTCAGGTCCACTTTAAGGCTGCTTACACACAGGGACGTTACAGGCGCACGTTAGTGCGCCTGTAACGCTCCCCCAACGCACAGCAATGTAACACAAGTGGGCTGTTCACACTGCCCACGTTGCGTTACATGTAACGCTGCACGTTCTCCGGAAAGTGCAGCATGCTACGGCGTTAGAGCGGCTATAGCCGCGTTAGACTGTTTGCACATGCTCAGTAGGGGGCAGAGAGGAGGCGGGGAGATGCAGCTACAGTAGCCGCGCACGTGGCTACTTAATATTCACTGCACTGGCGGCCGCTGATTGGCCGGCGGGACCACGTGATGCGGAGTGTCTCGCTCCGCAACACGTGGTCCCGCCGGCCAATCAGCGCCACTCTGGGAGACCTTATAGGGATAGAGCCGCCTAACGCGGCTCACTCTACCGTCCTCTCTTGCAGCACCATACGTTGTGTTAGGTGCACGTTATGCGACCTTAACGTGGCACCTAATGCAACGTCTTGGTGTGCAAGTAGCCTTAAGGAATACTTGTAACGTAAAAAAGAGCCCCTGGAGGGTAGTTACCTTCGCGAGGGGGAAGACTCTGGATCCTATTGAGGCTTCCTCTGTCCTCCTCCGTCCCACAGTGGTCATGCTGGACCCCCCCGAACGGCGGTCATGTAAATATTTCCCTCCAGGGCAGGAGCATTAGCGGCTCTCGGCTCAGGATTAGGTGGAAATAGCAGATCCCAGTTGGGTCCACGTTACTGCAACCCGATTGGGATTGGCTATTACCGCCTTAGCCCATCGGGGAGCTGCTGCTGCGCCTGCGGTGGAGCTGATGAAGGTAAATACTGCAGGTGCTACTGCGCCACAGCCTGACAGATTGTCGGCTTCGGAAGGGCCCAGCGAGACCACCGCGGGACGGGGAAAGCTTTGAGGATCCAGAGGCTTCCCCTCCTGAGGTAAGTACCCTCCAGCATTTTTTTTTCAATTACAGATGCTCTTTAAATGAAAAAAAAAATGTATATCTTATTTGGGGCTTCTTCCAGCCCCCTGGACTCGTCCTGTGCCCATGACATCCTCCTGGTTCCCTCCAGCCAGCAGTGTGCGAGCCACCCTCACTCTGATCATGCTCCTGCGGCCGGGAGCATTCTGTGCGGGCGCAGTTGCGATTTCCACATACTGAGCATGCGCAGAATGATCGCAGGAGCATGATCAGAGTGAAAGCAGCTCGAGGCCATGCATGCGCAGTAGCAACTGGCCAGCTTTGCCGGGGTCGCCGCTGCTGGCTGGAGGGGACCAGGAGGGTGTCGTGGGCCCAGGACGAGTTCAGGGAGTTGAAAGAAGCCCCAGGTAAGTTAAAATCATTTATTTATTTTTCTACTTGAGTTTTCCTTTAACCATTTATGCCGCCCAGACGTGATCCTCACGTCCAAGCGACTGCTGCAGTGATGTTGCACGCTCCCGCGGGCGATCACGGGTGCGCCCCCGTGCCACCACCCTGTAGCCTGGCGATCAATGACTGGGAACATGTTTCCCGTTTATCGATCCATGTCCCCGGCAGAAAAACCGACGGCCTCTTATCAGAGGCTGCGGTCTTTCTGAAAAAAATAATAATAAAAGTTTCCCGTTCTCTTCTCGCTTCCTGGAAGCAACCCCCCCCCCCCCAAAAAAAAAAATATACTCAATGTGGCCATCTTGTGGCCAAATAGTAAAACTACATCTACATACATTTTTCATTACATAAAACACATTTTATTACATTCAAAATTAACTGTTTATTTCCCACACCAAAAATTACCCCAACACATTTTTAATGGAAAAAAAAAATTACAATAAAAAACAAAACAAAAATCCATAAAATAGTTACCTAAGGGTCTGAACTTTTTAAATATGCATCTGAAGAAGGTATATTATGAACTTTTTTTAAAATTATAAGCTTGTAAATAGTGATGGACGCAAAACTGAAAAAAATGCACCTTTATTTCCAAATAAAATATTGGCGCCATACATTGTGATAGGGACAAAATTTAAATGGCGTAATAACCTAGACAAATGGGCAAATAAAATACATAGGTTTTAGTTATGGTAGAATGTATTAATTTAAAGCTATAATGGCCGAAAATTGAGAAATAATGATTTTTATTGCATTTTTTTTCTTAATATTCCTGTGAAAATGCATTTAGAAAAAAATAATTCTTAGCAAAATGTACCACCCAAAGAAAGTCCAATTAGTAACGGAAAAAACAAGATAAAGATCAATTCATTGTGATAAGTAGTGATAAAGTTATTAGGGAATGAATGGGAGGTGAAAATTGCTTTGTTGCATAAGGTGAAAAATCCCTGCGGGCTGAAATGGTTAACGTGTACTTGTAGGGAAGGAAATGGGCAAAGTTTGATACTTCGCGTCAGCTCCCTCTGCACTCCAGCGTGCGGTTCACTGGTCATGCTGACGTCATCTGGACTGTACAGCGCAGGTGTAGTAGTTCTGCGCTTGCACTGTACAGTCCAGATTGACGTCAGCGTGACTCTGGGAGCCGCTCGCGCAGGCGCAGTAGGAATCCTGCGATGGAGGGGGCCCAGGATCACCAGCGTGGAGCAAAGCTGTGGTGTGGGCACAGAACGGCAGGCAGGGGCTGTAGGAAGCCCTAGGTAAGTGGATTTTTTATTTTTAGTCTGCTCGGATGTGTCCTTTAAAGAGAGCCTGAGGTGGGGACAGAAAATTCAAAAGTAATGTGCTACCTGATCCGGATCAGGTAGCCACCGTCTCTGCCGCTCTCCGATGCTCCTGTGCCCTGCAACAATTTACTTTCACTTTCGTGACCTCTGGGGTCAAAACGCTAGAAGGAGAGCGAGATGCTCTCCCAGCGTGCAGGGAGCGGCAGGGGCGTGGCCAGAGAGACAGAGCTGCCCAATGGCAGCTGTGGAAAGCCTGCAGTGGGCATTTCGAGCAGGGATTCCTGCTCCTCCTTTCCCCTTGACACAATTATAGTCGCCAATTTTGGGGGGTGATGGAGTGTGGGGGGGGGGAGAGCAGAGGGCGGCATGGGCGGGACACAGAAGCATATCTCCGACTCCCATCTAACCCGCCACACCGCCTCTGGTTCTCTTTAAAGGGAATCTGAAGTGAAAATAAACTTATGATATAATGATTTGTATGTGTAGTACTGCTAAGAAACAGAACATTATTAGCACAATATGATTTTCATATTGTGTCCCGGTACAGGAGGAGTTAAGAAACTTTAGTTGTTATCTATGCAAAAGAGCTTCTGTGAGCTGGACTTTATAAAGTCATGGGCAGCACTGTCTATTGAAGCTCTTATCTATACTGTCTCTCACTGTTTATGGATTTTCTGCAGAGAAAAGTTCAAAGGGTCACTGGCCTGCTCTGTGAAATCATTTAAAATGCTGAGTGTAGCGTGGAAACTGAAGTTATTAGAGAATAATGCAATGTTATCAAATAAGCTATATACCTAAAAAATATGACATTATTTTCTTTGCTACTAATGTTCTAGTAATTATCCGTACTATACAACCAATTCATTATATCATGAGGTGTTTTTTTTTTCGCTTCAGTGTCACTTTAAGCTGCATATTCACTATAGATAAAACAGTTTTCAGGTATCTTTACCTCTTTTACATAAAGTGTTGCCTGTTTTAAGGGGTACATACACCTCTCCACTGATCGACCATTCAATTTGATAAATTTTATCAAATCTGATGAAAATCTGTGCCGCTAAGAGCATGCCTGTTCACCGAAATTGGTTGTATGTATTGATTGGACATGCTGCAAGATGTCAGGCCATTGTGGTCTGTCAGGTGTGTAGCAGTAACAGCGAGCGATATTGAGACAGGCGACAAAACCCCCAGCGCTGTTCCCCCAGTGTATCAATGTGCCCCCTGCATGGGCATTTATACATTGCCTGTCCTATGCCACCCACCACATGGTGCCCATCTGTCCTCAGTATTTTCTTCTTCCATTTGCAGCTCACAAGCCGCGTTGGTATAGCGCGTGGCACATGTGGGACATCACATGTGCTAAACGCCGGCGTGTGAAGTTCAAATGGAGGACAGATGGGCACCGCGCGGTAGGGGATGTAAAAATGCACACATGTGGCTACATGGGACTGGTAATGTATAAATGCACACATGGTGGGTACATATACATAGTTGGGTAGGGGGGCAGTGGCAGCAAATGTGGTGGACTCGGACAATTTCCGAGAGATTTCATGCTGAAATTGATCGAGAATTGACCTGCGGTGTAAGTAACAGGGATACAGAGAAGAATAAAAATGTCTAAAAAGTTTAACATTTGTGGAGGCAGTGGTGGACTTACCTCCTCTAAACAGACACAAGATATGCCAACAAAGTTTAGCAGAACAAATTTATTTACATACTCCGGGGGAAATTGTAACGCGTTTCGCAGGTATGATCCCGCTTCATCAGGCAATAGGTAGGAGTAGGTACAGTGCAGGTCTGTAGCTGGGCCAAGCGTCTCTGCCTCTGTTTACCTACCCCCACCTATTTCCTGATGAAGCAGGGTCATACCTGCGAAACGCGTTGCATTTCCCCCTGTAGTATGTAAATAAATTTGTACTGCTAAACTTTGTTGGCATATCTTGTGTCTGTTTGGAGGAGGTAAGTCCACCACTGCCTTCACAAATTTTAATCTTTTTAGACATTTTTATTCTTTTGGCGCCTCTGTACCCCTGTTACATTGTTCATTGTCCTTGGTGGAGGGGTGTCATCCCCTTTTTACCTGATATACAGAGAGCGACTTCTTCATCCTGAGTGGGGTCAGGTCTAATCTCCCCACCTGCTGTTACAGTGGTTGCCTTTGAGGTACCCCTGCTTTGTGAGTATATTTGTATTTACTCTACCAACTTCATCCCATATCACAAGTACATACTACACTATATTTGGCTCTTGGTGTCCCTATCTTTATTCTCTTTGCGGTGTATGGGCAGCCGACAGATCTATCGCTGATCAGATTCTATTAGAGAGAGACTTGTCTCGTGGTCGAATCTGACCATCATTGCTAGATGTATGGCTACCTTTACTATCATACATCTTGTTTTATGTTATGTAATAATAATGCACACTTGTTTATCACCTCTCCTTTGTTCTCTTGCAGTCAGATTTGCCATACTACTTCTGCAGCCTGTGGTCTCGCAATTCCAGCTGGCCTTCCGGACATCCGCCATTAGATGGCGACAACGTCACAGTAGAGAGAGGTCGGACCCTCCTCCTGGATACCAGCACCAGCCGCCTCAACCTGCTGCATATCAAAGGTTTATTTCCCCTGTTTTATGATGTTGCTGCGAGAGGTATAACCTTTTTCCCCGGCTCAGCTTGCTGATCCTGTTGCGGGGATTTTCGGCAGATGCAGCCTATTTTGCATGGCTAGATATCCTGTCCTGTTTATGAATAATAACATGTATTTGGTAGTACACCCACGCCGGCTCAGAGATCCACGCTATCTGCGGGAAAACATCCTTACGTGACTGAGGAGCAAATCATCTACGTAGGGAAGGTACAGATGGAAAGCCCAAACTTAGGTTCAAAATAAGAGCCTGACCTAAAGAGAGGAAAGCTTCTGGATCCTAATGAGGCTCGCGAGGGAGGCTTCAATAGGTTCCTGAGGCTCAGCAGGAAAAAATGGCGCACGCAGCAAGTGGACTAATTGGGGCGTCAATACAAAATTGGCTATCTTTGGGCGCCAGAGCGGAAATTTGGGCACCCAATATATAGCGGGCACTGATACAACACCCGCTATATATCAGGCATCACAGGCGCCCAAATCCCGCTATTTTGTATTGCCCCTATGTTGGCAGTGACCATAAGTGCACTTGATGCGTGAAGTTTTGTCCTGCTCCGCTCCACCGTGCCTCTCTTGCTCCTTTCCCCTGAGCAGCTCCCTTGTCCCGCAGAGTCCGTTCCCGCAGCAGACTTCAAGCAGCCACCTCCATCCTCCAGCTCACGGGGCTGATGGGACAGGAAGAGGAGAAGGGAGGCTGAGACTGCGCCTCTGCCGCTGCTGAGTCTAACCAAAACATGGATGAACGGAGGCTGTCTGAGCTCTGCTGCGGGGACGGACTCTGCGGGAGGAGTAGGGAGCTCCGGTCAATCATGGGGCTGATGGGACAGACAGGAAGAGGAGGAGGGAGGCTGAGACCGCGCCTCTGCAGCTGCTGAGTCTACCCAACACATGGATGAATGGAGGCTGTCTGAGCTCTGCTGCGGGGACAGACTCTGCGGGAGGAGTAGGGAGCTCCGGTCAATCGAGAGAGGCATGGGGGAGGGGGATAGGGGTGGATGTGAGGAAGTTTAGCTTTAACTACCATAGTAAAATATTGTTATTTAAAGAAAACCGGTAACTAAAAAAAGTTCCCCTGGGGGGTACTCACCTCAGTAGGGGGAACCCTCCGGGACCTATCGAGGCTTCCCCCATCCTCCTGTGTCCCACGGCGGTCTCGCTGTGCCCCTCCAAACAGCGGGGATGTAAATATTTACCTTTCTGGCTCCAGCGCAGGTGCAGTATCGGCTCTCCGCTCGGAGATAGGCGGAAATAGCCGATCGCTGTCGGGCAGCTGTACTGCGCAGGTGCAAGTCTCCTGCACCTGCGTAGTAGAGCAGACCCGACAGAGATCGGCTATTTCTGCCTATCTCCGTTCTGAGAGTCACAACAGCGCCACCCGCTGGAGCCAGGGAAGGTAAATATAGCAAGCCTTGTCGGGGGAGGATTGCGGGATGCTTCAGCTACAGGGGAGCCAGCGCTGAACTGCCTGCAGCTACAGGAGTGGGGGAAGCCTCATTGGGACCCTGAGGCTTCCCCCTACCGAGGTGAGTACGCCCCAGGGGAACTTTTTTTTTGGTTACAGAGTCACTTTAATAACAATATTTTATGTTTTGTAGTAAAATATCGGTATTTCATAACTATATTATACTAACTACGTTACTCTGCGCCTTTTTTCCGTGTGCTTTTATTTATGGTACGCCCCGAGGCTTCCCTCTCTCTTCAGGTAAGTATCTCATTTTGTAGCTGAGCCAAAGCCCGGGTACACTTTAAAGAAGACTATAAATAAAGACGCCTGCCGCATGAATCTGAACCACCTTCTGAGGCTTTGTTCACACCGGAGGGCGCGGCTTGTCAGGCAGCTCAGCCTCTTGACCGCGAGTGTCTTTTGAATGCAATTAACCCTCCTGGTGGTCTAATAAATTCCGCCAGGAGGCAGCGCAGCAGTTTTTTTTTTCTTTGTTTTAAATCATGTAGCGAGCCCAGGGCCTTCGGCGATCTCCGATCAGGAAATCCCGTTTAAAGAACGGGATTTCCTGGAGGGCTTCCCCCGTCGCCATGGCGACGGGGCGGGATGACGTCGTGACGTCTTTGGGAGTCACGATCCACCCCTCAGCGCTACCTGGCACTGATTGGCCAGGCAGCGCACGGGGTCTGGGGGGGGGCGCGCGGCGTGACGGATAGCGGCGATCGAGCGCAGGGCGGCGGCGATCGGTGTGCTGACGCAGCTAGCAAAGTGCTAGCTGCGTGCAGCGAAAAAAAAATTAAGCAAATCGGCCCAGCAGGGCCTGAGAAAACCTCCTTCGCGGCTTACCCCGAACTAAGTTCGGGGTTACCGCCAGGAAGGTTAAAGAAAACCTTGATTGGAAAAAAAAATCATGATATAATGAATTGTATGTATAGCATGGTGTCACAGGAGCCCTAGTGGCTGACCGCACTTAGCCTTCTAAACGGTGCCAGCGCACAGATCGTGCGAACTCTGGTCGCAGTCAATGTGCAGGAACCGTTAAGAATTAGCCGCAGACAACTCAGAAGGGAGCCTGTGAGACACGGGTAATTACAACGTACACACGATTCCACGGTATCTGCCACCACCACTGGTATGGGCCAGTGGACCCGATTTACTGACTGACTAGTCCTGCGAATAAAACGGTTAAACACACGGTATTCTGTCTAGCCAACAACAAACAAACAGTAGCGTATCTTCAGAGACCCGGGATCAGTTCTGTGTGTGCTGATAAGCAGGGTAGCGGAACAGTGAATGACTTGGAGGAAGTCTTTTATTCACAGCAATATAAATAATTAATATATACAGACAATTATTAAAATCAACAATTATTAAAACAGTAATAGCCAGTATAAAAAATAAAAGAAGGGAGAAAAATACTTAGTTCCTGGAAAGATGTCCTTTAGTGGGAAAACTTGTAAAGTTCTTGGTTTCAATCAAAGTTCAGAGTTCAGACCAGGTGGATGCCAGCATATCCTCAAGCTGGCACAGATGAGTTCAATATGTTTCAGGGTGGAGGACACTGAGTTTGGGTCCTCTGCCATTCTTATGCCCCTGATTCAGTAGGAGGGAGTGAGGGCGGGCCCACACACCCCCTTAGAACATGAGATGAGTCCTCCCCTTGTCCTGGGAACCATAAATCATACCTTAACCATATATGGGCTCTATCTCACAGAACCGTACAGGTCAGGGCAGATTTACTAATATTTTCAGGTCTGCCTCGATGTACCCAGCAGCCTGATACCAAATATGAGGGGTGGGACCCTTGTGGTATCAGCAGGGCACTTTCGAACTGCCTAACTGGCAGTCTTTCCCTCAGAAGGTTCTGAAATGTTCTCAGAACCAACGCCAGATAGGGCCAAGCATGCTCTGTTAGTTTGGAGGGTCTGCCAGCCTGGCAACACAGAAAATATGATACATATAGCAGTTTATGGAATATGAGATACCCCTGGGATTGATAGCAGGTCATTCCCAGGCAAAGGCTCTTTGAAGTTTGGGGCAGCTAGCTAGGTGTCAGCTCCCCTGCTGGGAGGGAGCCAGAGGGTCTGGCTTTTCTCCCAACTAGATTGCTTCTGTCATGGTCTATACCTGATGGATGGGCCATCAGCACAGCTTGAAGCCAGGGACTCTCTGGGCCCAGGCTCATTAGCATATCAAAAGAGCCATCCAGCAGTTGGGCTGGTGCTATCTCTCTGTTGAAAAAAAGACTTCAGCTGCCCCTACACACTCAACCCAGATTGTATCGATTTGAAGCGCAATCGATGCAGAGAATCGAGTGCGATCGCTTTTCTTCACCAGCGGTTACATGACGCGCCTGCGGCCCCGCAACCGTCCGTGACACATGGATAAAGAATAGAACATTAGTAGCAAAAAAAGAAGTCTCATATTTGTATTTTCAGTTATATAACTTTTTTATGTAACATTCGGTCAAAGTTGCAGTTTATAAACCACACTGTGTCTTTTAAGCTGTAAAACAAAGCAGAAATAATGGCCATTTGAATTCTCCTGCAATAAAACCTTATCTCAAGCTGCCTCTCACTGTGTCTTGGCTGTTTAAGTGCTTTAGAAAACAGGACTGCCTTCGACCCAGTGGGTCAAAAGGTCACAGAAGCTCTTTTGCATAGATAACGGAAGTTTTTTGTTGTTGTTTTTTTTTAACTCTTCCTGAACTGGAAAACAATATGAGACTTTTCTTTGCCACAAATGTTCTATTTTTTAGACATGCATACAATTCATTATATCATAAGTTTATTTTTGCTACAGGTTTGCTTCGGGATGCAGCTAAATGACATTGTTTACAACCCCACTCACGATAGCTTTTGGCACAGGAGTTACATGGTGGTTAAAAAAAAAAAAATCACGGCAAAGTCGCAACTGAGCATGGCTTCTGAGCAGTATTGAGATGTGACCACATAACCTGCCTCTCCAACACCAATCCTATGTGAGTGCCTGGCCAGTGCGGTCACTCCTGAGGAAAAGTGGCCTTAAAAGGGTTCCCCGGGGGATGTTCAAAATAAAAACAGACACTTACCTGGGGCTTCTATCAGCCCCCTGTAGCTGTAATTTCCCATCCCGGCCTCCAACGATCCGCTGTTCCTGCCGCTTTTTAATTTCAACCCCCCCCCCCCTGTGAGTTTAGGTGGACGGCCTTTTCTTGGTAGGTTTACAGTTGTGCCATACTCCTTCCATTTCTGAATGATTGCTTGAACAGTGCTCCGTGGGATGTTCAAGGCTTTGGAAATCTTTTTGTAGCCTAAGCCTGCTATAAATTTCTCAATAACTTTATCCCCGACCTGTCTGGTGTGTTCTTTGGACTTCACGGTGTTGTTGCTCCCAATATTCTCTTAGACAACCTCTGAGGCCGTCACAGAGCAGCTGTATTTGTACTGACATTAGATTACACACAGGTGCACTCTATTTAGTCATTAGCACTCATCAGGCAATGTCTATAGGCAACTGACTGCACTCAGATCAAAGGGGGCTGAATAAATACGCACACCCCACTTTGCAGTTATTTATTTGTAAAAAATGTTTGGAATCATGTATGATTTTCGTTCCACTTCTCATGTGTACACCACTTTGTGTTGGTCTTTCATGTGGAATTCCAATAAATTGATTCATGTTTGTGGCAGTAATATGACAAAATGTGGAAAACTTCAAGGGGGCTGAATACTTTTGCAAACCACTATAACAGCTATTTCCAACTGCCAAGGACGCAGTAGCTCCCCCTGTGCATATATATATATCTTTTAGCCCAGTGTTTCTCAACATTTTTTTGGTATGTACCTCTTTTGAAACCCTTTACTCACCATGTACCCCCAGCATAGTAAACATTATCACAAGTACACCTTGACATATATACAGTATATTTAATTGCAGGACATGATAATAGGTTCTAAACAATTTCCAAGCATTTACTATTGCTTTTAATTAGCTAAAACACTAATATGGTGTTGCTTAAATAAGATTTATCATTTTCTAAAACTCTAAATGTGTTGTCTGAAGCGAGAATAAATCTCGCTTCAGCTCTTATATATAGCAGGGGCATGTGTGCCCCTGCTAAAACGCCGCTATCCCACGGCTAAACGGGGGTCCCTGATCCCACAAATCCCCTCGGTACAGCCGGGGAGCGCTTCCTGGTTGGGGCAGGGCTAACGGCTGCAGTCCTGCCTCCCGCGCGTCTGTCAGCGCGTATCTCCGCCTCTCCCCCGCCCCTCTCAGTCTTCCTTCGCTGAGAGGGGCGAGGGAGAGGCGGCGATGCGCTACTGATAGACGGCGCTGAGAGGCAGGGCTGCAGCCATTAGCCCTGCCTCCAGCAGCAGCAAAATCTACGACCAAGTTGGTCGTAGATTTTGCAGGGGTGGGTTTGGGGGTGAAGGGACCCCCGTTTAGCCGCGGGATAGCGGCGGTTAAGCAGGGGCACACATGCCCCTGCTATATATAAGCTCTGAAGCGAGATTTATTCTCGCTTCAGAGTCTCTTTAAGTATATTAAGCCCGAGTACCCCATGGAAATATCAGAAGTACCCCCTGAGGTACGCGTACCACACATTGAGAACCTAGGCTTTAGCCTATCACATAAGTACTGGGTTTGCTTATAGATAATAGTAGTTGGTGCTATTTGTTTTTTGTTTTTTTTTTCTCTTCCTTGTCCGTCAGCAGTAAAGATGCTGACCTGTAGGCTCACAGGGGATCAAACAACATGAACAAATTACACAGCAATGTTCTATGTTTCTATGCTTTAACTTTTCACTATGCAATGGATTGATAAATTTTTTCCTTACAACTATATTTCGGTAAACGTCCTCTTTTGGTTAACATTGGATAAAAAAGAAAAAAACGGTCCGTAATGGAACAGACACTAACAGAGGTGAACAGATCCTATGTTAAGCAATGGGATCCGTTTACATTTCTCCATTCGAACGGATAGGTTTGGTCCATTCCGCCAAACAGCGCACGAGTTTAGGTCTGCAGCGATTTTTCTAGACGGACGGATGCATCGCATTGACTGCACGCTACCGGAATGAAGGGTCATGGATCAAAAACTGATCAGTTCCACAAATCAACTTTTACATGGATCAGTTTTCCATCCATGCCAGTGTGAGCCGGGCCTTTAGGGTTAAATTACCAAGACATTTCTGGCATTCACATCATAGGAGACCTTGCAAACTTTGCATGCATTATCATTATCTGATAATTGTGGTGAAACCCCTCCCACAGTGTGATGTCATGACCATGGTTCTGACAGTTTCCTCATTGTGAACCTCATTGCATTGTGGGAAATAACAGGTTTTTTTTTTATTCCAAGCAAGCTGCGTCTGTCTCCCTCTGTGCATGGAGCTCTCAGTAACAAACATTCTGTGCAGATCTCGTGGCAGGACTAAAGATGTCACCACCAGCGATACACTTCAGAATATAAATCCGGAAGAGGAAAGATTTTACAATGGGCAAACACTGACTAAATAGTCTATAAATTAATAATTTTATTCATTGTTATTTTCACTACAGGGCCTCCTTAAAGTGAACCTAAACCGAATGAAGGAAAAAGAGTTTCTCTTACCTGGTGCTTCTATCAGCCCTCTGCAGCTGTCCTGCCCTGCGCCGGTCCTCGACTGGGAGCAAATAGTATAGTTCAAAACGCTCAAACCCCCTACCAATTCAGCCAGTGGGTGCAGGATCAAGGAAGCCAAGCCAGTTCACAGACCAGTAGAGAAGGATCCGCAAGCCAATCAATGGTAGAAAAAATGCTGGTGCTTTTTATTCAGAAATTCCACATGGTATAATGCAGTAAAATCACATCGTTCAACTGACGCGTATCGGGCTTACAATCTGCCCTTAGTCATAGTTAAAAGTGAACCTGCAAGGGGAAGGCTTTAAGTAGGTGGGAGGGAAAGGAAACTCCACCCTATACCTCTACAAGCCATCCCCTTAAAGGAAACAACTGGGAGTCGGCGGGCCACTGCGCCTGCGCTGCCCTCGCCACGGATAGCTTCGCTCGCATTCTCGCATGTGCAGGACGCTACTGTGGACGGCAATGCGAGTGAAGCATTCTGGTTTAGGTTCACTTCAACCTCCTTGGCGGTAACCCCGAGCTAGGGTCGGGGCGGAAAACTGCAGCTCAGAGCGCTAATCCCGACCTCTGCTCGGGGTAGCCGCCGGAGGCTGAATGCAGAGCAATGCGAGCAGCGAGAGCGTTTCTACATACCTCCCAGGGGATCCCAACGTCAGACGCCATTCTTCTTCCGTCCTCCGGGGCTCTGCTACCTCCTGGTGAGATTGCCGGCTGTTGTCATGACGACAGCCGGCAATCTCACTTTAGAGTTGCAGCGCCACCTGGAGGATGGAGGCATAACTGCAGCGCTGGAGCCAGGGAGGTGAGTGATTACTGGGGCTGTGTACATCGCCCTGGCACCATGACTTTTTCCAGGTTTTAGGCTACGTTTCCACTGTAGCGTGACATTTTCACCTGCAAAAAATCGTATAAGATTTTTCTGATTGGTGAAAATTGGCATGTAAATTTTTAGGCGTTTTTATGTGAATTTTTTCGTACTTTAAATAAATATCCAAACAAGAACCTCTGGCCTCAGCATTCACACACTACAGAAGCTGCTTACCTGTATCTGTGGGATTTCAGGCCACTGCAATCACTGCCTCATGATTGGCTGACTAGATGACTACAGGAATAAGCAGGTTTCTGGTGTATTTCTCAGGTGCTTGGTGGTTATTATTATTATTTATTGTATTTATACAGCGCCAACATATTACGGAGCACTGTACAATATACAGTATAGTGATACATACAATGTAAACAAGAGATGACAGACAGAGAGGTAGCACACAGTCATACAACATAGTACAAGGTTATAAATGCAAACAGCGGATAAGATGCATGAACATGTGATTTAACAGAGACCCAGCAATTCAAGTTGGAGTTAGTCCAGAGGAGGCCAGACAGTAGGGCATTGCAGTAGTCAAGGTGGGAGATGATGAGGTTGGTGGTTTGTAGAGCAGGAATAATGATGCTGATAGGAATGCTGCAGTGTGTGTGTGTGTAGGGTGATGGCTGCATCATCTGATGCTGTTAGGAATGCTGCAATATGTGTGTGTAGGGCGATGGCTGCATCACCGGAGGGGCTATCGGGGAATACGGATGAGGAGGAAGATAATGCGTTTTCAATACCAGCCGTCACCGGGATGGATCGGCGGGTGACTCTGTGACAGTGTCGCCTTGTGATGAATTGTCCCGGGCTGAGTTCAATACTTTGCTAAGTAAAGCATGTCCCCCCAATATATCACCTGACACCGGTGCCCATTCTCACACCTCTGCTCTGTTCCGATGATTTACATGACCCTCGACGCCATATCTGAGTTCCGAGAACCGTCCTGCTGTCCCCAGCACCTCAGACAGGCTTATTCCAGCCCGTGACAGACGCCCGAGGGGACCTCATCCACAATTCATTTACTCTGCAGCTAAACAGTTAAGAACGACCAGCAAATAATCCTCGTCCCTTATAGGAAACCCTAGGAAGCGCTGTCTGACAAATGACATCACCTTACACCCCAATTTCACCCATTATTCACATTTCCTGACTGTAAAGCAGTGATGAGCAAAAAATGCTGTTATTCTTTCGCATTCATTTTCCCAAAAATAATGTTAAAATTGACTTTCGAGCGGAAACAATGTCTTTGTAATACATTCAGGATTTTTCAAATTTTTTGTGATTTTTACCCTTAAAGTGAACCAGAGGTGAAAATAAACTGATGAGATAAACAATTGTATTTATCCTCCTACTCCCAAAAATGACTTTTTTAGACATACCAGGATTTTATTTTATAATTAAACATGTAGAAAGTACATTGAATGTTTTGTTGTCTCTGCTCAGTTACAGTCTCTTAAGTGTCCCTAAATGAAAATACATGAACTATATTGACCCTTTTCTCTCTCCCTCTGCTCTCAGAAATATGTAGAAAATGTAATATGTAGAAATTATGTAGAAAAATGAAATATGTAGAAAAAATTGCTTATCAGTAATGTGATGTTTACTATATTCCTGACAAGCTCCTGACAAGATAGAAGCGGTCACTTCCATCCTTAAAAATTAACTCTTTCAGGCAGCAAAATAAAACAAGTAAAACACCCTGGTTATTAATATGTTTAGTACTGTACATACACATGTTTACCTCATCATGTCACATGTTGCCTCGGGTACACTTTAAAGGATACCTGAAGTGACATGTGACATGATGAGATAGACATGCGTATGTACAGTGCCTAGCACACAAATAACTATGCTGTGTTCCTTTTTTTCTTTCTCTGCCTGAAAGAGCTAAACATCAGCTATGTAAGTGGCTGACTCAGTCCTGACTCAGACAGGAAGTGACTACAGTGTGACCCTCACTGACAAGAAATTCCAACTATAAAACCCTTTCCTAGCAGAAATTGGCTTCTGAGAGCAGGAAAGAGCTAAAAAGGGGCAATAGTTCATACATTTTTGCTCTGGCATACTTCAATGAATGTGTCATTGAGCAAAAACAATAAAACAGTTAAAACTTAAAAAGTAGATTTAAACATAAAATAAAACTGTGGAATATCTTACAAAGTCATTTTTAGGAGAAGGAAGATGGATACAATTGTTTATTTCATTAGTTTATTTTCACTTCGGGTGTCCTTTAAGAAGTAAGTTGCTCTTAAAGAAAACCTGAACTGAAAAAAGTTCCCCTGGGGGGTACTCACCTCAGTAGGGGGAAGCCTCTGTATCCTATCGAGGCTTCCCTCGTCCTCCTGTGTCCCACGGCGGTCTCGCTGCAGCCCCCGAAACGCACAGGCGACAAATCCGACAGCCTGTGCAATATTTACCTCTTCTGGCTCCAGCCGGGGCGCTGTTGCGGCTCTTCTGACGGAGATAGGCGAAAATAGCCGATCTCCTGCGCATTAGAGTGGCCTAACGGAGATCAGCTATTTCCACCTATCTCCGTGGGAAGAGCGGATACTGTGCCTGCGCTGGAGCCAAAAGGTAAATATTTACATCGCCGCCGCTCCGGGAGGATTTTCGCCGCCGTCGTGGGACCGAGGAGGACTGGGGAAGCCTCGATAGGATCCGGAGGCTTCCCCCACCCGAGGTGAGTACCCCCCAGGGGAGGTTTTTTCATTACAGATTTTCTTTAAAGGGAAGGTCAGAGGAGTAAAAAAAAATCCACTTACCTGGGGCTTCCTCCAGCCCCTGGCAGCCGTCCTGTGCCCTCACCGCAGCTCCGGTGGCTCCCGGTCCCCTCCGGTGCAGATGCCGCCCTCGCCAGGTCGGCATCTTCCTGCGCTCCAGCGTGTGGCTCATTGAGTCGCACTGACGTCATCCGGACTGTACTGCAGAGGTGCAGTACTACTGCGTCTGCGCAGTATAGTCCGGATGACGTCAGCGTGCTTCTGAGGGCCAGGTATAGGTGCCCCCAGTATAGGAAGCCAAATGAGGATTTGCATATTCAGCAGCAGTGCATCGTGGGAGACATCTCTGAGCTCACTCCAGCCTGGATAATGGCAAATACCTTCTGTTTTTTAGAAGGCAAATTGGTTAATAATTGATACAAGGATACTGCACAGTATTTAACATTGTTTTATTATTATTTAGTATTTATATAGTGAGGACATCTTCCACAGATACGTAGTATCGAGACAGCTAGTTTCAGAGCAGAGCTGCGCTGCTGAATTTGGTGCCTCCATAGGTTGTAATGAAAATTACGGCTATCGCGGCGCTCAGTGACAAATTTGAGCGCCGGCGATTATCGCAGCTCTAATTAGAAAAAAAAGAAAGGTAATTCAGCTGCTGGCAGTAGGCGGTGCCCAAATTACACCCCTCCCCTCCTAATTTGCGAGAGGAATTGCCACTAACGCCACCCGAGACTTTCAGCAGGTGCAGGGTGAGCTATCTTACAGCTTCACCCTGCGCTGAAATTTGGCCATGGCCATTCTACATGTATGCCGTAGTGTATAATCTTGTAACTCAACTGTCCCTCAGAGGGAAATCGTGGTTGGGGTGTCTTGGCACCCTATGGGAAAAAAAAAGATACAGGAGACAAAAAGGGAGCCCGATAGTGCAGTATGTCAATAGTAGGTGTGTGGAGAAATCAATTGATTGAAAGGGCTACTCACAAAGGAGGGTTGCAAGGGGCAACCTACCACAGGAAGCAGGTGGAGACCATAAACCCGACTCCACTCGGGGTGGTCCTGGACGGACCTGGTTGCGGTCGCTCTCTTAGATGAAAAAGGATGCACAAAACATTAACCGTGGTAAAACAACGGGTGTTCTGTCACCACCCCTCGGACAAACATGCACGGGGGTATAACTATGCACAATAAGGGAAAGAGGCGCCCTGATTTGAATAAAAGCTTTTAAAACCAGTTTAAAAACAAAAAAGAAAAATGAGGTATCTTACCTCAATGACGAAATCTCTGTAAACTTACAAAAGATTTTTATTTGAGCACAGGCAATGCGTTTCGCGGGTCTGAGCCCGCTTCCTCAGGCCAATACAGTGCCAAATGACAGAAATCATGTAGCATAGGGAGGCTCCCTATGCTACATGATTTCTGTCATTTGGCACTGTATTGGCCTGAGGAAGCGGGCTCAGACCCGCGAAACGCATTGCCTGTGCTCAAATAAAAATCTTTTGTAAGTTTACAGAGATTTCGTCATTGAGGTAAGATACCTTATTTTTCTTTTTCGTTTTTAAACTGGTTTTAAAAGCTTTTATTCAAATCAGGGCGCCTCTTTCCCTTATTGTCCCTCAGAGGGGCTCACAATCTAATCCCTACCATAGCCATATGTCCATCATAGTCTAGGGCCAATTTAGAAGGAAGCCAATTTACTTATCTGGATGTTTTTGGGATGTAAGAGTAAACCGGATTGCCAGACACAGAGAGAACATACAAACTCTGTGCAGATAGTGCCCTGGCTGGGATTCGAACCAGTCCAGGACCCCTTTCCTAAGTTAGTAGATATGACGGTAGTTAACCTCCCTGGCGGCACGTTCGGGGTAAGCCACGCAGGAGGTTTTCTCAGGCCTTGCTGGGCCGATTTGCTTAATTTTTTTTTGCTGCACGCAGCTAGCACTACGCTAGCTGTGTCAGCACACCGATCGCCGCCGCCCCACGCTCGATCGACGCTATCCGTTGCGCCGCGCGTCCCCCCACCAGACCCCGTGCGCTGCCTGGCCAATCAGTGCCAGGCAGCGCTGAGGGGTGGATCGGGACTCCCAATGACGTCATGACGTCGGTGACGTCATCCCGCCCCGTCGCCATGGTGACAGGGAAGCCCTCCAGGAAATCCCGTTCTTTGAACGGGATTTCCTGATCGGAGATCGCCGAAGGCTATGATGTAGCGAGCACTGGGCTCGCTACATGCTTTAAAAAAAAAAAAAACTGCTGCGCTGCCTCCTGGCGGAATTCATTAGACCGCCAGGAGGGTTAAGCCTTGCACACACGGTAGATGATTCTCAGCCAAGGTGGCTGATCGAGTCGGCATCTGCGGAGGATCAAGCATGTGTATGGTGCTCCCTGCTGCTCCAGTGCATTGGCGAGAAATCTGCACTGTTAGAATTTGTTGTCTCAGCCGAGCCAATTGTCTTCCTGCTCACCCTTCCTTCATTTTGTGATGTGCCATTGGTCATCCTTCCTGCTCCATAGCTACAGTTAGTACAGACAGGGCTGGTTGAACTTACAGTGGGGCCCCAGGCCAAATTAACCTTCCTCCCCCCCCCCATCCCCCTCGCCCTGACAGCCCTACCAACAGACCTTAGCTCCCCCAAACAAACCTGAGCTCCCTGCAGACAAACCTGAGCCTACCCTCTTCCCTAAAGTGGCATTAGGAGACCCTTGGTTGATGCCAAATTCACCTCAAGGCAGTTGCCAGGCCCTCCCCAGGTTACCACCCCCCCCCCATTCCACTTAACTGTTGACACAAGGGGCCCCTACAGACTGTCTCATCTGTTTTGTTGGGCCCGCTCCTCTTTTCCCTGTTGAGAAGGGGGGCATATCCAAGATGTACACCATCAATGAATGTCTTGAAAGAACAACTGTTAGCCATCATATACCCCCCCCCAAAAAAAATACATATGTAAGTAGATAAATGCTTGCTCTACTTACATATCAGATGTAATGCACTGTCCACGTTTTGGTTTCTTTTAATTTTCAATTTATATTATTTTCCTGGCTGGGGCCATCTTGTGCCCTCCAGGTTAATGAATCCCCCCTCCGCATCCCCCTCCTCCCCGCACTAATTCAGAGCACAGCGGGGAGGATAAAGGCAGCAGGAACAGACTCACCTAACAATGGATCCAAGCGCTGCCGTTCCCATCTATTCTCTGCACTACCTCTGCCGGCAGTGCAGAGAGTATAGAAGGGAACTGCAGTGCCTGGAACCATTATTCTGGGAGTCAGTGTGCACCGTCTTTATCCTTCCCCGAAATTCAGCATGGGGAAGACGGAGAATGCGGTGGGCGGCAGGCGGCTGAAGGGCAGAGAGGGGGTGGACATGCCTCTGGAAGAGGGGGGCCGAGGACAGTGACAAGAGACAGCCTCTGGCCCCCCTCCCTGCGCACTATCATGGCTGCAAGATCAAGAGACCAGGGGGAGACCAGGTGGCCAATCGCAGTGCAGAGAGGTGAGTGACAGAGGCTTCAGCCAATCAAGCTGATACACCATACCATGTCACTTCTCTTTTGCATCTGTGTTAGTCTGCGTACCATCTTAGAGCCGGGGGGCATGGGGAGAGAAGGAGCACAGTAAGATTGATTTTAAAGTTTGGATTTTTCTGGTTAGCATCCTCTTGACTATTGTAACAGCCTGCGCTAGAAAATTAATTTTGTATTTACTGCCTAACAGTTACTCTTGAATGTACTGTGGAGGCCATTGAAATAAACCTGAACTGACACTATTTCCATAGCCTCACAACAGAATGTAATACGCCCGAAATTAATGAGTACCTGACAGTAAAGCCTAGATAGCTGCCTCAGCTGAGAATCTAGCTTGTGTGCAGCGGCCCCCCAATCCCCACCCCTCAGTGAGCGATCTGCGTGATGGATTGTCTTGGTTGAGAGAAGGTTGAGGGCATTGTAGTTCTTCTTGTTTCGCCCACTTTGTGCCGCTTCATCATCTGCTGTCAGCCCTCCTCTCCTTACAGAATGTACCACTAGCGACACGACTGCACTGCCTCGGCCCTGAACTGTCACCCTATAGGCACAAATGTCCTGGCACCTTAGACTTCGCTGTCCATGAACCCACAAACACCTGCCGAACCGACCCGCACGTGTGCTGGCTGTCCCAGCTGTCACTTCTCCCTTACTTCCCTTGCCCATCATAGGTAGCTACAGGTGCCCCTTAGTATTAGGTACAGGGCCGGCCCTAGACTTTTTGCCGCCTGAGGCAAAATTAGAAAAAAAATCGCTCCCCCCCCCCCGTGGGTGGGGGGGGGGGGGGTGGTGCCGCCGAGCTGGAGGGGTAGCTAGCAGAAAGGGGGTATTGGGCCTAGCGGCGGGGAGGGGGGTCGGACCCCCCCCCTCCCTCGCCTGGGTCCCCCGATCTGCGCTCCTTCTCCAGCGTAAAGTACCAGCCAACCTGTCCTGCATATGAGAAGAGGCAACGGGCGGGGGAATCACTCACCTTCCGCGTTCCATCGTGCGCTCCACCGACGTCACTTCCTGCAAGGCCGTCCACTTAAATACAGTGGGCGGCGTTGCCGGAAGTGACGTCAGTGGAGCACGCGATGGAACGCGGAAGGTGAGTGATTCCCCCGCCCGTTGCCTCTTCTCATATGCACGCTGGCTGGTACTTTACGCTGGAGGAGGAGCGCAGATCGGGGGACCCAGGCGAGGGAGGGGGGGGTCCGACCCCCCTCCCCGCCGCTAGGCCCAATACCCCCTTTCTGCCCGCTACCCCTCCAGCTCGGCGGGCGGCCCCAGCGTCCATGGACGGGCGGGTGCCGCCCCCCCAGATCTGCCGCCTGAGGCAAATGTTTCACCCCGCCTCATGAGCGGGCCGGCCCTGATTAGGTAGCCAGAAGTACCCTCAGTATTTAGTGGCTACCGGTGGCCCCCATTAAAAAAAACAAAAAGAATTGCGCTTTTCTCCTGGCAGACTCAAAGCGCCAGAGCTGCAGCCACTAGGACACGCTCTATAGGCAGTAGCAGTGTTAAGGAGACTGGCCCAAGGTCTCCTACTGAATAGGTGCTGGCTTACTGAACAGGCAGAGCCAAGATTTGAACTCTGGTCTCCCGTGTCAGAGGCAGAGCCCTTAACCATTACACCGTCCAGCCACTGCTTTAGTAGGTAGCTAGAGGAACCTCAGTGTTAAGTAGCTAGAGGTGCTCCTGACTGAAGGGAGATCTCATCAGTGGTATGCCGAGAGCAGAGTGATTAACTTCTCCTTTACACTTTAATCAGGACTTTGCATAGAGAAGGAGGGAGGCGGTTGGGGATGGCAATGAGCCGCCTTTCTCATCATTAGGTGCCTGTAGGCACGTGCCTACAATGCCTTATGGTAAATCCGGCCCTGCCCAAGAGATTGTGTTATGGGCATACTAATAGCCCCCGCAAACCCTGCGACCACTGAGGCCCCAGGGGCTACGGGGTCTGTCACTCTCCTTTAACCCCTTAGAATCAGAATTGTTTATTTCTGATTGTAAATGAGTGAATGCAGAGCAGCGGCATAGCATGCCCATTTCACCGCAGCTCGGCTCCCTCCACTTTAATCTGCAGGGTGGCAATGTGCACCAGTTAGGGCCCGGTGCATGTCACATGACAGCATGGAGGAAAGCTGGTGCATGGTGCCGTGCTGCAGTGTGCAGAGGAGATAGCGGAGCTACGGCAGTGAAAGTACGTGCACTCTGAGCTGCTGCTCTCATTAGGGCCCAGGGGCCACAGGCACGGAGCAGCTAATTATAGCGCTAAAAAATGTGGGCGCGGATATCTTTTTAATGTTAAATATCGGTTTTGTAATTTTTCGTTCAACTTTGCACATGTTTGGGCGCCGTTGCGAAATATCGAAATTTTATCTACAACGATAAAGCACGATTGATAAATAGAGGTCTGTGAAACTAAATCTAGACTTTCATTGTCTGATAATGTGTATGTTTATTACGATATTTCACTAATGTATTTATATATGTGGATTATATTGATATATGTGACATTACGACAAATAACATGTGTAATGATGTAATTATGATAATAGGTCATTATATGTAATAATTTATTTATGATAATATGTGATATTACAATATTATCCTTTCTATGTGTAAAAGGGTGTTTATGCGGGGGAAGTGGTTAGTGTTAGGCACCACCAGGGGGTGGTTAGGCACCACCGGGGTGGGGGGCTAGGCTTTGGCACCACCAGGGGGGTGGTTAGGCTTTGGCACCACCAGGGGGGTGGTTAGGGTTAGGCACCACCAGGGGTTGGTAAGGGTTAGGCACCACCATGGAAGTTCTAGGGTTAGGGGGGTGGTTAGGCACCACCAGGGGAGTGGCTAGGGTTAGGTACCACAAGGGGAGTGGCTAGAGTTAGGCACCACCAGGGGGGTGGTTAGGTTTAGGCACCACCATGGGGGTGGTTAGGGTTAGGCACCACCAGGTGTTGGTAAGGGTTAGGCACCACCATGGAAGTTTTAGGGTTAGGCACCACCAGGGGGGTGGTATGTGTTAGGCACCACCAGAGGAGTTTTAGGGTTAGGCACTATCAGGGGGTGGTTAGGGTTAGGCACCACTAGGGGGGTGGTTAAGGTTAGGCACTACCAGGGGAGTTTTAGGGTTAGGCACCTCGAGGGGGTCTAGGGGTTAGGGAAAGGTACAGGGAGGGTTCTGTGTCTGTGAGTAGGGTTAGGTAGAGTTAGGGTTAGGCACCACCATTGGGGGTTAGGGTTAGGCACCACCAAGGGAGGGTCCTGTGTGAGAGTAGGGTTGGGTTAAGCTGTATTGTTGAATTACATTACGATATTCAACGTGATTATATTCTCATTTTCAACTCCCATCTGTCTTAAAACGGTAATAATAATAATCAGAATTAACGATTTTACATTACAAATACAGTTATTTATTGATAATTCTATATTACCGATATTTTTATTTTGCCCATAAATTGCGCCCAAATTTGACTGTGACTTTTTTAAATGTACACCACAGGCAGGCCTCACTTGGGAAGGGAAGAAAGTCCAAGGATTGGTTTGCACACCAGCTTCTCAATGAGCAAAGCGTAATTTATTTTTCATGATGTGTCAAACACTATACATGACTATTGTTTTGGGCGTGTATCAAAAAAGGGCGCCTGGAAAAAAGGGCGCGGGGTATAGCCGAAATTGTAAGTTTTAATGCAAAACCATATTTTTCGTTTAAGAGGTTGTAAACGAAAATGTAGTGCTAAATACGTTAAATAAACGGAAATTAAATGGCAAAATACCGTCTATAACAACAAACGAATTCTGAAAAGAAACTTCAAATAGCGTCTATAACAAAAACGATATTTACACTTGTATTAAGCATAGCAATGCAATGGTAGGTTTTACAAATATTTTACTGTAATATTTAACTGTAGGCTCACACAGATCTCTCCCTATCCCTAACCCCTAGACACCCTCTTTGTTTAAATATACATAATTTAATAAATTGTATATACTGTATTACATATATTGTGCTGTAACTATACTTAACCTTACACTCACACAGAGCCCTCCCTGTACCTATCCCGAACCCCTAGACCCCCCTGGCGGTGCCTAACCCTAAGACCCCCCTGTTGGTGCCTACACCTAAGACCCCCTGTTGGTGCCTAAACCTAAGACCCCCCTGTTGGTGCCTAAACCTAAGACTCCCCTTCTGGTGCCTAAACCTAAGACCCCCCTGGTGGTGCCTAAAACTAACCACCACCCTGGTCCTAACCCTCCCTGTACCTATCCCTAACCCCTAGACCCCCTGGTAATGCCTAAACCTAACCATCCCCACCGCACAAACACCCTAAACACATATAAACAATAATATATTTAATCCTTAAAATACTTCGCTACAAATAACATGAATAAAATAATTTATATATTTGTAATAGAATAAATAGCCTTAAAATCACGTATACATTAATATTATTAATAAAGAAAAGTATATATAAATATATACAATACAATAGATAGCCTTACAATCATGTACGCATTAGAAATCTTAAAATAACAGGAATATTAAAAGCGATATTTTAGTAACTATAATCAACGCATTATAGTTAATACCAAAAGCGATGTATTTCTAATACAATTTAAGCATTATACGTATGAAAACAAATTTTTAAATGATCAAAGAAGTGTAAACGAAAATTTAGTTGTTATACTTTTGTAAGCGAAATTTTAAAACTAAAAAAATAAGTAAAAACTGATATAAGCGAAATTTAAAAACGAAAAAATAAGTATAACACAAACTCAAAACAAACTTGTAAACGATATTTGTTATAAACCTTATTTTATAAACGAAAACTTTTGTTAACACGATTCCTGTAACCGCTATTTCTCGGGCGCCCTTTTCTCCTGTCGGGCGCCGAATAGCCGATATTTAGCATTGCAGTCTATGGCGGCGCCCTTTTTGTCCACTATCCCTGTGCGCCCTTTTTTACTAGCTCCATTGTTTTGGGGCCACATAGGGTCCCCTTCTTCAGAAAAACACAGATAAGCTTTGATCATTCAGAAGCTGGTTTTCACACCAATCCCTGGACTTTCTGGACTGACTTAGGGTGTTGCTTTGCATCCTTGGTTCTGCACCCGGATTTATACGGCAAGGTGTGCCACTCTTCACCTTCTTTCCCTTTTCACTTGGGAAGGGGGAAGGGGGTTTAAAGTGGTCTGAAACTCAACATTTCTACTTTGCTCTAAAAGATTCCTCACAGCTTAAAAGCTACTATCCCAGAAAAAAATTGTAGCTGAACATCATTGAAATGGTTAAACACAGCACTTTGCCATGCTATGGAAAGGCCATTCAGCTTCAAATCCGCATCCAGACTGAAGATAACAATCTCTGTTTACATTCCAATGTTGATACATTTGTGTGTAACAAGTAAAAAACACAGAACAGAACAGCTCACTAGAAGACTTTAACCTCCCTGGCGGTAAGCTCGTGCTGAGCTGCACGGGCAGGAGTATTTCTCAGGTCCTGCTGGGCCGATTTGTGTAATTTTTTTTTTGTTGCACGCAGCTAGCACTTTGCTAGCTGCGTGAACTCACCGATTCGCCGCAGCTCCCCACCGATTTGCTGCAGCTCACCGCGTTAGAGGCTCCCCCCTCCCCCCCCACCGAGACCCATGCGCAGCCTGACCAATCAGTGGCAAGCAGCGCTGAGGGGTGGATCGGGACTCGCTCTGACGTCACAATGTCCATGACGTCAGTGACGTCATCGCGCCCATCGCCATGGCGACGGGGAAAGCCCTAATGGAAATCCCATTCAGAACAGGATTTCCTGACGGCTTGATCGCCGGAGGCGATCGGAGGGGGTGGGGGGATGCCGCTGCTCAGCGGCTGTCATGTAGCTAGCGCTAGGCTAGCTACATGATAAAAAAAAAAAATTAAAAACTGCTGCACTGCCCCCTGGCGGTTTTAATTGGCCGCCAGGAAGGTTAAACCTATATAATAGAACCCCTGTGCCTCTGCATCCTGTCCCTGTGTGTGTGTGTGTGTGTGTGTCCCTGCATTTGCGCTACTGCGCATATGCCACAGGGACAGCATAGGACAGAAGCAGGACTGGCCAGGGGGCTGGGTGGGCGGCCGGTGGGTACGTGCGCACGCAGCAGGTGCGGGTGCGGGCACTGGCATGTGGTGGCGATGACAGACCTAGAGCCCATTTTTAAACAGGCTAAGGTCACTAGTATATAATAAAAAGCACCTAAAATAAAATGAAATGGCAGCTTTCAGGACAAGATAAATTACATTTTGGGAACTTGTAATTTGTAAACAGACAATATTACTGGCTGGATGGTGTAATGGTTAAGGGCTCTGTCTCTGACACGGGAGACCAGCGTTCGAATCTTGGCTCTGCCTGTTCAGTAAGCCAGCACCTATTCAGCAGGAGACCTTGGGCAAGTCTCCCTAACACTGCTACTGTGCCCTAGTGGCTGCAGCTCTGGCACGTTGAGTCCGCAAGGAGAAAAGCGCTTTATAAGTGTTTGTCTTTTTTGTCTTTTTACTTGTGCACAAAAGCAAATATGATAATTGTATGGGTAATAAAAAGTAGATAAACACATTTTTATTGAATGTTATGTCAGAGTTTCAGACCCTTTTAAGCATGGGGCCCCATGCAGTTTCCTCCTACTTACACCCCAAATCGAGTCCCAAATTTTGACAGGTGATGACTCATAGGTGTGTACAAGGCTAAGCTAAGGTTCTAAGTAAACAATGCACATTTTCAACTGTCTTTTTAATGAATAAAACATCTTCAACTTGAATTTGTGCATGAACATATTATTAACATGCTTTAATTTCCCCCATATTGACCTTTAAAGGCATATTGGATATGATCTTGTAATCCGGTGTAAACCTATATCGGTGTTTGCATTTGACAAGCTTTCTAAGCATTACCTATTACATTATCCTACATTTGAAGTGCTTTGTTAATATTAAAAATAAATAAATTATGGGTGGAATTCATTTACTATCATAATTCATAGGTTCATTGCAGCTTATTAAATTCCCCTACTTTTGAAGCGCTTTGTTAATGTTTAAAAAGCAATGATGGTTGGGAATAATTTACTGTCATGACCTATAGGGTTATTGCAGCCTATTCAATTATCCTACATTTGAAGTGCTTTGTTAATGGTAAAAATAAATTACAGGGTCATTGCAAATGTTCTTTTTAGCAGAATTTCTCACTCACTCCTCACTACCTTAGAGGTAGATTATAGAGAACTCAAATACTTTTGAGATTGAGCTTTTAGTTTGTAGGACAGGCCATTGCTTTTCACATTTTTAGCCGTGGAGGTGATTTTTTTCTGCGGTATCCACTTTAACCACATAAAACGCGAGGCATTTTGTTACATAAAATAAAGCTCTCCCAGAACGGCCATACTGCGCTGGCACACGACTCGGTGTCTGCTCACAGCATGGTAAACGAAATTCAGGATGAATAATTTAATCCTATCTGGTCTGGAACATCTTTTTGGCAGCCGAGCAGTGCTGCGACTTCCAGATATGTTTTGGAAAGCAGCTCTGATATTCCTCTGAACAGATAGTCTCACTTCTCCAGCAAAGGAAATCAGTCCATGTTTGTTCCACACATTAAACCATCATTTCTGCCTCGTTCGTGGATTGCTTCTAACTAGTAACAGGACAGAAGAAGAAGTTATTTTTTAGTTTAAAGGGGTACCTCCTTCTTTGTATCAGTTAACACAAATCTATTTTTGAATACCCATCATCCCTTGCTTATATTCGGCTTTAAAGGGGATGGACAGAAAGCCTTTCTTGATCGTTTCCTCAGCACTCCCTTTTGAGTACAGGTAGTCCCCGACTTACGAATGCCCAACTTACGAACGACCCGCCGATATGACCGGCATGGATTCTCTGTTTCCATGGGGACTAGTCAAAAAAAAAATTAAAATTGGAATCGATTTTTTAAAACTTGTATAAACAGGTACAAAGGGCAGAGGTGACACAGAGGGGGACACTGGAGGCACAGGGGGGCACAGAGGAGGTACAGGGGACAGAGATGGCACAATGTTCCAACTTAAGAACAGATTCAGGTTAAGAACAAACCTATAGTCCCTATACTGTTGGGTGGTTCCACTAGTAGTAAAATATTGGTAATTTACATTACAGATCCTCCCCTTCTAGTGCCTAAAATTAAACCCCCAACTTAGGACCGTGTCTAGCCTTTTTGTCACTCCAGGCAAAAAGTCCTGGTTCAAACCTCCCTTCCCCCTTAAAAAAACCCAAAGCAAAAAAAAAAAAAAACACACACACTATAGAATATGAACCATGTTCAATACAGGGAGTCCTCGAGATGCAATCAACCCACTGATCCTGTGGCATTTCGTGTCACACCCCCTTCCTGCACTACCCCAGCTTAGTGTGTAAATGCAGAGTGTATAGCACCAGAAGCTGCGCTCTCACCTCTCCACTGGAGTCCAGGTGCCCCCCAGGACCAATGGCACTCCAGGCAATGGCCTGGAATGTCTTTGCCTATAAACGGCCATACCCCAACCTTATGCCTAAACCTTACCCCCCTCCTAGTGCCTAAAATGATGCCCCCCCCCCCACCTAATGCCTAACTTAAACCCCTCCTCTCTAAGTACCTAAACTTAACCTCCTAACTCCGACGCCTAAGCAACCTCTAGTTGTAGCCAACTATCTGTCATCGGCTACAACTGTTAATTCTTACATAGTAGCCAATCAGTTACTAACCACATTGCATGCCCAACTCACCGCTTGGGTGCCGCTAGTTAACACAGGCATCTATTAGAAGGCTGTCATTCCCGTTAATTATTATATAGCACCAACATTTTACAGAGATGGACAACCAGTGATGCTCAAATCCGAACTTTGGGTGAGTCCGGATAGTTGCTATCCGGATATCACCTAGTAAACCTGTGCGGGGGGGGGAGGGTCAATCTTACCTGTCTGACGTCTTCTTCAGTCTGTCCCTCGACGCCTCCCACAATGCGGTCCACGCACGTCACGTCAGTACAAACACTTCCTCCTTCAACCCGGAAGGAGGAAGTGTTTGTAATCATGTGACCGCCGCTTGGACCGCATCGTGGGAGGCGCCGAGGGACGGACCGAAGAAGATGTCAGACAGGTAAGATAGCCCCCCCCGCACAGGTTTACTAGGTGATATCCGGATAGCAACTATCCGGACTCACCCAAAGTTCGGATTTGAGCATCACTGTGGACAACAAATAAGGTTACAGACAGTGACAACACAATACAGGTAATAAGCAGTGAGATACACAATACCAGATCATACACTGGAGTGGTTGTGCCAATAATACAAGTTCACATTATTCTGTGGGTAGAGTGCACAATCACCTATGATACGCAAAGAGGGAGGGTCCTGTCTGGTTTACCATCTGATTTTGCGACTACACTCACTTTTCACCATTTTGAACTAAGCACACCATACAACACGCATTCCCCCTTGTGTGGTGCCCCAGGGTCTTCTGAGATTCTACATATGTCTCCTTGCCCCATCATTACTCAATGAAAAATGTTATCTATTCAAACAAAAATTGAACTTTTTACTTTAAGGTCTTGTTCACATTACAAATCGCCAGCGCTATCGCAAGCGCTTTCAGAGCGAATTCGGCTTAGAAAAGCACTTTTATAAGCACTTTTCTGAGCGCTTTTGCGGAGCAATTGATTTTTCACTTCCTGACGTAAGTCAGGAAGTAAACTCTTTAACCCAGAAATGGATAGATACAATGGGCTTAATTCACTAAAGCTTGATACCTGCTATCACAGCAGTTATCACGCGATCTGCTGCGTGCAACGGTTTGCGCACAAACAGCGTTACTTCGCGTGATAAGCGAAGGTTTGCATGCAATCATGGGTGCTATTCACATGAAACTTTTGCACGTGGCAGATCGCGTGATAACTGCTGTGATAGCAGTTATGATGCTTTAGTGAATCAAGCCCAACGTATTTATTCATCAAAGCGCTCGAGAAATCACAATACAAAGCGCTTTTTCAAGCGCTTTGCGATTTCCCTATACCTGCCATTGAGCCAAAACGCTCAGGAAAATGGAACAGGTAGCACATTTGCGATTTT